>NC_052313.1:12474681-12692181 GCF_016432855.1 Salvelinus namaycush | reverse complement strand
GAAAGAGGGTGGAAGAGATCTTGTGGAAGAGAGAGGGTGGAAGAGAGAGGGTGGAAGAGAGAGGGTGGAAGAGATCTTGTGGAAGAGAGAGGGTGGAAGAGATCTTGTGGAAGAGAGAGAGTGGAAGAAAGAGGGTGGAAGAGATCTTGTGGAAGAGAGAGGGTGGAAGAGATCTTGTGGAAGAGATCTTGTGGAAGAGAGCGGGTGGAAGAGAGAGGGTGTAAGAGATCTTGTGGAAGAGAGCGGGTGGAAGAGAGAGGGTGGAAGAGATCTTGTGGAAGAGAGAGGGTGGAAGAGAGAGGGTGGAAGAGATCTTGTGGAAGAGAGCGGGTGGAAGAGAGAGGGTGGAAGAGATCTTGTGGAAGAGAGAGGGTGGAAGAAAGAGGGTGGAAGATATCTTGTGGAAGAGAACGGGTGGAAGTGAGAGGGTGGAAGTGAGAGGGTGGAAGAGAGAGGGTGGAAGAGAGAGGGTGGAAGAGAGAGGGTGGAAGAGAGAGGGTGGAAGAGAGAGGGTGGAAGAGAGAGGGTGGAAGAGAGAGGGTGGAAGTGAGAGGGTGGAAGAGAGAGGGTGGAAGTGAGAGGGTGGAAGAGAGAGAGCGATGCTCTGTTGGAGGGTCAGACGGAAAGAATCCGCAGAGGACACACGCAAGCACGCACGTGTCTTACGAATGCACAGCCTTGAGTGGGAAGCATTCCAACAGTTGGGAGCAGTTGGGATAACCAAATTGTAGATTAACAAGAAGTAAATTACATCAACAATTTATGCTCTCACACACGGACGCACACACACACAAAATCTGCTGCATTGCATTGAACCCAGTGCACAGGCAGCAATCAGTGCCACGCATATTAGTATTGGTAAGACTGGTAAGAAATAGGCTATTTCAAAACCTACAACGTTTTTTCATCCCTTCACATATTCTACATCCCTGGTCCAAGCAAAGCCAGCAGGAATTCCCAAATTGAAGCAACCATGTTTGAAACCTTCCGCATATAACATTCCAATTGCAGGGCTGTATGTATGTATGGTTGGTGACCCTCCTCTCTTGCCGTCCGCTGGCTCGCTAGTGTGTCATTGATTAGCATGGTGGCCCTGCAGTGCTGCTGGAATCCATCTCCAAGGTTACAGGCAGGGCTGGTGACACTAGACTTTAGACATGGCTCACAGCTCAGAGCAGAGCAGAGCTGCCTGCTACTGCTGGGGAAATAGGCAGGAATTATCCCACTCACCCAGCTGTGATAGAATATAGAACCCCTATTTCACAAAACTGTTACAGAAACATATATATCTTAAGGCCTGTATGTTACAGAGACAGATATATCTTAATAAGGACTGTATGTTACAGAAACAGATATATCTTAAGGCCTGTATGTTACAGAGACAGATATATCTTAAGGCCTGTATGTTACAGAAACAGATATATCTTAAGGCCTGTATGTCACAGAGACAGATATATCTTAAGGCCTGTATGTTACAGAAACAGATATATCTTAAGGCCTGTATGTTACAGAGACAGATATATCTTAAGGCCTGTATGTTACAGAGACAGATATATCTTAAGGCCTGTATGTTACAGAAACAGATATATCTTAAGGCCTGTATGTTACAGAGACAGATATATCTTAAGGCCTGTATGTTACAGAAACAGATATATCTTAATAAGGCCTGTATGTTACAGAAACAGATATATCTTCAGGCCTGTATTTTACAGAGACAGATATATCTTCAGGCCTGTATTTTACAGAGACAGATATATCTTATCTACAGAGACAGATATATCTTCAAAGTGGCTTGTATCCGTGTATGTAATGACAAGGCACCATTTTTACCGTGGACAATTCTAGTATGGTCCTCTAAAGAAATGTACCATAAATAAACCATACTTTGGGAGAACTTATTTTTTTATTTTTATTTTTTTAAATATTATTTTTTTATTTTTTTATCCCATTTTCTCCCCAATTTTCGTGGTATCCAATCGCTAGTAATTACTATCTTGTCTCATCGCTACAACTCCCGTACGGGCTCGGGAGAGACGAAGGTCGAAAGCCATGCGTCCTCCGAAGCACAACCCAACCAAGCCGCACTGCTTCTTAACACAGCGCGCCTCCAACCCGGAAGCCAGCCGCACCAATGTGTCGGAGTACCTGGCCCCCTTGGTTAGTGCGCACTGCGCCCGGCCCGCCACAGGAGTCGCTGGAGCGCGATGAGACAAGGATATCCCTACCGGCCAAACCCTCCCTAACCCAGACGACGCTATGCCAATTGTGCGTCGCCCCACGGACCTCCCGGTCGCGGCCGGCTGCGACAGAGCCTGGGCGCGAACCCAGAGACTCTGGTGGCGCAGCTAGCACTGCGATGCAGTGCCCTAGACCACTGCGCCACCCGGGAGGCCCACTTTGGGAGAACTTTAATGAAATACCACCATACAGACACTTCTGTAGATGTTCAACCTCTCGTGGAAAGACTAGCATCTGACCAAATTACACCAGATTTTTTTTCTGTGTTAACCGAGATTAATAGATGTTCAACAAGCTATCCGTAAATAGTGATGGTATTTGCCAGGGGATTGAATGACATCTTGATTGTGTGGCTGAGAAGCACCAGACGGCCCAGTCCTGTAATGCCAGCGGCCCATTCAGAGCCACCCAGAGTGGGTAACAATGTATATAAATAGCCATGGAGCTCAAGAATGGCCCTGGCAGGCTGGCAGCCAATTACTAGGACCAATGCCTAAAAGTAAAGTAAACACACACAAACACACACACACACACACACACACACACACACACACACACACATGCATACACGCACGAATACACACACACACACACACACACACACACACACACGTTTACTCACTCATTCACTCCCAGC
The DNA here is from genome assembly GCF_016432855.1 of Salvelinus namaycush. Taxonomy (NCBI): domain Eukaryota; kingdom Metazoa; phylum Chordata; class Actinopteri; order Salmoniformes; family Salmonidae; genus Salvelinus; species Salvelinus namaycush. The sequence continues at coordinate 12,689,306 of NC_052313.1, read as the reverse complement.
AATCTGTACAAAGGGCCAATTGACTCCCCCAAGTCCCCATTAATTATCCAGTCAATTTGTAAACATCAAATTGGCATTAAGTTGGACGTCCACAAGCCACATACATCTTTAAGCCACAAAGTTGTGAATGCTTAATCGAACAAAACCACGTCCATCAGACGCATTTGAATCTTGTCAAGTAGCCAGCAGAATGATCTGGGTTCAAATGAGAGTGTTGGACACTACAGTGAAGTCGGCTGAAAACAAAAGTGAAGTAATTAAGCACGTTGAGTAATTAGTAGAATTCTGTGTTTTCACATGCTTGCTTTTGATAAAAACGCTTTATCTGCCTTCCCAATGAAAACTAGTTTGAAAATTCAAACATATGTTTTATGGAAAAGAGATGATGTATGTTTCTGGAAGACGCACCAAGCTGCCTTGCTGACAACATGACCGAGCATGGCAGATTACTGTTCCATTTTAGAAGGGCACTCCTCCCTCACCGCTTTTGCTCAATCACATCACGGGCCATAGACTGGTGCCCCGCGGCTCAGAATAATCCAATCCACCCAATGATAAAGACAGTAGAGAATATTACAGCCTGACAACGTAAAAAGACACTCATGACATTACCTATAATAAAGAAGAAAAATAAGAGTTGCTTACTAGAGGAAATCCTTGATAATACATTTCTTGTTTATACCATTAGGATAACGACTTTAAAAATGACATCGTTTTTATTTGCATATTCATTGTGATTGGTCCCTGAGGTCATTTTGAAATGTTTAAAAGCTTCATTCATTGTTATTTCTGTAAAAACCCTTAAGAAGGCCACAAGCCAAAATGTGTTGGTTCTACCTTTTGCAATAAAGAAGCTTTTTTTATTTGATTCAATTCAATTTGTCCTCCAAGTGTTGCTGAATCTCCTCTCTACCTGTGATTGTCAAAATGAGGCTAGAATTGTCTGCTTCAAAGATATCTGTTACCTATGTAATTTAGACCAAAGTAGCAACATTTCTGTAATGCTTGTGGCTGTGTGATTCTATGAAAATATACCACAACGTCAGGGTTTGACACGGCTCCTACGGCGTAGCCGACAACACTATCCAACCAATCAGTGCCGAGTGTCCATTAAAGAATTAAATAACAGCTGCTAATCGCTATCATATAGATTGAGCAAATTGACAAAAATAATCAAGGCATTAGTCAATTCAAATAATGATAATGAAAGACCAATCGATAGCAAAATCCAAACAACAATATTGGTCCTGAGAACAGCCATAGAAGTCCGTCATTTAGAGTGGGCGGCTGGGTGAGGCCATGTTGTGTTGGTATGTTGTGTATACTCTCCGTGGGCAGCGGTCGGTCGGTGGCTATATTTCCCATGGAGACAGCCTGCTCTTGGCCCTTCCTGTGGTTAATTGCTGCTCCTGCTACTCCACTAGTTCCCCTATATCTGCACCCAGACAATTTACATATCATTACCTCCTTGTCTGTCTGGCTGGCTGGAGGAAGACTGGCTTTCTACAAATAGAGAGAAATGTTTCACTCTGGTAACAGAATTAGTCATTTTAATTCAGTCCCACAGTCTTATGTCCCAGAGTCAGAGGTGTCAAAATAGATTTCTTCACTCTGTCTGTGTGGTTTTCCCTCATCACGCAATGTCACATGTACATTTTCCCGTTCTATCATTCTATTATCAAAATGGTGTTATCATTGTTGAATGTACGGAGGGTGAAAATAGGGAGCAAAATGACTGAATCCTTTTTAGGGACATAAGAATGTTTGCTAGTAAATGAGGTCAATGTTGTCACCCTTTTGTGGTGCTTTAGGATGATAAACAATCCATGGTGGCATTCACATGAGGCCCGATTCAGACTTAGGAAATGTATGTCTTCCCTACGCACTTCTCAGTAGTTGGTATTCAGACTTACCTTATGCAGGTGCATAACAGGCTTTGCAGGTGTGGTTCCCTTCTTTGTGCTGAATACATTTAATTCAGCTGCTGAAAACCCTCCCACTTGCTGGCCAAACCACTTTCTCGTGGAGTTTTCATTCAATAGGGTTTTCAGTAGATTTATCTTAAGCCATCCCTTTAAATACGATGTACCTTCAATTTTTGACTCACTAAAATATACAGAGAAGGGGTTGAGAATATAGGGATCAATGAATGAAAGCCATCTAAATAGATGCATCTTTAATTTTTTATGCCATTTAGCAGACACTTTAAACTAAGGTGATTTACAGTCACGTACACATACTTTTTACAGATGGGAGGTCCCGGGAATTGAACCCACTACCCTGGCATTACAAGTGCAATGCTCTGCCAACTGAGCTATAAAGGTCTCTGTTCCAGCACCAACTGGTACATTTAAAAATACTCTGATCTTGAAGAATATTTCGGCAGATTTTAGGGTTAGGAAAGTATGTAGGAATCATTCAAACAAAACAAGAGATCCAGAGCCTTTATGCAGCGCTTTGATTCATCCTGAAAGTTGAGATATTCAAGTTCAATCCAAGAAATATTGGAAGGTTGAAAAAAGTGTACAATAAGGGTTGAACTATAGTTCTATAAATCTACCCTAATCCTCACTAATCATGGAAATGGATGACAAGGGTCCAGTCATGGTGAACCGTGCGCCAGGCTCCAGGTTTAACCTGCTACGTGTGGTCTGTGTTCCATAATGACTCAAATAGGCTACATGTCCCAAATTGCACAACGTTAGCCTAATGTGATCCACTAATGCTAGCGACCCTCAGGAACAACGACACAGACGTGACAGAGGAAAGAAAGGTCAACGGAATGATGCAAAATGTAGGCAAGGAAACTAGCACTAAAGTGACAGTTATAAATGTATGTGGGTATTACTCACGATGGCTCCCGATAGTGGCTAATGTTTAACATGATACAAATTGTAAAATAAAACAGAGAAAAGCCTGAGCATATAATGGAAACATTCTAAAGCGCATACATCATCTCAGCAAGTTTGGCCCCACAGAAGCCTATAGCTTGGCTCTCCAAATTTCATCCACACAAATTATGAGGGCATCAGAACTGGGCATGAAATTGTTGTATTTTGTAGTTTATGCTGGAGATAGTTGAATATAGTTCATATAGAGTTTAAACTAAAAGGCAAAAATACTTTCTTTGATATTAGTTTAGTTTATTTGCAAAAATAGAAAGACAGATTGTAACAGTAAAAAAACTCTATGTGCAGGAGGGGGAAAAGGCCAAAAGGGATTGTTGATGTAGCCCTCCCTAGTTGTCATATATGACACAGATTCAGCACTGTGGACAAACAAATAAACAAACAAACTATATAATAAAAAACTAGAAATATAGGTCTCAGAAAAAATAGAAATATAGGTCTCAGAAAACCTGAATTAAATTATTTTGAATACTTTGCAGAAAACCAATATATTTTAATATATGCAAATTATTTGAAAACAAAAAAGTATTTATTTGATGTCTGCCAAATATTTGATGAAGAACCAAAAACTACAACAGTAAGTTGAATTAGGCTAAGCACATGGTTTGGTCGGCTCTTAGATATACATCTTAATACAGTCTACAGCCTAGAACTAAATACACGAGGGACATGGAATCACCTCAACATTAGAGTAGACCACTTTTGAGGCTTCAACATGACGGAAGAGTATATTTTCATAATGAGTGAGGTAATACAGTAAAACTTGACATTCAGTTCTTATACATGTGTAGTAACATTGTGATTGTGCCACTGGCAACATTGTTGTTACATAGGACTTTTGAAATTGCATAATAATGGAGTTATTACATAAGTGGAATAAGAACCAGTCACTATTCCTATTGTGTACATTAGATACAAAACTAAATGAAATGACCGAAGTATTATGTAACATCATGCTAATAAAATGTTTCTCCAAAAATAATTGCAGTTTTATTACGCAGAAACAACAGTTTAATATGAAGTGTTACTGAGAATGCTAACAGTAACACAATATGGCTATTAAGCGTCAAAAGGAAAGTAAATATCCAGAAACTGGCTTCTTAAATCAACTACAGCCAGGTAGGTGGAAGAAGAAGTTCATACATGTGTCAAACTCATTCCAAGGAGGGCCACGTGTCTGCAGGTTTTCACTCCACCCTTGTACATGACTGATGAATTAAGGTCACTGATTAGTAAGGAACTCCCCTCAGCTGATTGTCTAGGTCTTAATTGAAAGGAAAACCCGAAAACCAGCAGACACTCTGCCCTCCGTGGAATGAGTTTGACTCATTTAAAACAAGAACACAAAGAGGTTCCAAGTTGTTTTTACCAAGCATCCAACTTCCTGTTTGCAATGTTTACAAATGGCTTTGAATTACTCTGCGGTATTTTCAGGTGTCATAAAATGAATTGCATCTTTTGATCTTTTCTGTGGCATGTTGAAAGACTCATACTGTAGTTGGGCATCACAACATATTATACTTATCTGTACAAAATATCATTGGTTAATTAGTTTGACTTGATTATGTTCACCTGGGGCAATGGGCATTTACAGAATGTTCAGATAAAAATGTTTTGTGTAAATAAAATATGACTGTCAGATAAATTGGAATAGTATAGGGAATTGTGTGTACTCTATTCATTTTATTTCTATACCCAACATGCAGTTCCAGATACAGACGTGACATTAATTGGAGGCAGCGAATCCAATAGTTGAAGAAAAGTAGTCACTTTTTGAAATCTGTTTTCAAATGTTTTTAAAAAGTTGTTGCTTTCTCAGATCTGTATTCAAAGAGTTTTAAAAAGTAGTTACCTTCTGATATCTGTTTTCAAATAGTTTTGAAAAGTAGTCACTTTATGAGTTCTGCATTCAAATAGTTTTGAAAAGTAGTCACTTTATGATATCTGTATTCAAATAGTTTTGAAAAGTAGTCACTTTATGATATCTGTATTCAAATAGTTTTGAAAAGTAGTCACTTTTTGGGGATCTGAGTTCAAATAGATGTAGTCACCTTCAAAGTAACTATTTGTTCCCCTGGAAAAAGTTACTTTCCACAAAGCATAGTTAAAACGATAGTTATCCCAGGTCTGGAGGGAATACAATTAAAATTCTGAACAACAGTACAGCTATTTATAGCCTACTTCACTGTGGGAAATGGGCCGCAATACAAGTCATGTTGATATGATTTTCTGTTTGCCTCCATATGACAGGTTTCACATTCATCTCTAGGAATAATAAGGGAACAATCGTGCAAAACAATTGCTATGTGTATTTACAATCCCCTTCTCCAAACGGATTACTAATTTACCTAGTTCATATAACTCTTATCAAGTTGTAAATTACAGTGCATGTAGAATGGTGTTATTTCTATTGGAAAAAATAAAGTAGATGTTTTTTCCATTTGCAACCGGCGGGTTCGCTCGACCTTATTCCTCGCGCGTAAAGCTGGTGGAATTATGAGGGAATTAAATCAAGGTCAGAATACATGTATGTAGACACACCTCCGCAACACCTTCATTTCGTTGACATCCACCCAAAACGAATAGCGGGTGAATAACGTGCTATTCTCGTGCTTAAGTTAATGGTCAGAGTACGCGTAGAAAGCTGCATAAAAATGCAATTACGTTGCGTTTACGCACGCTTAACTCAGGTCGGTATTCCCCCATATAGTGTTAATGTCTATAGTATATTTTAATCCTAACCTTAGTAGGACTACAACTTTTAATGACCTGGCTTAACATTGAGCATGTTCCCTTGATTAAGTAAATGATATAGAGACATCAAACTGAGATGAAGTCTTTTTGCTCCCCTCGTCTCATGTGGTACGACTCAGGGCTTTTAGTACAGCTAGATAATTAGTCACGTGCATAACCCACAGTAATGATCTTAGGCAGAAGGTTGTTAACACTACCTTGCCTTATTTCCCCATAGAGTTTCCTTTTAATCAGAGAGAGCATTGTTCATTTTTCAGCCACCATGTCTCTTTGTGCCAGATGATGAAAATAGATATTGGTTGGTGAGATGTGAATTGCTGAAAATGTTATATAAATAAAAAGTGACAGTAAAAACGGTAATGTGAATTATTTATAAAAACATAAACATACACATGCGGACACACATGCGGACACACACACACACACACACACACACACACACACACACACACACACACACAAACACACACATTCTTTATTTTATTCAAGACAGAAATGTTTACAAGGATAAAATTGCCTTATAAAATATTATAGCTACAGTACACTGATGCAGTGATATCAGTGGATTATGAACACAGACACATACATGCACCTGAACAGTGGAGCAGCAGATATGTTGGCTGGCTGATAGCGGTTTGACAGGAGATACTGAAAACCTCTTTCACGTGGTTATTAATTGCATTGCGAGCGCTCACCCCAGGGTAGAGTAGGGAGGGAGAGAGGGGATGGAGAGAGGGGGATGGTGAGAGAGAGAGGATGGGGAGAGGGGGAGGGTGGGAAAGAGAGCGAGTGGGGGGGATGGGGAGAGGGGAATGCTGGGGGAGAGAGAGAGATGGGATGGGGAGAGGGAGATGGTGAGGGAGAGGGAGAGAGAGAGGGGATGGGGAGAGGGGGATGGTGGGGGAGGGAGAGAGAGTGGGGGGGGTGGGGAGAGGGGGATGATGCGGAAGAGAGAGGGGATGGGTAGAGGGGGATGGTGGGGGAGAGAGAGAGCGGGGATGGGGAGAGAGAGAGAGACAAGGTTTCCACTTACTCACCAGGAGTGATTGACACACTGAATCTATTAAAGAGGTCAGAAGTTTATCAGCGATCCCAATCGATCCAGCGCCTGGCTAATGCCACCAAATAGTATATGGTGATGAACTGGGAGTCCTTGATGAACAGGAGAGACAGAATGACTTGTTAGCTGGTAGCTCACCTGATAGGCAGGTAGGGTCAGACAGAGGGCCCATCGGATTTAGTATAAGCAATCATTTGATTCTGCTTGCTTTATTTTTCATCCCTATTTATTTTTAATTTTTCACATGCTATTTATATTATTTCCCCAGCAACACTTCTGTTATTTACAATTATGCAGATTGCAATTACATCTCATTAAATCATTGCTTCTAGTTGCTCTATTCCAGGCTACACAGGAATACACATGAATGACTAGCATGGTGAGGCTGCATTGTTGTCTGTTGTAACAACGTCCAGGTCATGATTTCAGATACTGTAAATAATCACTACATTATAATAAGAGCAACACATATCTGAAGCATTTAGAACAGTGGTGTAACTACTATATAGTCATGTTCTCTCTCTGTCTCTCTCTCTGTCTGTCTCTGTCTTTCTCTCTCTCTGTCTTGATTTTATTTGTCTGTCTGTCTCTCTGTCTCTCTCTCTCTGTCTGTCTCTTTCTTTCTTTCTCTCTGTCTCTCTGTCTCTCTCTGTCTCTCTGTCTCTCTCTCGCTCATCTGCATGTTCACACAGCCGTGGGCATATGGGACCCTCTGATTCAACAAATCAAAGGCCCTCTCTCTCCTGTACATATCTTCCCCGCTCCCCTTTTCCTCTCTCCCCCTGTCCATATTATTGATGCTGGAGGGCCATGCACTATGAAGGATGCCGGGGTGAGACGGGAGAGGAGTGGGATGGGATGAGATGCACGATGCAGGCAGATTTGTAGGGGGTAGGGCAGGGTTGGAGCTGCTGCAGATTATTCTGGAAATTGCCAGCCGCAGTGTCTGCAATCAGGATCAAACCGGTTCCGGGGTGGGGGGAGGTGGAAGTTTCCTTGCCTGGCTGTGTCTCTCCTGGCAGAGCGGGATGGGATGACATGGCAGTGGCGGTGGAAACATCCCACCATTTCATACTCCCTTTAATAATTCATCCGCACTGCCTCGCCTCTTCCATGCCCCGCTGGCTGCATGACTGCCTGACTACCTGGCTGCCTGACTGCCTGACTGCCTGAATGCCTGACTATCTGGCTGCCTGATTCTCTGCAGGGCTGCTGCTCTGCTTTTAACGGTGCCTTTCTGTGATTACCAACACTGATGTCTTAACATTTAAATAATACAGGGATGCCTGGCCGCAGGAAAATCAATGAGAGTGTTCAGAGAGTGCACTGTACTGTATGGCTCAGGGGAACCTTCTACCGCCATTTTGGATGTTACTGTACAGAGCGAGCCGAGGCAGAGATGCACCCACAGCACTCCCTCTCTCTCTCCATACACCCCCCATCCTTCCCCAGTGGTACAGCAGAGCCCTCTTTCACTCTCTCTCTTGTTCTTGTTCTCGTTCTCATCTCTCTCTCTCGCTCTACCTCTCTCCCTCCCCCTCTCTCTCTCACTCTCTCTCCCTCCCCCTCTCTCTATCTCTTTCTATCTCCCTCCCTCCGTATCTCTGTGGATGTGACTCAGGCTCCCGAGGCTAGTAGCAGAGCCCTGGGACCAACCCTGATTAAAACTCACTAATGACAAAGGCCTCAACACATTCTGCTCTAATCCTAATCTGCAGGCATTTGCATCAGAGAGATTTCCTGCCTGCTCTGCTTTACCCTTCTGTGACACACGCCAGTGGAACCCAGTAGCGGACATTTTGGATACGTTACGTTGAGTAGAGAATGTGTAATGGAGGGAGCTCTGCTCAGAACACTGCCTGGGATTGAAGCCTCTGGAACCAATCTACTGAGGCTTCCGCTCTGACCGTGTCAGTCTTTACTCAAGTCTGAAACGTCACTGGATTCCACCTCAAGAAACGGACACATGCATTCACAATGTTATGTACAGTAGACCTTTTAGAAAGGGGAAGAAACCCATTCTGATGCAACTTCCAACAATCATCTGACATCTGTGAAGTAATACTTAGTGGCCGTAAAGACTTTTTTTTTAGATGGCAATATTCAAATAAGATAAAAAATCTAGTATGCAAGCTTGAGTCAAACATGAACAGCCATCATGTCTGCCCGATTTAGGATTTACACTGATTCCCAATGAGGGCTCTGGCTTGCAAATCTTCAGAGAGACAGAGATAGAAATCAAGTGAGAGAGAGAGAGAGAGAGAGAGCCCTCCTCACCTGCAAGAGAAAGTGGTTGGGCAAGTGGGATAGAGAGGTACGGAAGGCAGAGGGAGGCAGGAGGGATGCAGGGGGAGGCAGGGGAGGCAGGAGGGATGCAGGGGGAGACAGGAGGGAGGTGAGGGTTTTATTTTAGGGGGGTATCGTCTCCGCTCGTCTCCAGTGATGCAGGGGGTGATTTCTTTTGGCGTGGCAGCAAGTGCCCCGAGGTGGAGTGGAGGAGAGAGTAGGGAAAAAGAGAGAGAGAGAGAAAGGGAGAGAGGGTGGGGAGAGAGAAAGAGAGAGAGAGAAAGAGAGAGAGGGCGGGTGGGGAGCGAGAGCAGGAGAGAGAGTGAGTGAGTGAGTGAGAGAGAGAGAGAGAGAGAGAGAGAGAGAGAGAGAGAGAGAGAGAGAGAGAGAGAGAGAGAGAGAGAGAGAGAGAGAGAGAGAGAGAGAGAGAGAGAGAGAGAGAGAGAGAGAGAGAGAGAGAGAGAGAGAGAGAGAGAGAGAGAGAGAGATAGATAGATAGATAGATAGATAGATAGATAGATAGATGAAGTAATTCCTTAAACTGACTGCATCAGACTGCTGTACTGCTACGTTTTCTGGTCACAGCTGGAGATGGAACACCGAGCAAAAATGTGTCACAGAGACAACAAGGGAAAAAACATTGAGGGGAGTTGAGGTGTGTAATACGCGTGTTTTGGACCCATAAAAAGATCATGAACACAGTAAAAGGAAACAATGTGCATGAAAATGAATGCAGGGTATTGTCATCCTTTTGGATGGTGCTACTGGAGGAATCATGATGATTGGTGAGAAAGAGTCATGCTTGGGAAAAGAAGGACGGGAAATAAACGATTCTGGATTTCAGCGAATGGCAAGATAGCATGTGGAGGGATCTCAGAGGAAGGCTCTCTCTCTCTTTCTCTCACATGTCTCCTCCTCCTCCTCTCCCCCTCTTCGGTGGTTTCTCAGATGGAACACTGCCTCACAGGATTTTCTGTGCTGTAATCCCTCGACATGTGACATATCCATGTCCACTGTTTTCTATTCTCACGATACACGACCTTGTATTTACCTGTCTGTAACCAGCATGGCTTCCAGTCGCACATGCCATGCTCTTTGTCTGTGAAAACAATAGCAGGGTAGATCCATTTTGAGCCACAATTTTTGTAATGCTACATTTAGCCCTGTATCCTCTTAATATGGCACACAACAATATGACAAGGAAGTGACATCAAGTGTGAGATAAGGGTTGACTCTATAGAAGTGATTATAAACATTTAATTAACTTGTTATTGGTGATGAGGCAACCATGAGTTGACAAGTATAAACTAGGAATGAACTGATTACAGATACGATCATGAAAGAAATGAGTCATTTTGCTGCTGGTAAATCAGGAATTGTTTTCATTCAGTCATAGTGTTGTTGTGAAATGATGTATCATACAATAATAATTGCCTCGCTGCAGTTAAGCATCTAGAGAAATATTTTAGCATTTAATTAATTGAACATCTCAAGCAGACAAACATAACAATTTTAGATGATTATAGAGAGATATATCTATTTGAGGTCAGATGCCCCATGAAATGGACGGTGGAATATTTCTGATGAACTAAGTTTAGAGTACTTAAATACACTGGTGTGATGTGATTGGTGGTAGGTGTGGTATGATGTGATTGGTGGTAGTTGGTATTTGTGGTGTGATGTGATAGCTGGTAGGTGTAGTATAATGTGATTGGTGGTAGGTGTGATATGATGGGATTGGTGGTAGGTGGTAGGTGTGGTATGATGTGATTGGTGGTAGGTGTGGTATGATGGGATTGGTGTGATTGGCCTATGAATGACAATTTACATCATGGGTGCACACAGGTCGAGATAAATATCTGAAGTGACAGTATCTGAAGTGACAGACAGTGACACATGGACAGACAGTGACACATTCAATACCGCCTTTCTCACTCTTGCCTGCATCTAGTTTATGTAGGGTGTAATCATTAGTCCAACAGTTGCAAACAAGAGAGTTTCTATTGGACAAATTCAGGTATTTTTAATCCCTGTTTCGTTTGCTTCCGTTTAAGAAACGTTTTTCAACAGCATTGGCAGAATGAATACACCCCTGATCATAGCAGCCAGGTTGTATTCATTTTCGCCTCTATGCAGTCTCCTCCTCTCACCTTTTCCCTTCGTTTGTGGACAACACATCAGCTGTATGAACAACACATCAGCTGAATGTGAGCGGGTGAAAAAAACTTTACAAGCCAAACAATGTCATAACCGCTACACACAGCCTACATCGTTGTCCCCATATTAGCTAAAGTAACATCATAGTCAGCATAGCTAATAGAACTAATACGTTAGTAAACCCGCTACAATCATGCAGTAACGTTACAGTGTACAGTCAGTAATCAGTTACACTGTCAAGCCCAGGTGGCAATAAAAGCTTACCTTGACTTGGAAGAGTTCCAGTGTTGTGTTGGATAGTCATAGCCCGCTAGTTAACATAACATCCCTCTGTTTGAGCCAGGTGTTTGAGTAACTAAACTATTCAGCTATTTTTGATAGCTAAGTAAGTGAAACTGAAAGTGAAAAAAAGACGAAATCTCTCTCTCTCGTTTCTCAATAAATTAATTTGTTGAAAACTGTTCAACTATTGTCTTTCTCTCTTTGAGTTAACTACTCACTACATTTTATGCACTACATTGCTAGCTAGCTGTAGCTTATGCTTTCAGTACTAGATTCATTCTCTGATCCTTTGATTGGGTGGACAACATGTCAGTTCATGCTGCAAGAGCTCTGATAGGTTGGAGGACGTACTCCGGAAGTTGTCATAATTACTGTGCAAGTCTATGGAAGGGAGTGAGAACCATGAGCCTCCTAGGTATTTTATTGAAGTTAATGTACCAAGAGGAGGACGGAAGCTAGCTGTCCTCCGGCTACATCATGGTGCTACCCTACAGAGTGCTGTTGAGGCTACAGTATACCATCATTGCAAAACAGTGTGTTTTAATCAATTATTTGGTGACGTGAATATATTTAGAATAGTTTTATCTAAAAATTATAACTTTTTCAATGTTTTACCATTTTTATCTTTATGAAATTCACTGAGGAGGATGGTCCTCCCCTTACTCCTTAATGTTAATTACTTTTCTTCTCATTACAATTTTAATCATAAGGGCACATTTGTGACTGACCGGCTTGATTTGTTTGTATGTAACAAAATTTGAAATTGTGTTTTTTACATAGGATAAAAGTAGAGTCTCAGTGCTAGAAAATGGTATATCATACACTAAAGTTGAGGAACAATGGGAAAGTAATTCCGCTTGAAAAATGAAATCTTGTATCCCCACTTTTGAGAAAATGGCCCTTGAATATTTTGGTACACCTACTAGAGGACTCTTCTTTGTCTACACCCATTCAGAATCGTTCACCCTCTTAAGCCTTAGCCCCACCCATCTCTTTAAGGGTTCATATGTGAGGCCATGTTGTAAACACACGCTATATCAAATAAAATCTAAGTTTATTTGCACAGGATACAGAAGGTGTAAACTGTAGAGTGATAGTACTTGCATACTTGCATAGCAGCAATATCAAAAATAGAAAGTGTCCAGATAAAAATATTTTTGAAATATTTTCTCTTTATTAGATGATGCTTACCCAACACACTTGTCTAAATTGATGGGTCATGTGAAGGAAATGCAATAACCACCCCTCACCCACATCTAGCTAAGTGGATGGGTCACTATTGGCTAGACATGTACACATGTTCATGAAATACAATCGATGGCCGTAATCACCCCCAGACACACCTGCTAATTTGATGGGTCATGTAATAATCCGGCCGAAGTGGAGTCTTTTGTTTAGACATGTAGCTAGCTAGCTAAACAATAAACCGACATAATCCCACCTCATACTACAACCAATACAAACATTGTCATAGCTGTAGTATGGATCTTCAGGTAGCTAAAGCTAACAAACTACGTTCAAGGATATCTAGCTAACATTAGGCTATAACTAGCAATGCAAATGGGTTTCTGATTAGAATAATATTACTACACAGATCATACACATAACGTTAGCTAGCGAGCCAGCAAGCTAATGTTTGCTAGCTAACTAACAGAATGTTTTAACTTGTAATAAAAATTACTTTCTAACAAAATTAGAAACTTATATCTGAAATTGTAGCTGGACTCTTACCCGTATACATGGATGAACGCTTCATGGCAGACTGGAACCATTTAACTCTGTTTTGTTTGTAGCTACGTCTTGTTTGGCCAGCGTTGTGCCAAGTCACTCCGGTTCACACTGACCGTGGCATGTGCAGAAAGTAGCCAATCACTTTTTCCTACTGATCTATCGATAGTGCCTGCTATATTCAATGTTGTTGCAAAAAGTAGCTAAACTTTTGTAGTTCTCGATGGCTAACGTTATATCTTTAAAAAATGGTGCGGTAGAAAGGACTGTCAACACATACTGAGCAGCTCAAATTATAGACAGAAGCATTCTACATGACAGACCAATCCAAACTCATCTCCCGGCATGTCCAGCCCATACATTATCTCAGCCGATCATGGCTAGTGGGAAGGTTCCTGCCTTTTTCCATGGCTAAACCAACTCGGCTCGTAATTAAACAATTTTATTCGTATTTATGGATGGAATACAAGCATGTTATTAAGGCACATGAAAGTTCATGTTCCAGAAGGCATTTCTACCCCAAAAAACTATTTTGATAAAAAATACATGTTTACATTCAAATGGCTCTCCTGTGAAGTAGTGACATGCGACATACGCCTAGTTTCCTGAAACGAGTCACATTTTCATAAATGACAGGACAACAAACAAATAAGGGTCATGACCTTTTATTATTTTATTATTGTAGCGGAAAAAAGGAATAAACGTGATTTTAAAAACTGTCTATCATTAGGTCGTGACGACAAATACATGTCCTCTCATATCCGTCATTGGTAGAGGTTAGCATTTTTATTCTCTCTCTCCTGGTGTAGAACATACAACAGTGTTTGCAATTACAGGGTTCAACATGAAATATGATTGCAGGACCACAGGGGGTCAGGGGGGAGCAAGGTTCAAGCTAAGCATCTTGATATTTCCAACATAAATAAATATTACAGGGGTACGTACTGTATGGACCTCTGTCAATCCCCTAGAGAGATCCACCACTCAGAGGGCCCTTGCTTGTGGCGAGTCAGGAACATGATTGACTGAGCAGTTGTGGGAGTTGTCAGTCAGTGGCAATCCTACAGAGATCAAGGGGCAGAGGATCTTTATTTCCAACAACAGAAAATGTTTGTATGACAAATGGGTCTGGAGAATTGAGCAGTTGGAGGAGAGGAGATGCATCTGCAGTAAAGCCAGATGCCATTTCAGCAGTGTGACTCTTTCTCAGCTGGGTATAGGTGACTGACACGGTGACTCTTTCTCAGCTGGGTAGAGGTGACTGACAGGGTGACTCTTTCTCAGCTGGGTAGAGGTGACTGACAGGGTGACTCTTTCACAGCTGGGTAGAGGTGACTGACGAGGTGACTCTTTCTCAGCTGGGTAGAGGTGACTGACAGGGTGACTCTTTCTCAGCTGGGTAGAGGTGACTGACGGGGTGACTCTTTCTCAGCTGGGTAGAGGTGACTAACGCGGTGACTCTTTCTCAGCTGGGTAGAGGTGACTGACAGGGTGACTCTTTCACAGCTGGGTAGAGGTGACTGACAGGGTGACTCTTTCACAGCTGGGTAGAGGTGACTGACAGGGTGACTCTTTCACAGCTGGGTAGAGGTGACTGACAGTGTGACTCTTTCACAGCTGGGTAGAGGTGACTGACGAGGTGACTCTTTCTCAGCTGGGTAGAGGTGACTGACAGGGTGACTCTTTCTCAGCTGGGTAGAGGTGACTGACGGGTTGACTCTTTCTCAGCTGGGTAGAGGTGACTGACACGGTGACTCTTTCACAGCTGGGTAGAGGTGACTGACGGGGTGACTCTTTCTCAGCTGGGTAGAAGTGACTGACGGGGTGACTCTTTCTCAGCTGGGTAGAGGTGACTGACAGGGTGACTCTTTCTCAGCTGGGTAGAGGTGACTGACGGGGTGACTCTTTCTCAGCTGGGTAAAGGTGACTGACAGGGTGACTCTTTCTCAGCTGGGTAGAGGTGACTGACAGGGTGACTCTTTCTCAGCTGGGTAGAGGTGACTGACAGGGTGACTCTTTCACAGCTGGGTAGAGGTGACTGACGAGGTGACTCTTTCTCAGCTGGGTAGAGGTGACTGACAGGGTGACTCTTTCTCAGCTGGGTAGAGGTGACTGACGGGGTGACTCTTTCTCAGCTGGGTAGAGGTGACTAACGCGGTGACTCTTTCTCAGCTGGGTAGAGGTGACTGACAGGGTGACTCTTTCTCAGCTGGGTAGAGGTGACTGACGGGGTGACTCTTTCTCAGCTGGGTAGAGGTGACTGACAGGGTGACTCTTTCTCAGCTGGGTAGAGGTGACTGACAGGGTGACTCTTTCTCAGCTGGGTAGAGGTGACTGACAGGGTGACTCTTTCTCAGCTGGATAAAGGTGACTGACTTGGGTGACTATCTCAGCTGGGTAGAGGTGACTGTCTGGGGTGACTCTTTTTCAGCTGGGTATAGGTGACTGATAGGGTGACTCTCAGCTGGGTAGAGGTGACTGACTGGGATGACTCTACATCAGCCGGGTAGCGGTGACTGACGGGGTGACTCTTTCTCAGCTGGGTAGAGGTGACTGAGTGGGGTGACTAGCTCAGCTAGGTAGAGGTGACTGACTTGGGTGAATCTATCTCAGCTGGGTAGAGGTGACTGAGTGGGGTGAATCTATCTCAGCTGGGTAAAGGTGACTGAGTGGGGTGACTATCTCAGCTTGGTAGAGGTGACTGACTGGGGTGAATCTATCTCAGCTAGGTAGAAGTGACTGAGTGGGGTGACTATCTCAGCTAGGTAGAGGTGACTGAGTGGGGTGAATCTATCTCAGCTGGGTAGAGGTGACTGAGTGGGGTGACTATCTCAGCTAGGCAGAGGTGACTGAGTGGGGTGACTATCTCAGCTGGGTAGAGGTGACTGAGTGGGTTGACTATCTCAGCTAGGTAGAGGTGACTGAGTGGGGTGACTATCTCAGCTAGGTAGAGGTGACTGAGTGGGGTGACTATCTCAGCTTGGTAGAGGTGACTGACTGGGGTGAATCTATCTCAGCTAGGTAGAGATGACTGAGTGGGGTGACTATCTCAGCTGGGTAGAGGTGACTGAGTGGGGTGACTATCTCAGCTGGGTAGAGGTGACTGAGTGGGGTGACTCTATCTCAGCTAGGTAGAGGTGACTGAGTGGGGTGACTATCTCAGCTGAGTAGAGGTGACTGAGTGGGTTGACTCTATCTCAGCTAGGTAGAGGTGACTGAGTGGGGTGACTATCTCAGCTGGGTAGAGGTGACTGAGTGGGTTGACTCTATCTCAGCTGAGTAGAGGTGACTGAGTGGGTTGACTCTATCTCAGCTAGGTAGAGGTGACTGAGTGGGTTGACTATCTCAGCTAGGTAGAGGTGACTGAGTGGGGTGACTATCTCAGCTGGGTAGAGGTGACTGAGTGGGTTGACTCTATCTCAGCTAGGTAGAGGTGACTGAGTGGGGTGACTATCTCAGCTGAGTAGAGGTGACTGAGTGGGGTGACTCTATCTCAGCTAGGTAGAGGTGACTGAGTGGGGTGACTATCTCAGCTGGGTAGAGGTGACTGAGTGGGGTGACTATCTCAGCTTGGTAGAGGTGACTGAGTGGTGTGACTATCTCAGCTAGGTAGAGGTGACTGAGTGGAGTGACTACCTCAGCTGTTTAGAGGTGATAAAAGCCAGTCCACTGGATCGGGGGATGGGTTAGAGAACGTGCTGAGCCTTACACATCTCACAGTCAGAGGGGAAGACCGTTAATGTAATGCTACTAGAAGACTGCTGTAGGCTGGAGTTATTTCCAGTCATGACATATGCAGCCATTTTATGGGTAAAACAATGTGATTCACAATGGCACTTGAAAATACTTTTAAAACAAAGCCCCAATTTAAGTGATTCTCAGATAATTCCCTTTTACAGTAATAGCACAGTAGTGGGTACATCAAATATTGAACTTTTCTAAATTGCAGCATAAATTGCGAGAACTTGTAGACAGGCGCAAAAGACAAGTCCTCATCCTAGCTCTTCACATGTGTAATTCAAAGCAGCGATCTGCATTCTCTCCTTCTATTTGCAATCAACGCAGAGGACTGTGAAATGTGATCCATTCAAATGAGGCTATTTGAATCGGAATAATATACAAGATGGAGTGCATTATGATAATAGCTTTCAATTACAGCCACATATCTACATATCTATTTTCCTTAAGTTCTTAAATGTTGTAGAGAAGAGTGTTAGACCTTAGAGGACACTCAGGACACATAAGGCTGCATACATTTTTTAAATCACATTCTCCCTATAGTCCTACAGTTAGCTACTCTACTGTGTTTGAGCTCAATACCTGCTTCCATCAATATCTATCAATTATAACATCTGCTGAGCACTCTGAAATGATAAATACCTTTTAACCTATCAATGCACTGATCAATAAGCTCACAACTACCCTGCTAATATGGGTCAGAATTTCAATGTCTGCTATTCTCAATGAAGAGGAATGATAGTCTGGTCAATACATTTAGCGGTGAGACAGTGAGAGGGGTGGGACTGGCCTTGGTAGAGGAGAGGAGAGGAGAGGAGAGGAGAGGAGAGGAGAGGAGAGGAGAGGAGAGGAGAGGAGAGGAGAGGAGAGGAGAGGAGAGGAGAGGAGAGGAGAGGAGAGGAGAGGAGAGGAGAGGAGAGGAGAGGAGAGGAGAGTTAGGCTGCTTTTCATTAGCGTCGTAATGCAGACTCCATACATGAGATACGTGCAACTTGAGTATTTGTGTTCAATGGGAGATTTACACCAAAATCTAGTCAAGGCACATCTGGACAAGTCTAACAATGTGTGTTAGGGTAGAAAGAGCATAGCAGTAAGGACCCTAGCTATTTGTGAAATGTCATGAAATGAAACATAGAATATTCACAAGGACAATATATCATCAGTGTAAGATTTCTCAGAGGCTGACAGGTAACATAGTCGAGGCAGAGTTCACATCTAGACAACACTACATCATCTCCCTCTGACTCGGCGACTATGGTTCAAGTAACGTACCTCTCCCCACCAACCCATCCCTGGACACGTGACGAGGCCCATGGGGAACTCATGTCAAGCGTGGCTGAACTCTGTGTCAGGGGGACAGTGACAGGTGACGCCACTCACTGACTCCACACCGCTGACCTCCGCCATTTTAAACAGACACAGACGACTGGAACAGAGTGGCTTCATGAATGTTAAAAGGCAACACAGTCACATCTGAGCACACTGTGATAAATAGAAAGAGACAAGTGTGGAGGATGTGTTCGGTGTGTGTTGTGATTTAGAATAACATCCAACTAATTTACATGATACGATTCTGATATAAGACCAGGTCGCAGTTGTAAATGAGAACTTGTTCTCAACTAGCTTACCTGGTTAAATAAAGGTGAAATATATATTGTTTTATATATATAGGTAAGGCAATTAAGAACAAACTCTTATTTACAATGACGACCTGTCAGGGAGCAAAAACTTCATGTACAACACACAGAAACAATAATCATACAAACACAGTCACTAATACATTCAGTAATACAGTCAGTAATACATTCAGTAATACATTCAGTTATACAGTCAGTAATACATTCAGTAATACATTCAGTAATACATTCAGTAATACATTCAGTAATACAGTCAGTAATACATTCAGTAATACATTCAGTTATACAGTCAGTAATACATTCAGTAATACATTCAGTTATACAGTCAGTAATACATTCAGTAATACATTCAGTTATACAGTCAGTAATACATTCAGTAATACATTCAGTAATACATTCAGTAATACATTCAGTTATACATTCAGTTATACATTCAGTTATAGATTCAGTAATACATTCAGTAATACATTGTTATACATTCAGTTATACATTCAGTAATACATTCAGTTTTAAATTCAGTAATACATTCAGTAATACATTCAGTTATACATTCAGTTATACATTCAGTTTTAAATTCAGTAATACATTCAGTAATACATTCAGTTATACATTCAGTTATACATTCAGTTTTAAATTCAGTAATACATTCAGTAATACATTCAGTTATACATTCAGTTATACATTCAGTTTTAAATTCAGTAATACATTCAGTTATACATTCAGTTTTAAATTCAGTAATACATTCAGTAATACATTCAGTTATACATTCAGTTATACATTCAGTTATAGATTCAGTAATACATTCAGTAATACATTGTTATACATTCAGTTATACATTCAGTAATACATTCAGTTTTAAATTCAGTAATACATTCAGTAATACATTCAGTTATACATTCAGTTATACATTCAGTTTTAAATTCAGTAATACATTCAGTTATACATTCAGTTTTAAATTCAGTAATACATTCAGTAATACATTCAGTAATACATTCAGTAATACATTGTTATACATTCAGTTATACATTCAGTAATACATTCAGTTTTAAATTCAGTAATACATTTAGTAATACATTGTTATACATTCAGTTATACATTCAGTTTTAAATTCAGTAATACATTCAGTAATACATTCAGTTATACATTCAGTTATACATTCAGTAATGTTATTTATCTGAGGGGCCCTTGTCTGGTTCATGGTGGCCACATCACATTTTATACCAAATTAACATTATACAACTAAACATTAACATTATTCAACCAAATAGAACATTTTGAAATGTGCCCAAATACACAAAAATAACATTCACCACAGAAGTAGCTCTTCCCACGCTAGCTAGTTGTGTTGTGTTGTCTTGACTCAGTTATCATTTTGAATAATGCATAGTCTATGATTGGGTGCACCCGTGATTTAGAGAGGTCAAAACTGCAGACTGGCACAGACCAAAAAAAGTAATTTGGAATCAAGGTTTAAGACAGTGTAATGAGATGTATAAATCATCATGAATATTCATTAGCAACAAAATCGAAAATAGCAATTCAAGTGTATACTGTTTTTTCTACTTCTTTTTAATCATTAAAAACAGAGAGGCTTATGTATATTCAAATAAACACCATTACTTCTGAAGAGGAGGAAAGTTTTCTTCTTTTGTTTTTCTCTTTTCTTCTCTCAGTAGAATACATTTTCTCTTGGTGTGTATTTACTTCATTTGGAGGAATGGTGTTCACGCTTCGCTAATTATCATAATTATACAGGTTTCTATGGAAACCCACTAGTCCATTAGTTTTGATTCATTATGTTTTACCTTCCAGACAATTTTAATTGTTGTAATGCGAGATAAAAGAATATGCCTACAGGCATAAAAAAAAACAGCTCACAATAATGTTTTAACAGCTTCTGGAAGACTTCAGTTAGTGTTAAGAAGAACCGCTAAGGGTGGTCAGAGCTACGTTGTCCAGACGAAACCATATGCCAATCTTAGATAAGGGCCGGATCCAGTCAAACACCTGCCATAGCAATGATGATGCAGTACCTATCTTTGTTTACACCACGACCAGCACACGTCTTCATCTGAGAACGGGAAGCTTCTAACTGGGAGGGGACTCTACCTACTATTTTTACTGTTCCCCAACCATTCTATCATTTCATTTGACAACAGTGAAAGGTTATGTGTATGCTTCTAAATACATACTCTATTATTTATGTACCTACCACCTACCACTAGTCAAAGAATGACTGCGTGTCCATTATTCTTTATGAAGCCAATTTAATTAGTTGAGGTGACAATACAGTTTGTATTTATGGAGGTAAATAAAGCTCCTGAAGTGTCTCGTCAATACATCATTTCCAAACATATTATGTTTCTTCTTAATAATAATGCAGTAAACCATAATGGCCTGGAATATTTTTTCCAATTATTGCAGTTATTTGAGGAGAGAAGAAAACCATTACACATTACCAAATTGAAAATATATCTCACATTATTTCACAAAATTATAATTACTTAATAATTGCCAGACCTATATTTTGTAAATTTCACAGAAAGTAATCTAGCTAGTGATGGTGACTGAGTCCCTACTCACTGAGCCTCTCCTTTCTAGAAACCTGCATGTCCTCTGATTCTGTCATTAGGTCCACGGAGGACAAAGCTTAGCTTCACACAGAACAGATAACGGATCTTAATCAGTCCTGGCAGCTAGAGTTCAGACCTGGACACATCCCTCAGTATTACTGTCTCATTGACCGCCTGATTACACAACGTGGGTCCCATGATAGATGACACTGCAAAAAAACTGGACAAAAGACAGAGAGATTATAGAAAGAGAGGGAGAAAGAGACATGCTCTTCAAGAGAATATATGTGAGGCAGAGAGGGCAAAAGACTGAGAGAACGAGAGAGAAATATAGCAATAAAGAAAGTGAGAGGGAGAGAAAAAGAGAGAGAGAAATAGAGAGAAAAATAGATAAAATATAGCGAGAGAGAAAGCTAGAGAGAGAGAGAAAGAAAGAGAAAGAGAGAGAAAGAGAAAGAGAAAAAGAGAGAAATAGAGAGAAAGAGAGAAAATATAGCGAGAGAGAAAGCAAGAGAGAGAGTGAAAGAGAGAGAGGAAGAGAGAGAGAAAGAAAGAGAAAGCAAGAGAGAGAGTGAAAGAGAGAGAGGAAGAGAGAGAGAAAGAAAAAGAAAGAGAGAGAGAAATAGAGAGAAAGAGAGAGAAAATATAGCGAGAGAGAAAGCAAGAGAGAGAGAGAAAGAGAGAGAGAAAGAGAGAGAGAGAGAAAGAAAGAGAGAGAGAGAAAGAGAGAGAAAGAGAAAGAGAGAGTGAAAGAGAGAGAGGAAGAGAGAGAGAAAGAAAGAGAAAGAGAGAGAGAAATAGAGAGAAAGAGAGAGAAAATATAGCGAGAGAGAAAGCAAGAGAGAGAGAGAGAGAGAGAAAGAAAGAGAGAGAGAGAGAGAGAGAGAGAGAGAGAGAGAGAGAGAGAGAGAGAGAGAGAGAGAGAGAGAGAGAGAGAGAGAGAGAGAGAGAGAGAGAGAGATCATTGAATCCCCTTGTTTGGAACTGTCCACTAGCAGGTGCTGAAACCTATGCACACGCACAAACTAATACTATTTATCATCACTGACTGGGACAGTATGCATTTCTGAATGTACCAAACACAATGCACTGAAGCTTCACCACAACTCTCATTCCCCTTTTCCCCTCCCCTTTGCTCTTCATATTATGTAGCCTTCTGTAGCTTCATGTATGCAGTATCGAAGTGCTCATAGCACCAAACCCCTGTGTTGTCCTGCCCTGCTATGTGATTAGTGAGTAAAGGGGATATTGATGAGGGCCTTCAGAGGAGAAATGGATAGTCTCCGTGTGCTTCTTCCTGGCTGGCCCAGTGAATGAGTGGTGGAATGAGTGGTGGATTTCACCATGGTGCAGACCAGTCCTGGGTGTGTGGGAGAACACTGAAATCTTAGCCCTGCTATTTCTGCACAGTTCTACCTCTCTATCTTTATATATACCTCTCTCTCTCTCTCTCTCTCTCTCTCTCTCTCTCTCTCTCTCTCTCTCTCTCTTCCCTTTCCTCTCTCCTTCTCTATCTCCGGCGTTGTGTGCTATTTTCTAGCCTCCCTCTGCAGCGCGACCCTATCCCAGACTGAGACTACAGACTGGAGACTCCCAGCTCTATTTCCACGGCATCGTCCCCACCGTACCCTTTCCACTGTCCTTCAGTTGACCTTGGAGCCCTAGCTAGCGTGCCCCGTGTGGTTTGCAGTCATCACTGAGTTAACCCCCCGCCACACACACACACACACACACACACATTGACCAATCCCATAAATCAATAGTACATGGTCCTCCGGGGTGAATGGAGGGAATGAACTGAGCGTGCCCAGTCACATGGAGAGGCTGTTGTCTTCAGGGAAAAAACATTTCCTTTGCCCCATCATGACTAGACCAATCAGCACTCATTACGTGTGTGTGTATGTGTGTGTGTTCCGATCTATGGTGTGTTCCAGTGAGGGCTATGTGGGGAGGAGTGTATGTTAGTGAGGGTCAGGGGTCACACTTTGGAGCTGACCTGCTGGATATTTCATAGAGTTTACTGTGCACTGGGATCCTGGTCCACACACTGAAGGGTCCTGTGATATACAGAATGTGTTTCTGCCCTACAGTCTGCCTCACCTCCTCCTCCGTGGGTAACATGGACCATCTGTTCCCCCACTCTAAACAGTCTCCAGTCATCTGGTCTGGCCCTGGGATCTGTGGTCTGACCCTCTCTGTCCTCCTCCATAGGCCCTCTCAGGGTTCACACTACGGGGGTAGGGCTGTAGGGGCAGAGGCCTACACACACCAGTCTGCTGAGGGTTACCCACTTGATATCACTTACTTAATGATAATTAAAAATATTTTTTTTCTACATTATCATCATAGACATACAATAAACAATTCCCATTAATAAACATTTCAGTGTAAAATTCCCAGAGTTAAGATAACCCCTCCATAACCCAACCCCTCCATAACCCAACCCCTCCACATCACAGGGTTACAGTACTGTAGGATTAAATCAAAAATAGAGTAGCTAGTGTTTTCCCTCTATCTCCTCCTCTCCTCCATTCCCCCTGTCTCTCCGTCTATCCCCAGGGTGAATGTCGGTGTGGCAGGATCAACCTGGCATCAGAGGAGAAAAGCACATTCAATCATCTAGCAGTCCCAGAGGTCACCACTGTACTGTAGTCAGGTCT
The DNA here is from genome assembly GCF_016432855.1 of Salvelinus namaycush. Taxonomy (NCBI): domain Eukaryota; kingdom Metazoa; phylum Chordata; class Actinopteri; order Salmoniformes; family Salmonidae; genus Salvelinus; species Salvelinus namaycush. Next base: position 12,665,522 of record NC_052313.1, on the reverse strand, counting down.
CCAGGCTACTGATCTGTATCAATAGGGATAAACTCAGTCAAGCCTCTGGAACATGTGGCCGTACTGAGATTGGTAAATCATTACAATGAGGGCATCTGCATTACACATGCTAGAACTGTAAGTGAGGGATAGAAAGAGGGAGAGGGAGAGAGAGAGAGAGAGAGAGAGAGAGAGAGAGAGAGAGAGAGAGAGAGAGAGAGAGAGAGAGAGAGAGAGAGAGAGAGAGAGAGAGCGAGAGAGAGAGAGAGAGAGAGAGAGAGAGGGAGAGAGGTGGGCCTGGTACAGACTCAGAGAGAAGACTGCCATCATCTGGCCCCAGTTAAAATATTTCCCAGCAGCAGACTCATATTAGAGAGATAGATCTCTATCTGATTTGACTGTTTCATCCGCTGAGTACTTTACTGGACTGGTCATGTTCAATATTTATATTGTATAGCATAGGTGCAGAGATGATTGACGTAATTATGCAATGTATAAGAATAAAATGTATAGAATTAGTCAATTTACTGTTAACAAGAAAGAGCTGTCCACATTTTTTGTCTTTTCAGTATTTTCAAACTTAGTACCCAGGTTGGCCTGTAGAATATGGGATTTAAATGAAGAATCCCCTTTGTAATTCCAGTATACCTCAGAGGCCCATAGTCTAAAGCAGTGAAGAATGCCGGCACAACAGTCAGACAGGACTGGTGGCAACCTGTCAACAGTCAGACAGGACTGGTGGCAACCTGTCAACAGTCAGACAGGACTGGTGGCAACCTGTCAACAGTCAGACAGGACTGGTGGCAACCTGTCAACAGTCAGACAGGACTGGTGGCAACCTGTCAACAGTCAGACAGGACTGGTGGCAACCTGTCAACAGTCAGAATAGGACCCAACACTACAAACATAGTTCTGTTGCCAGCTCCCGCAATCATCACCTTATCTGTGGAGTGAGGGCTTGGGACTTGTATAATTGTAGGCTTACAGGCATATGTTTGTATTTATTCTGTTCATTGTAGAAGGCGTCTGACGTTGATTTACCTTTCAGCATGTCATTGAAAAAGAAAATCAATAAAATTCACTTGAAGTTGCAGTCTGGCAGGAGTGGGGCCAGGCTGGGCTGAAAATGAATAGATCTGTGTAGGATGCTGGTGTGTGTGTGTGTGTTAGTGTAGTTGTGTGTGCATGTGTGCGTGTGCACGTGTGTCAGCCAGGTAGTATTCAACAACAAAACCTGCCGTGTTTACATGTACATAAAATGTATGATATCGGTCCGACGAATGTTCAAATGATTTAACTAGACAAGTCAGTTAAGAACACATTGTTATTATAATGTTGGCCTACCCCGGCCAAACCTGGACGCCACCCTATGGGACTCCCAATCACAGCCAGATGTGATGCTGCCTGGATTCAAACCAGGTACTCTAATGACACCTCTTGCACTGAGATGCAGTGCCTTAGACCACTGTGCCACTCAGGAGCATGAAGAATGGAGAATGTTTAAATGATGAAGGTTTAAATGATGAATGTTTAAATGATGAATGTTTAAATTATGAATGTTTAAATTATGAATGTTTAAATGAAGAATGTTTAAATGGTGAATGTTTAAATGATGAATGTTTAAAAGATGAATGTTTAAATGATGAAGGTTTAAATGATGAATGTTTAAATGATGAATGTTTAAATGATGAATGTTTAAATGATGAATGTTTAAATGATGAATGTTTAAATGATGAATGTTTAAATGATGAAGGTTTAAATGATGAATGTTTAAATGATGAATGTTTAAATTATGAATGTTTAAATTATGAATGTTTAAATTATGAATGTTTAAATGATGAATGTTTAAATGAAGAATGTTTAAATGGTGAATGTTTAAATGATGAATGTTTAAATGGAGAAGGTTTAAATTAAGAATGTTTAAAGGATGAATGTTTAAATGAAGAATGTTTAATTATGAAGAATGTTTAAATGAAGAATGTTTAAATGAAGAATGTTTAATTATGAAGAATGTTTAAATGAAGAATGTTTAAATGAAGAATGTTTAATTATGAAGAATGTTTAAATGAAGAATGTTTAAAAGATGAATGTTTAAATGAAGAATGTTTAATTATGAAGAATGTTTAAATGAAGAATGTTTAAATGAAGAATGTTTAAAAGATGAATGTTTAAATGAAGAATTTTTAAATGAAAAATGTTTAAATGAAGAATGTTTAATTATGAAGAATGTTTAAATGATGAATGTTTAAATGAAGAATGTTTAAATGATGAATGTTTAAATGAAGACTGTTTAAATGATGAATGTTAAAGTGATGTGTGAACATCCCAGAAGAATGCTCGGTGCATGCCCAGCAGCAGCGGCCTCTGTGATTGGCTGAGTGGATCGGCCGAGGCGTTTGATGTTATAGGAGGAGAGGAATATTGATCAGAAGATAATCCGAAACAAGCTCCCTGCTCCCCCTCAATAGTTGAAAGAGAGGATTTAGGCCGAGATTTCTGGGAATTGGAGGTGTGATGTACATTTCATCTGTGAGTTGGGGGGGGGGGGGGGGGGGGGTGGAAGGATGTTCATGTGGACCCAAGCATGAGAAACAGCTCTCTGCCAATGAGAAGCTATCTAACTGTGTCCCTCTCTCACGTAGTGTTTGTGGCCTTCTAGGATAACGTTTGCATGAGAACTGTACATCATCACCTTGATGATTATTGATGTTTGTTCCATTACACAGCTATTAGCTACATTAAAGAAGCATCAGGGATGTGTGTGTGTGTGTGTGTGTGTGTGTGTGTGTGTGTGTGTGTGTGTGTGTGTGTGTGTGTGTGTGTGTGTGTGTGTGTGTGTGTGTGTGTGTGTGTGTGTGTGTGTGTGTGTGTGTGTGTGTGTGTTTGCTAGTATTGTATTATTCTGTAAGCATGACACAGAGAAAGCAAGGTAAACGATGCACGTGGTTGTATGTGTGCATCCGTGTGTGTTTCTCAGATGTTGCCCTGAGCTTTTACTCTGCATCCTCCCGTTGAGGTCCCACTAACACCTTAAAGCCCTGTCTCCATGACGATGCTCCTTTTCCTGCCCATGTCGTTGCCATGACAGAGAACAGAACAGAACTGAGGAGTGAATGGACCATGAAAAGAACAACACGGCGAGACCTTTCAATCAATGCGTTGAACATAGTAACGCTGTGGAAACGTGTGTGTAGTTTTCAAAAGGCAACGATATGCCACACGGGGAGAAAAAACACATTTGAAAAGATAAACGCCATACTTTAGATGTAATATGTCCAGTCTATTGCTGTGTGTAGCTGTTGATGGCATAGCTAAGGGCTGTCATTTCCAGGTACCTTGTAGTACTGCGTAGCGGTGCTTTGTGGCGCTGTCCCTGGCTGTAGATGGAATATCAAAGGGCAGAATGCATGCAGTGTTTTGTTTCTCTGTGGACTGCGTATTAAAGGGTGGTTACTGTGATAATGTGTTGCTGTGTGTGTACGGCTCTATAGCTTAGCAGTGATATTGCATGTTGAAAGGTCAGGCGGGGTCGGGTTCCGCTTCTCTTTAACACACCGTTTACCCTCTAACGCTTATCTCCTAATCACAGCAATTACCTGTTTGTTGGAATGCTATGTTTATATCCCACTGGCTGGCTGGAGGTCTGTCTGTCTGTCTGTCTGTCTGTCTGTCTGTCTGTCTGTCTGTCTGTCTGTCTGTCTGTCTGTCTGTCTGTCTGTCTGTCTGTCTGTCTGTCTGTCTGTCTTTCTGTCTGTCTGTCTGTCTGTCTGTCTGTCTGTCTGTCTGTCTGTCTGTCTGTCTGTCTGTCTGTCTGTCTGTCTGTCTGTCTGTCTGTCTGTCTGTCTGTCTGCCTGCCTGCCTGCCTGCCTGCCTGCCTGCCTGCCTGCCTGCCTGCCTGCCTGCCTGCCTGCCTGCCTGCCTGCCTGTCTGTCTGTCTGTCTGTCTGTCTGCGTGCGTGTGTGTGTGCGCATGTGTGTATGTGTCCCATGCTAAGACTAATACAGATGTGGGAGGTAGATAGTAAGCCTTGCTGACTGGTCTGAAGTCTCTGAGCAGACCTGACACAATGATTCAGGCAGAGAGAGAATGTAGCTAAACATACACCATGGGGACAAATACTACATGGTCATCTATCAGTGTCTTCCTGTCACCCAGGTTCACAGTCTCACACCAGATCCCCATTCATTGTGTGAGAGGAGAGGAGAGGCTAGTGAGAGGTGTGTGTGTGTGTGTGTGTGTGTGTGTGTGTGTGTGTGTGTGTGTGTGTGTGTGTGTGTGTGTGTGTGTGTGTGTGTGTGTGTGTGTGTGTGTGTGTGTGTGTGTGTGTGTGTGTGTGTGTGTGTGTGTGTGTGTGTGTGGGTCAAGTTTGGCATCAGGTTTATATGTAGAGCTAGCAGTTGGTAATTACAGTGTGTACATAGAGCTGATCTCTTGTCAGAGGTGACAGGGAGCATGGGAAGCAGTTAAACATTAACCCCTAGAGTCAATCTCGCGCTGAAAACTAATTAGCATTACAAAAAAAATCCCATCAAAATCTCTCTGTCAGCAAGAGATTTCTGTTTTTGCATGGACTGATCTCAATCCACCGCATACGCCGATGTCGGCCTTTAGCATCTGGCTGAGCTACAGCTCTGTCCATCCCGAGAATTGGTCTTCTCACGGAAACATCTGTAGTGTCCGAATCTGTTCTCCGTTTTGCTCTATGATGCCCACAAGGTTCAAGAGAATCGTCTGAAGGAAACCCGATACAGACCAGGAAAATATGAAATGAAAATGAAAATACTTTTTTGGAACGTTTCTTTTCTGAGGATTTCCATTATGTCTCTGTCACGTTCCTGACCTATTGTTCCTTTTTTCTTTTTATTTAGTTGGTCAGGGCGTGAGTTGGGGTGGGTTGTCTTTGTGTGTTTTTGTATTGTCTAGGGTGTTGTATGGTTTAGGGGGTTAAGTAGAGTAGATGGGTTAGTGTTCAGTGTAGGTGTCTAGGAAAGTCTATGGTTGCCTGAATTGGTTCTCAATCAGAGACAGCTGGTTATTGTTGTCTCTGATTGGGAGCCATATTTAAGGCAGCCATAGGCTTTAGCTGTTTGTGGGTAATTGTCTATGTGTAGTGTTTGTGTCAGCACTATTTGTCTGTATAGCTTCACGGTCGTCAGTTTGTTATTTTGTTAGTTTGTGTATAGTTGTTCGTTTCTTGTTTTTTCTCTCTTCTGAAATAAAAGAAGATGTATTTTGCACACGCTGCGCCTTGGTCCTCTATCTCACCCAAAGACGATCGTGACAGAATTACCCACCAATCTAGGACCAAGCGGCGTGTCAAGCGGCAACAGGACCCACCTACACAGGATTCATGGACATGGGAGGAGATACTGGATGGTAAGGGACCTTGGGCACAACCGGGAGAATATCGCCTCCCTCGTGAAGAGCTGGAGGCAGCTAAAGCCGAGAGGAGGCGATATGAGGAGGCAGCAAGGAAGCAAGGCTGGAAGTCCGTGAGTACAACCCAAAAATTTCTTGGGGGGGGGCCTTAAAGGGAGTGTGGCGAAGTCAGGTAGGAGACCTGCGCCTACTCCCTGTACTTACCGTGGAGAGCGAGAGTACGGGCAGACACCGTGTTACGCAGTAGAGCGCATGGTGTCTCCTGTACGTGTTCATAGCCCGGTGCGGGTTATTCCACCTCCCCGCACTGGCAGGGCTAGATTGAGGATTGAGCCGGATGTCATGAAGCCGGCCCAACGCATCTGGCCACCAGTGCGTCTCCTCGGGCCGGCTTACATGGCACCAGCCTTACGCATGGTGTCCCCGGTTTGCCTACATAGCCCGGTGCGGGTTATTCCACCTCCCCGCACTGGTCGGGCTACGGGGAGCATACAACCAGGTAAGGTTGGACAGGCTCAGTGCTCAAGGGAGCCAGTACGTCTGCACGGTCCGGTATTTCCGGCGCCACCTCCCCGCTCCAGCCCAGTACCACCAGTGCCTACACCACGCACCAGGCTTCCTGTGCGTCTTCAGAGCCCTGTGCCTCCTCCACGCACTAGCTCTATGGTGCGTGTCTCCAGCCCTTTACCACCAGTGCCTACACCACGCACCAAGCCTCCTGTGTGTCCCCAGAGTCCTGTGCGTCCTGTTGCTGCTCCCCGCACTAGCCCTGAGATGCGTGTCCTCAGCCCGGTACCACCAGTTCCGGCACCACGCACTAGGCCTAATGTGCGTCCCCAGGGTCCAGCATGCCCTGTTCCTTCTCCCCGCACTAGCCCTGAGATGCGTGTCCTCAGCCCGGTACCTCCAGTTCCGGCACCACGCACCAGGCCTATAGTGCGTCTCAGCCGGCCAGAGTCTGCCGTCTGCCCAACGACGCCTGAACTGCCCGTCTGCCCAACGGCGCCTGAACTGCCCGTCTGCCCAACGGCGCCTGAACTGCCCGTCTGCCCAACGGCGCCTGAACTGCCCGTCTGCCCAACGCCGTCTGAACTGCCCATCTGTACTGAGTATTCAAAGCCGCCCGTCTGTACTGAGCCTGCAAAGCCGCCCGTCTGCCATGAGCCTTCAGAGCCGTCCGCCAGACCGGAGCCGCTAGAGCCTTCCGCCAGACAGGAGCCGCTAGAGCCTTCCGCCAGACAGGAGCAGCCAAAGCCTTCCGCCAGACAGGAGCAGCCAAAGCCTTCCGCCAGACAGGATCAGCCAGAGCCTTCCGCCAGACAGGATCAGCCAGAGCCTTCCGCCAGACAGGATCAGCCAGAGCCTTCCGCCAGACAGGATCAGCCAGAGCCTTCCGCCAGACAGGATCAGCCAGAGCCTTCCGCCAGACAGGATCAGCCAGAGCCTTCCGCCAGACAGGATCAGCCAGAGCCTTCCGCCAGCCATGAGCAGCCAGATCCGTCAGCCAGCCATGAGCAGCCAGATCCGTCAGCCAGCCATGAGCAGCCAGATCCGTCAGCCAGCCATGAGCAGCCAGATCCGTCAGCCAGCCATGAGCAGCCAGATCCGTCAGCCAGCCATGAGCAGCCAGATCCGTCAGCCAGCCATGAGCCGTCCAGCCAGGATCCGCCAGAGCCGTCCAGCCAGGATCCGCCAGAGCCGTCCAGCCAGGATCCGCCAGAGCCGTCCAGCCAGGATCCGCCAGAGCCGTCCAGCCAGGATCCGCCAGCCAGCCAGGATCCGCCAGAGCCAGCCAGCCAGGATCCGCCATTCAGTCCGGTGCTGCCCCTCAGTCCGGTGCTGCCCCTCAGTCCGGTGCTGCCCCTCAGTCCGGTGCTGCCCCTCAGTCCGGTGCTGCCCCTCAGTCCGGTGCTGCCCCTCAGTCCGGTGCTGCCCCTTAGTCCGGTGCTGCCCCTTAGTCCGGTGCTGCCCCTTAGTCCGGTGCTGCCCCTTAGTCCGGTGCTGCCCCTTAATCCAGTGGGGTTAATGTGGAGGGTGGCCATTTGGAGGAGGCTACGAAAGCGGGTAGTGACTATGGTGGGGTGGGGACCACGACCAGTGCCAGAGCCGCCACCGTGGACAGACGCCCACCCAGACCCTCCCCTAGACTTTATGCTGGTGCGCCCGGAGTTCGCACCTTAAGGGGGGGGTTATGTCACGTTCCTGACCTATTGTTCCTTTTTCTTTTTATTTAGTTGGTCAGGGCGTGAGTTGGGGTGGGTTGTCTTTGTGTGTTTTTGTATTGTCTAGGGTGTTGTATGGTTTAGGGGGTTAAGTAGAGTAGATGGGTTAGTGTTCAGTGTAGGTGTCTAGGAAAGTCTATGGTTACCTGAATTGGTTCTCAATCAGAGACAGCTGGTTATTGTTGTCTCTGATTGGGAGCCATATTTAAGGCAGCCATAGGCTTTAGCTGTTTGTGGGTAATTGTCTATGTGTAGTGTTTGTGTCAGCACTTTTTGTCTGTATAGCTTCACGGTCGTCAGTTTGTTATTTTGTTAGTTTGTGTATAGTTGTTCGTTTCTTGTTTTTTCTCTCTTCTGAAATAAAAGAAGATGTATTTTGCACACGCTGCGCCTTGGTCCTCTATCTCACCCAAAGACGATCGTGACAGTCTCAGATGCACTTCAGACACCTCAAACCATACTTCCTTTTGATATATCTTTGGACTATCTGTTTATCAATGTATGAATGTGTTATTAAATGCATTTCTATGGGCTAATAGCAATAAGGCCAAATGTAATGTTTCATCAAATAATAAAACATTAACAACAATTCCACCTACAGGGTCCTAAAATGTCTAATCAAATAACTAAATCATCTATGGTATGACCATCTTAAAACAATTACACCTACAGGGTCCTAAAATTTCTAATCAAATAACTAAATCATCCATGGTATGACCATCTTAAAACAATTACACCTACAGGGTCCTAAAATGTCTAATCAAATAACTAAATCATCCATGGTATGACCATCTTAAAACAATTCCATATGTTAGCTTAGTAGAAGTGTTTCACACTATTACTTACCCGCCAGTGTTGTGATTGGCTGTGATATTCGCCTATTAATTTCTCCCGCCGGAGGGGCATCTGTTGTCAAAATGGGGAAGCTGTTCTGACTTTGTGGCTGTGTTATCTAGTGGAAATCGCTCTGCCATTTCCTGTTCGCTCAACTTGAGTTTATGTGAGAAAACAAGCACTGAATACAGTAGGGACTCATTGTCCCATCTAAATTGTTGTAAAATAGTTTCAATGACAAAAATATTGTTTTAACAACTGTTTGAAGTTGGCGGACCAAAACCAATAGTAAAGGCCTCAACTTGCGCTTGTTTACCCTTTTAGTTTTGTTTTTGGTAGCATTACCATGCATGACCAAAGATGCTCTGCGTAATACAGAATGACCTTGACCAGGAAGCTGTGGGTGAGCTGCTTGGCAGATTCACACACAGGCATGCACACATGTGTGTCCTCTCTTCCTCTCTGACCCATCATGTCCTTCTTCCATCATCTTAATGGTTCTTTTCTGTACTGCCTTTCTGGGTCGGCTATGCAGCATCATTCTCACTGAGAACCCTTACTTCCGTTTCCTCTCTCTCTCTGTCTCTCTCTCTTATTTTCTCTCTCCCACCCTCTCTCACACTCTCTCTCTCTCTCTCTCTCACTCCCTCTCTCCCTCTATCCCCCTATTTCTCAATCTCTCTCCATCCTCTCACTCTCTTTCTCTCATTCTTCTGCGTTCTCTGTTGAAGAGCATATATATGTCATCCATCCACTCACAGAGACAAAGGCACTGAGTTAATTACCCATCATTTAGAGCAGATGGCTGCAGACGATATGTAAATAGCCCTACGTGTGTGTGCATCACACACACACGCACACACACACACACAAACGCACACACACAAACGCACGCACACAGAGAGAGAGAGAGAGAGTCACAGGGGTGTGTGGAACAGGGGGATTGTTGGTTGAAAAGTGTTGTCAATTATTTGATTCCTCCCAGATAAATGGTTAATGACTGAAGCTGTAGACGGGTTGTGATTTAGCCTCCTTTAAGCCTCTCTGCATTCTCACTGTAGATCCTGAATGTTAAGGGATCTATTCCTTTCTTTTAGAATTGCACGACAAGCTTTTTTATACCTTGATAACTGTGTTGTATATTCCCCAAAACTTTTTTTTCTAATTTACACTTTCACTTTTTATTGTGACTAAATCCCTCAAAACTAGCTTACACATTTCAAGGCTGCATAGCTACCACAAAAATAGAATGACCAATTAACTATTAAAATATTAAGATGTGTTTTTGTAAAAATGTTCTAAGTTACACTTCATTCTAAAGTCGCTCTTAAATTCTAGAAGGGAAGTGAGTTCAGATGTCACCCAAGCTGGATGTCTTTATTAATACTAGACATGAAGTGAGTTCAGATGTCACCCAAGCTGGATGTCTTTATTAATACTAGACATGAAGTGAGTTCAGATGTCACCCAAGCTGGATGTCTTTATTAATACTAGACATGAAGTGAGTTCAGATGTCACCCAAGCTGGATGTCTTTATTAATACTAGACATGAAGTGAGTTCAGATGTCACCCAAGCTGGATGTCTTTATTAATACTAGACATGAAGTGAGTTCAGATGTCACCCAAGCTGGATGTCTTTATTAATACTAGACATGAAGTGAGTTCAGATGTCACACAAGCTGGATGTCTTTATTAATACTAGACATGAAGTGAGTTCAGATGTCACCCAAGCTGGATGTCTTTATTAATACTAGACATGAAGTGAGTTCAGATGTCACCCAAGCTGGATGTCTTTATTAATACTAGACATGAAGTGAGTTCAGATGTCACCCAAGCTGGATGTCTTTATTAATACTAGACATGAAGTGAGTTCAGATGTCACCCAAGCTGGATGTCTTTATTAATACTAGACATGAAGTGAGTTCAGATGTCACCCAAGCTGGATGTCTTTATTAATACTAGACATGAAGTGAGTTCAGATGTCACCCAAGCTGGATGTCTTTATTAATACTAGACATGAAGTGAGTTCAGATGTCACCCAAGCTGGATGTCTTTATTAATACTAGACATGAAGTGAGTTCAGATGTCACCCAAGCTGGATGTCTTTATTAATACTAGACATGAAGGGAGTTCAGATGTCACCCAAGCTGGATGTCTTTATTAATACTAGACATGAAGGGAGTTCAGATGTCACCCAAGCTGGATGTCTTTATTAATACTAGACATGAAGTGAGTTCAGATGTCACCCAAGCTGGATGTCTTTATTAATACTAGACATGAAGTGAGTTCAGATGTCACCCAAGCTGGATGTCTTTATTAATACTAGACATGAAGTGAGTTCAGATGTCACCCAAGCTGGATGTCTTTATTAATACTAGACATGAAGTGAGTTCAGATGTCACCCAAGCTGGATGTCTTTATTAATACTAGACATGAAGTGAGTTCAGATGTCACCCAAGCTGGATGTCTTTATTAATACTAGACATGAAGGGAGTTCAGATGTCACCCAAGCTGGATGTCTTTATTAATACTAGACATGAAGGGAGTTCAGATGTCACCCAAGCTGGATGTCTTTATTAATACTAGACATGAAGTGAGTTCAGATGTCACCCAAGCTGGATGTCTTTATTAATACTAGACATGAAGTGAGTGCAGATGTCACCCAAGCTGGATGTCTTTATTAATACTAGACATGAAGTGAGTTCAGTAGTCACCCAAGCTGGATGTCTTTATTAATACTAGACATGAAGTGAGTTCAGATGTCACACAAGCTGGATGTCTTTATTAATACTAGACATGAAGTGAGTTCAGATGTCACACAAGCTGGATGTCTTTATTAATACTAGACATGAAGTGAGTTCAGATGTCACCCAAGCTGGATGTCTTTATTAATACTAGACATGAAGTGAGTTCAGATGTCACCCAAGCTGGATGTCTTTATTAATACTAGACATGAAGTGAGTTCAGATGTCACCCAAGCTGGATGTCTTTATTAATACTAGACATGAAGTGAGTTCAGATGTCACCCAAGCTGGATGTCTTTATTAATACTAGACATGAAGTGAGTTCAGATGTCACCCAAGCTGGATGTCTTTATTAATACTAGACATGAAGTGAGTTCAGATGTCACCCAAGCTGGATGTCTTTATTAATACTAGACATGAAGTGAGTTCAGATGTCACCCAAGCTGGATGTCTTTATTAATACTAGACATGAAGTGAGTTCAGATGTCACCCAAGCTGGATGTCTTTATTAATACTAGACATGAAGTGAGTTCAGATGTCACCCAAGCTGGATGTCTTTATTAATACTAGACATGAAGTGAGTTCAGATGTCACCCAAGCTGGATGTCTTTATTAATACTAGACATGAAGTGAGTTCAGATGTCACCCAAGCTGGATGTCTTTATTAATACTAGACATGAAGTGAGTTCAGATGTCACCCAAGCTGGATGTCTTTATTAATACTAGACATGAAGTGAGTTCAGATGTCACCCAAGCTGGATGTCTTTATTAATACTAGACATGAAGGGAGTTCAGATGTCACCCAAGCTGGATGTCTTTATTAATACTAGACATGAAGTGAGTTCAGATGTCACCCAAGCTGGATGTCTTTATTAATACTAGACATGAAGTGAGTTCAGATGTCACCCAAGCTGGATGTCTTTATTAATACTAGACATGAAGGGAGTTCAGATGTCACCCAAGCTGGATGTCTTTATTAATACTAGACATGAAGGGAGTTCAGATGTCACCCAAGCTGGATGTCTTTATTAATACTAGACATGAAGGGAGTTCAGATGTCACCCAAGCTGGATGTCTTTATTAATACTAGACATGAAGGGAGTTCAGATGTCACCCAAGCTGGATGTCTTTATTAATACTAGACATGAAGTGAGTTCAGATGTCACCCAAGCTGGATGTCTTTATTAATACTAGACATGAAGTGAGTTCAGATGTCACACAAGCTGGATGTCTTTATTAATACTAGACATGAAGGGAGTTCAGATGTCACCCAAGCTGGATGTCTTTATTAATACTAGACATGAAGGGAGTTCAGATGTCACACAAGCTGGATGTCTTTATTAATACTAGACATGAAGTGAGTTCAGATGTCACCCAAGCTGGATGTCTTTATTAATACTAGACATGAAGTGAGTGCAGATGTCACCCAAGCTGGATGTCTTTATTAATACTAGACATGAAGTGAGTTCAGATGTCACCCAAGCTGGATGTCTTTATTAATACTAGACATGAAGTGAGTTCAGATGTCACCCAAGCTGGATGTCTTTATTAATACTAGACATGAAGTGAGTTCAGATGTCACACAAGCTGGATGTCTTTATTAATACTAGACATGAAGTGAGTTCAGATGTCACACAAGCTGGATGTCTTTATTAATACTAGACATGAAGTGAGTTCAGATGTCACCCAAGCTGGATGTCTTTATTAATACTAGACATGAAGTGAGTTCAGATGTCACCCAAGCTGGATGTCTTTATTAATACTAGACATGAAGTGAGTTCAGATGTCACCCAAGCTGGATGTCTTTATTAATACTAGACATGAAGTGAGTTCAGATGTCACCCAAGCTGGATGTCTTTATTAATACTAGACATGAAGTGAGTTCAGATGTCACCCAAGCTGGATGTCTTTATTAATACTAGACATGAAGTGAGTTCAGATGTCACCCAAGCTGGATGTCTTTATTAATACTAGACATGAAGTGAGTTCAGATGTCACCCAAGCTGGATATCTTTATTAATACTAGACATGAAGTGAGTTCAGATGTCACCCAAGCTGGATGTCTTTATTAATACTAGACATGAAGTGAGTTCAGATGTCACCCAAGCTGGATGTCTTTATTAATACTAGACATGAAGTGAGTTCAGATGTCACCCAAGCTGGATGTCTTTATTAATACTAGACATGAAGTGAGTTCAGATGTCACCCAAGCTGGATGTCTTTATTAATACTAGACATGAAGTGAGTTCAGATGTCACCCAAGCTGGATGTCTTTATTAATACTAGACATGAAGTGAGTTCAGATGTCACCCAAGCTGGATGTCTTTATTAATACTAGACATGAAGTGAGTTCAGATGTCACCCAAGCTGGATGTCTTTATTAATACTAGACATGAAGTGAGTTCAGATGTCACCCAAGCTGGATGTCTTTATTAATACTAGACATGAAGTGGTGTTCAGATGTCACCCAAGCTGGATGTCTTTATTAATACTAGACATGAAGTGGTGTTCAGATGTCACCCAAGCTGGATGTCTTTATTAATACTAGACATGAAGTGAGTTCAGATGTCACCCAAGCTGGATGTCTTTATTAATACTAGACATGAAGTGGTGTTCAGATGTCACCCAAGCTGGATGTCTTTATTAATACTAGACATGAAGTGGTGTTCAGATGTCACCCAAGCTGGATGTCTTTATTAATACTAGACATGAAGTGAGTTCAGATGTCACACAAGCTGGATGTCTTTATTAATACTAGACATGAAGTGAGTTCAGATGTCACCCAAGCTGGATGTCTTTATTAATACTAGACATGAAGTGAGTTCAGATGTCACCCAAGCTGGATGTCTTTATTAATACTAGACATGAAGTGAGTTCAGATGTCACCCAAGCTGGATGTCTTTATTAATACTAGACATGAAGGGAGTTCAGATGTCACCCAAGCTGGATGTCTTTATTAATACTAGACATGAAGGGAGTTCAGATGTCACCCAAGCTGGATGTCTTTATTAATACTAGACATGAAGGGAGTTCAGATGTCACCCAAGCTGGATGTCTTTATTAATACTAGACATGAAGTGAGTTCAGATGTCACCCAAGCTGGATGTCTTTATTAATACTAGACATGAAGTGAGTTCAGATGTCACCCAAGCTGGATGTCTTTATTAATACTAGACATGAAGGGAGTTCAGATGTCACCCAAGCTGGATGTCTTTATTAATACTAGACATGAAGTGAGTTCAGATGTCACCCAAGCTGGATGTCTTTATTAATACTAGACATGAAGTGAGTTCAGATGTCACCCAAGCTGGATGTCTTTATTAATACTAGACATGAAGGGAGTTCAGATGTCACCCAAGCTGGATGTCTTTATTAATACTAGACATGAAGGGAGTTCAGATGTCACCCAAGCTGGATGTCTTTATTAATACTAGACATGAAGGGAGTTCAGATGTCACCCAAGCTGGATGTCTTTATTAATACTAGACATGAAGGGAGTTCAGATGTCACCCAAGCTGGATGTCTTTATTAATACTAGACATGAAGTGAGTTCAGATGTCACCCAAGCTGGATGTCTTTATTAATACTAGACATGAAGTGAGTTCAGATGTCACACAAGCTGGATGTCTTTATTAATAATAGACATGAAGGGAGTTCAGATGTCACCCAAGCTGGATGTCTTTATTAATACTAGACATGAAGGGAGTTCAGATGTCACCCAAGCTGGATGTCTTTATTAATACTAGACATGAAGTGAGTTCAGATGTCACCCAAGCTGGATGTCTTTATTAATACTAGACATGAAGTGAGTGCAGATGTCACCCAAGCTGGATGTCTTTATTAATACTAGACATGAAGTGAGTTCAGATGTCACCCAAGCTGGATGTCTTTATTAATACTAGACATGAAGTGAGTTCAGATGTCACCCAAGCTGGATGTCTTTATTAATACTAGACATGAAGTGAGTTCAGATGTCACACAAGCTGGATGTCTTTATTAATACTAGACATGAAGTGAGTTCAGATGTCACACAAGCTGGATGTCTTTATTAATACTAGACATGAAGTGAGTTCAGATGTCACCCAAGCTGGATGTCTTTATTAATACTAGACATGAAGTGAGTTCAGATGTCACCCAAGCTGGATGTCTTTATTAATACTAGACATGAAGTGAGTTCAGATGTCACCCAAGCTGGATGTCTTTATTAATACTAGACATGAAGTGAGTTCAGATGTCACCCAAGCTGGATGTCTTTATTAATACTAGACATGAAGTGAGTTCAGATGTCACCCAAGCTGGATGTCTTTATTAATACTAGACATGAAGTGAGTTCAGATGTCACCCAAGCTGGATGTCTTTATTAATACTAGACATGAAGTGAGTTCAGATGTCACCCAAGCTGGATGTCTTTATTAATACTAGACATGAAGTGAGTTCAGATGTCACCCAAGCTGGATGTCTTTATTAATACTAGACATGAAGTGAGTTCAGATGTCACCCAAGCTGGATGTCTTTATTAATACTAGACATGAAGTGAGTTCAGATGTCACCCAAGCTGGATGTCTTTATTAATACTAGACATGAAGTGAGTTCAGATGTCACCCAAGCTGGATGTCTTTATTAATACTAGACATGAAGTGAGTTCAGATGTCACCCAAGCTGGATGTCTTTATTAATACTAGACATGAAGTGAGTTCAGATGTCACCCAAGCTGGATGTCTTTATTAATACTAGACATGAAGTGAGTTCAGATGTCACCCAAGCTGGATGTCTTTATTAATACTAGACATGAAGTGGTGTTCAGATGTCACCCAAGCTGGATGTCTTTATTAATACTAGACATGAAGTGGTGTTCAGATGTCACCCAAGCTGGATGTCTTTATTAATACTAGACATGAAGTGAGTTCAGATGTCACCCAAGCTGGATGTCTTTATTAATACTAGACATGAAGTGGTGTTCAGATGTCACCCAAGCTGGATGTCTTTATTAATACTAGACATGAAGTGAGTTCAGATGTCACACAAGCTGGATGTCTTTATTAATACTAGACATGAAGTGAGTTCAGATGTCACACAAGCTGGATGTCTTTATTAATACTAGACATGAAGTGAGTTCAGATGTCACCCAAGCTGGATGTCTTTATTAATACTAGACATGAAGTGAGTTCAGATGTCACCCAAGCTGGATGTCTTTATTAATACTAGACATGAAGTGAGTTCAGATGTCACCCAAGCTGGATGTCTTTATTAATACTAGACATGAAGTGAGTTCAGATGTCACCCAAGCTGGATGTCTTTATTAATACTAGACATGAAGTGGTGTTAAGATGTCACCCAAGCTGGATGTCTTTATTAATACTAGACATGAAGTGGTGTTAAGATGTCACCCAAGCCGGATGTCTTTATTAATACTAGACATGAAGTGGTGTTAAGATGTCACCCAAGCCGGATGTCTTTATTAATACTAGACATGAAGTGGTGTTAAGATGTCACCCAAGCCGGATGTCTTTATTAATACTAGACATGAAGTGAGTTCAGATGTCACCCAAGCCGGATGTCTTTATTAATACTAGACATGAAGTGAGTTCAGATGTCACCCAAGCTGGATGTCTTTATTAATACTAGACATGAAGTGAGTTCAGATGTCACCCAAGCTGGATGTCTTTATTAATACTAGACATGAAGTGGTGTTCAGATGTCACCCAAGCTGGATGTCTTTATTAATACTAGACATGAAGTGGTGTTCAGATGTCACCCAAGCTGGATGTCTTTATTAATACTAGACATGAAGTGAGTTCAGATGTCACCCAAGCTGGATGTCTTTATTAATACTAGACATGAAGTGGTGTTCAGATGTCACCCAAGCTGGATGTCTTTATTAATACTAGACATGAAGTGAGTTCAGATGTCACACAAGCTGGATGTCTTTATTAATACTAGACATGAAGTGAGTTCAGATGTCACACAAGCTGGATGTCTTTATTAATACTAGACATGAAGTGAGTTCAGATGTCACCCAAGCTGGATGTCTTTATTAATACTAGACATGAAGTGAGTTCAGATGTCACCCAAGCTGGATGTCTTTATTAATACTAGACATGAAGTGAGTTCAGATGTCACCCAAGCTGGATGTCTTTATTAATACTAGACATGAAGTGAGTTCAGATGTCACCCAAGCTGGATGTCTTTATTAATACTAGACATGAAGTGAGTTCAGATGTCACCCAAGCTGGATGTCTTTATTAATACTAGACATGAAGTGGTGTTAAGATGTCACCCAAGCCGGATGTCTTTATTAATACTAGACATGAAGTGGTGTTAAGATGTCACCCAAGCCGGATGTCTTTATTAATACTAGACATGAAGTGGTGTTAAGATGTCACCCAAGCCGGATGTCTTTATTAATACTAGACATGAAGTGGTGTTAAGATGTCACCCAAGCCGGATGTCTTTATTAATACTAGACATGAAGTGAGTTCAGATGTCACCCAAGCCGGATGTCTTTATTAATACTAGACATGAAGTGAGTTCAGATGTCACACAAGCTGGATGTCTTTATTAATACTAGACATGAAGTGAGTTCAGATGTCACACAAGCTGGATGTCTTTATTAATACTAGACATGAAGTGAGTTCAGATGTCTCCCAAGCTGGATGTCTTTATTAATACTAGACATGAAGTGAGTTCAGATGTCACCCAAGCTGGATGTCTTTATTAATACTAGACATGAAGTGAGTTCAGATGTCACCCAAGCTGGATGTCTTTATTAATACTAGACATGAAGTGAGTTCAGATGTCACCCAAGCTGGATGTCTTTATTAATACTAGACATGAAGTGAGTTCAGATGTCACCCAAGCTGGATGTCTTATTAATACTAGACATGAAGTGAGTTCAGATGTCACCCAAGCTGGATGTCTTTATTAATACTAGACATGAAGTGGTGTTCAGATGTCACCCAAGCTGGATGTCTTTATTAATACTAGACATGAAGTGGTGTTCAGATGTCACCCAAGCTGGATGTCTTTATTAATACTAGACATGAAGTGAGTTCAGATGTCACCCAAGCTGGATGTCTTTATTAATACTAGACATGAAGTGAGTTCAGATGTCACCCAAGCTGGATGTCTTTATTAATACTAGACATGAAGTGGTGTTCAGATGTCACCCAAGCTGGATGTCTTTATTAATACTAGACATGAAGTGAGTTCAGATGTCACCCAAGCTGGATGTCTTTATTAATACTAGACATGAAGTGAGTTCAGATGTCACACAAGCTGGATGTCTTTATTAATACTAGACATGAAGTGAGTTCAGATGTCACACAAGCTGGATGTCTTTATTAATACTAGACATGAAGTGAGTTCAGATGTCACCCAAGCTGGATGTCTTTATTAATACTAGACATGAAGTGAGTTCAGATGTCACCCAAGCTGGATGTCTTTATTAATACTAGACATGAAGTGAGTTCAGATGTCACCCAAGCTGGATGTCTTTATTAATACTAGACATGAAGTGAGTTCAGATGTCACCCAAGCTGGATGTCTTTATTAATACTAGACATGAAGTGGTGTTAAGATGTCACCCAAGCTGGATGTCTTTATTAATACTAGACATGAAGTGGTGTTAAGATGTCACCCAAGCCGGATGTCTTTATTAATACTAGACATGAAGTGGTGTTAAGATGTCACCCAAGCCGGATGTCTTTATTAATACTAGACATGAAGTGGTGTTAAGATGTCACCCAAGCCGGATGTCTTTATTAATACTAGACATGAAGTGAGTTCAGATGTCACCCAAGCCGGATGTCTTTATTAATACTAGACATGAAGTGAGTTCAGATGTCACCCAAGCTGGATGTCTTTATTAATACTAGACATGAAGTGAGTTCAGATGTCACCCAAGCTGGATGTCTTTATTAATACTAGACATGAAGTGGTGTTCAGATGTCACCCAAGCTGGATGTCTTTATTAATACTAGACATGAAGTGGTGTTCAGATGTCACCCAAGCTGGATGTCTTTATTAATACTAGACATGAAGTGAGTTCAGATGTCACCCAAGCTGGATGTCTTTATTAATACTAGACATGAAGTGGTGTTCAGATGTCACCCAAGCTGGATGTCTTTATTAATACTAGACATGAAGTGAGTTCAGATGTCACACAAGCTGGATGTCTTTATTAATACTAGACATGAAGTGAGTTCAGATGTCACACAAGCTGGATGTCTTTATTAATACTAGACATGAAGTGAGTTCAGATGTCACCCAAGCTGGATGTCTTTATTAATACTAGACATGAAGTGAGTTCAGATGTCACCCAAGCTGGATGTCTTTATTAATACTAGACATGAAGTGAGTTCAGATGTCACCCAAGCTGGATGTCTTTATTAATACTAGACATGAAGTGAGTTCAGATGTCACCCAAGCTGGATGTCTTTATTAATACTAGACATGAAGTGAGTTCAGATGTCACCCAAGCTGGATGTCTTTATTAATACTAGACATGAAGTGGTGTTAAGATGTCACCCAAGCCGGATGTCTTTATTAATACTAGACATGAAGTGGTGTTAAGATGTCACCCAAGCCGGATGTCTTTATTAATACTAGACATGAAGTGGTGTTAAGATGTCACCCAAGCCGGATGTCTTTATTAATACTAGACATGAAGTGGTGTTAAGATGTCACCCAAGCCGGATGTCTTTATTAATACTAGACATGAAGTGAGTTCAGATGTCACCCAAGCCGGATGTCTTTATTAATACTAGACATGAAGTGAGTTCAGATGTCACACAAGCTGGATGTCTTTATTAATACTAGACATGAAGTGAGTTCAGATGTCACACAAGCTGGATGTCTTTATTAATACTAGACATGAAGTGAGTTCAGATGTCTCCCAAGCTGGATGTCTTTATTAATACTAGACATGAAGTGAGTTCAGATGTCACCCAAGCTGGATGTCTTTATTAATACTAGACATGAAGTGAGTTCAGATGTCTCCCAAGCTGGATGTCTTTATTAATACTAGACATGAAGTGAGTTCAGATGTCACCCAAGCTGGATGTCTTTATTAATACTAGACATGAAGTGAGTTCAGATGTCACCCAAGCTGGATGTCTTTATTAATACTAGACATGAAGTGAGTTCAGATGTCACCCAAGCTGGATGTCTTTATTAATACTAGACATGAAGTGAGTTCAGATGTCACCCAAGCTGGATGTCTTTATTAATACTAGACATGAAGTAAGTTCAGATGTCACCCAAGCTGGATGTCTTTATTAATACTAGACATGAAGTGAGTTCAGATGTCACCCAAGCTGGATGTCTTTATTAATACTAGACATGAAGTAAGTTCAGATGTCACCCAAGCTGGATGTCTTTATTAATACTAGACATGAAGTGAGTTCAGATGTCACCCAAGCTGGATGTCTTTATTAATACTAGACATGAAGTGAGTTCAGATGTCACACAAGCTGGATGTCTTTATTAATACTAGACATGAAGTGAGTTCAGATGTCACCCAAGCTGGATGTCTTTATTAATACTAGACATGAAGTGAGTTCAGATGTCACCCAAGCTGGATGTCTTTATTAATACTAGACATGAAGTAAGTTCAGATGTCACCCAAGCTGGATGTCTTTATTAATACTAGACATGAAGTGAGTTCAGATGTCACACAAGCTGGATGTCTTTATTAATACTAGACATGAAGTGAGTTCAGATGTCACCCAAGCTGGATGTCTTTATTAATACTAGACATGAAGTGAGTTCAGATGTCACCCAAGCTGGATGTCTTTATTAATACTAGACATGAAGTGAGTTCAGATGTCACCCAAGCTGGATGTCTTTATTAATACTAGACATGAAGTGAGTTCAGATGTCACCCAAGCTGGATGTCTTTATTAATACTAGACATGAAGTGGTGTTAAGATGTCACCCAAGCTGGATGTCTTTATTAATACTAGACATGAAGTGGTGTTAAGATGTCACCCAAGCCGGATGTCTTTATTAATACTAGACATGAAGTGGTGTTAAGATGTCACCCAAGCCGGATGTCTTTATTAATACTAGACATGAAGTGGTGTTAAGATGTCACCCAAGCCGGATGTCTTTATTAATACTAGACATGAAGTGAGTTCAGATGTCACCCAAGCCGGATGTCTTTATTAATACTAGACATGAAGTGAGTTCAGATGTCACCCAAGCTGGATGTCTTTATTAATACTAGACATGAAGTGAGTTCAGATGTCACCCAAGCTGGATGTCTTTATTAATACTAGACATGAAGTGGTGTTCAGATGTCACCCAAGCTGGATGTCTTTATTAATACTAGACATGAAGTGGTGTTCAGATGTCACCCAAGCTGGATGTCTTTATTAATACTAGACATGAAGTGAGTTCAGATGTCACCCAAGCTGGATGTCTTTATTAATACTAGACATGAAGTGGTGTTCAGATGTCACCCAAGCTGGATGTCTTTATTAATACTAGACATGAAGTGAGTTCAGATGTCACACAAGCTGGATGTCTTTATTAATACTAGACATGAAGTGAGTTCAGATGTCACACAAGCTGGATGTCTTTATTAATACTAGACATGAAGTGAGTTCAGATGTCACCCAAGCTGGATGTCTTTATTAATACTAGACATGAAGTGAGTTCAGATGTCACCCAAGCTGGATGTCTTTATTAATACTAGACATGAAGTGAGTTCAGATGTCACCCAAGCTGGATGTCTTTATTAATACTAGACATGAAGTGAGTTCAGATGTCACCCAAGCTGGATGTCTTTATTAATACTAGACATGAAGTGAGTTCAGATGTCACCCAAGCTGGATGTCTTTATTAATACTAGACATGAAGTGGTGTTAAGATGTCACCCAAGCCGGATGTCTTTATTAATACTAGACATGAAGTGGTGTTAAGATGTCACCCAAGCCGGATGTCTTTATTAATACTAGACATGAAGTGGTGTTAAGATGTCACCCAAGCCGGATGTCTTTATTAATACTAGACATGAAGTGGTGTTAAGATGTCACCCAAGCCGGATGTCTTTATTAATACTAGACATGAAGTGAGTTCAGATGTCACCCAAGCCGGATGTCTTTATTAATACTAGACATGAAGTGAGTTCAGATGTCACACAAGCTGGATGTCTTTATTAATACTAGACATGAAGTGAGTTCAGATGTCACACAAGCTGGATGTCTTTATTAATACTAGACATGAAGTGAGTTCAGATGTCACACAAGCTGGATGTCTTTATTAATACTAGACATGAAGTGAGTTCAGATGTCTCCCAAGCTGGATGTCTTTATTAATACTAGACATGAAGTGAGTTCAGATGTCACCCAAGCTGGATGTCTTTATTAATACTAGACATGAAGTGAGTTCAGATGTCTCCCAAGCTGGATGTCTTTATTAATACTAGACATGAAGTGAGTTCAGATGTCACCCAAGCTGGATGTCTTTATTAATACTAGACATGAAGTGAGTTCAGATGTCACCCAAGCTGGATGTCTTTATTAATACTAGACATGAAGTGAGTTCAGATGTCACCCAAGCTGGATGTCTTTATTAATACTAGACATGAAGTGAGTTCAGATGTCACCCAAGCTGGATGTCTTTATTAATACTAGACATGAAGTGAGTTCAGATGTCACCCAAGCTGGATGTCTTTATTAATACTAGACATGAAGTAAGTTCAGATGTCACCCAAGCTGGATGTCTTTATTAATACTAGACATGAAGTGAGTTCAGATGTCACCCAAGCTGGATGTCTTTATTAATACTAGACATGAAGTGAGTTCAGATGTCACACAAGCTGGATGTCTTTATTAATACTAGACATGAAGTGAGTTCAGATGTCACCCAAGCTGGATGTCTTTATTAATACTAGACATGAAGTGAGTTCAGATGTCACCCAAGCTGGATGTCTTTATTAATACTAGACATGAAGTAAGTTCAGATGTCACCCAAGCTGGATGTCTTTATTAATACTAGACATGAAGTGGTGTTCAGATGTCACCCAAGCTGGATGTCTTTATTAATACTAGAGATGAAGTGAGTTCAGATGTCACACAAGCTGGATGTCTTTATTAATACTAGACATGAAGTGAGTTCAGATGTCACCCAAGCTGGATGTCTTTATTAATACTAGACATGAAGGGAGTTCAGATGTCACCCAAGCTGGATGTCTTTATTAATACTAGACATGAAGGGAGTTCAGATGTCACCCAAGCTGGATGTCTTTAATAATACTAGACATGAAGTGAGTTCAGATGTCACCCAAGCTGGATGTCTTTATTAATACTAGACATGAAGGGAGTTCACTATGTCACCCAAGCTGGATGTCTTTATTAATACTAGACATGAAGTGAGTTCAGATGTCACCCAAGCTGGATGTCTTTATTAATACTAGACATGAAGTGGTGTTCAGATGTCACCCAAGCTGGATGTCTTTATTAATACTAGACATGAAGGGAGTTCAGATGTCACCCAAGCTGGATGTCTTTATTAATACTAGACATGAAGTGGTGTTCAGATGTCACCCAAGCTGGATGTCTTTATTAATACTAGACATGAAGGGAGTTCAGATGTCACACAAGCTGGATGTCTTTATTAATACTAGACATGAAGGGAGGAGGATCAATGGAGATGACCAGTGCTGGATGCACAGTGAGGGAGTGTAAATCTACTGCATATTACACACTATTCTATCATACAGAAAATATGATATACAGAGAGAGAATGAAGAGACAGAATGAGAGAGAGAGAGAGAGAGAGAGAGAGAGAGAGAATGAAGAGAAAGAGAGAACTAGAGAGAGAACTAGAGAGAGAGCGAGAAGGAAAAGAGAGAGAATTGGTGGGAGGGAGGGAGGGAGGGAGGGAGGGAGGGAGGGAGGGAGGGAGGGAGGGAGGGAGGGAGGGCAAGAAAGAGAGAGAGGGAAAGAGAATGAGAGGGAGGGAGGGATAATATAATAATACACACAGGCACAAACGACCTGAGAACACAGCAGGAAAGGGTGGCCACAGCACCCAAGGGAGTGATTTAAAAAGCTTCTTCTATTTTCCACAACGCACAAGTGGTTAGATCCACCCTGCTACCACGAAAATACTTCCACCGTGCTACCATACAGCGGGTAAAAGCAAGTATTTCCTGTGACTGTGCCTCAAAACCAAATGTTTACCTGGCCCACCACTCTACCCTGGACTTGAACAGTCTTTACGACCAGGTCCACCTATACAAGGCAGCAGTGCCCGCCTTCGCCCGGACCCTAAAGGACATCGCTCTCAACCGCTGCCCCAACACCTCACACAGGAGCAACAGACACCCCGCCCCGAGACCAGCGAGACACTCTCCCAGACCTGCGGTACCAAGCCTGTGGGACCAAGCCAATGGTATGTACCAGATGCTCAGCAGGCTCTGCTCACACTTACTGGTCTGAGGTCAAACCACACGACTAACAACATTGGACACTTTATGGAATACAAAGCCTTCACTATCTCATTCTGAAATATCCAAGGCCTGAGATCATCTGCCTTTGGCCTAAAGAGCAGGAACCTGGACTTCATCAAAGAAATCAGAAACACAGACATTGTCATCCTACAAAAAACATGGTATAGAGGAGACGGACCCACTGCTTCCCCTTTTGGTTACAGAGAACTGGTAGTCCCATCCACCAAACTACCAGGTGTGAAACAGGGAAGGGATTCAGGGGATATACTCATTTGGTATAGAGCAGACCTAACCCACTCTATTAAATTAATCAAAACAGGAACATTTTACATTTGGCTAGAAATTCAAAAGGAAATGATCTCAACAGAGAAAAAAGTCCTCCTGTGTACTACATACAGTGTATCCCCCCACTAGAATCCCCATACTTTAATGTAAACAGCTTCTCCATCCTGGAGGAGGAAATCAATCATTTACATTTACATGTACTAGTCTGTGGCAACCTAAATGCCAGAACTGGACAAGAACCTGATACCCTCAGCACACAGGGGGACAAACACCTACCTGGAGGTGACAGCATTCCTTCCCTCATATCCAAATCAAAATCAAATTTTATTTGTCACATACACATGGTTAGCAGATGTTAATGCGAGTGTAGTGAAATGCTTGTGCTTCTAGTTCCGACAATGCAGTAATATCCAACGAGTAATCTAACCTAACAATGTCACAACAACTACCTTATAGACACAAGTGTAAAGGGATGAAGAATATGTACATAAAAATATATGAATGAGTGATGGTACAGAACGGCATAGGCAAGATGCAGTAGATGGTATAGAGTACAATATATACATATGAGATGAGTAATGTAGGGTATGTAAACATAAAGTGGCATAGTTTAAAGTGGCTAGTGATACATGTATTACATAAAGATGGCAAGATGCAGTAGATGGTATAGAGAACAGTATATACATATGAGATGAGTAATGTAGGGTATGTAAACATTATATAAAGTGCCATTATTTAAATTGGCTAGTGATACATTTATTACATCCATTTTTCCATTTTTCCATTATTAAGTGGCTGGAGTTGAGTCAGTATGTTGGCAGCAGCCACTCAATGTTAGTGATGGCTGTTTAACAGTCTGATGGCCTTGAGATAGAAGCTGTTGTTCAGTCTCTCGGATCCTGCTTTGATGCACCTGTACTGACCTCGCCTTCTGGATGATAGCTGGGTGAACAGGCAGTGTGGTTGTTGTCCTTGATGATCTTTTTGGCCTTCCTGTGACATCGGGTGGTGTAGGTGTCCTGGGTACATGCCCCCCACAACTACAACAACATAACCAACAAAAACGGGTCACAACTCCTGCAGCTCTGTTGCACACTTGGAATGTACATAGTCAATGGTAGGCTTTGAGGGGACTCCTACGGTAGGTACACCTATAGCTCATCTCTTGGCAGTAGTACTGTAGACTACTTTATCAGTGACCTCAACCCAGAGTCTCTCAGAGCATTGACAGTCAGCCCACTGACACACCTATCAGATCACAGCAAAATCACAATCTACTTGAACAGAGCAATACTCAATCATGAGGCATCAAAGCCAAAGGAACGGAATCAAATTAAGAAATGCTATAGATGGAAGGAAAGTAGTGTGGAAACCTACCAAAAAACAACTAAGCAACAACAAATTCAATCCCTTTTAGACAACTTCCTGGACAAAATGTTTTACTGTAATAGTGAAGGTGAAAACTTGGTAGTAGAAAACCTAAACAGTATATTTGACCTCTCAGCGTCCCTATCAAATCTAAAAATGTCAAACAGAAAGCAGAAGAAAATTTACAACAATGACAAATGGTTTGATGAAGAATGCAAAAACCTAAGAAAGAAATTGAGAAACCTTTCCATCCAAAAACATAGAGACCCAGAAAACCTGAGTCTACACCTTCACTATGGTGAATCACCAAAACAATACAGAAATCCACTACGGGAAAAAAGGAACAGCACATCAGAAATCAGCTAAATGTAATTGAAGAATCCATAGAACCTAACCACTTCTTGGAGAATTGGAACACACTAAACAAACAACAACACAAAGAGTTATCTATACAAAACGGAGATGTATGGGTAAACCTCTTCTCCAATCTTTTTGGCTCTATAACAAAAAACAAACAGCAAAAACATATTCAGGATCAAATACAAATCTTACAATCAACTATTAAAGACTACTGGAACCCACTGCATTCTCCAATTACACTGAATGAACTACAGGACAAAATACGAACCCTCCAACCCAAAAAGGCCTGTGGTGTTGATGGTATCCTAAATGAAATGATAAAATATACAGACCACAAATTTTAATTGGCTATACATAAACTCTTTAACATCATCCTTAGCTCTGGCATCTTCCCCAATATTTAGAACCAAGGACTGATCACCCAATCCACAAAAGTGGAGACAAATTTTACCCCAATAAATATCAGGAGATATGCATCAGCAACAGCAACTTTGGGAAAATCCTCTGCATTAAAATTAACAGCAGACTTGTACATTTCCTCAGTGAAAACAATGTACTGAGCAAATGTCAAATTGGCTTTTTACCAAACTTACCGTACGACAGACCACGTATTCACCCTGCACACCCTAATTGACAAACAAACAGACCTAAACAAAGGCAAAGTCTTCTCATTCTTCATTGATTTCAAAGAAGATTTTGACTCAATTTGGCATGAGGGTCTGCTATACAAATTGATGAAAAGCGGTGTTGGGGGAGAATCATACAACATTATAAAATCCATGTACACAAACAACAAGTTGAAATTGGCAAAAAAACACACACACATTTCTTTCCACATGGCCGTGGTGTGAGACAGGGATGCAGCTTAAGCCTCACCCTCTTCAACATATATATCAACAAATTGGCGAGGGCACTAGAACAGTCTGGAGCACCCAGATTCGCCCTTCTAGAATCTAAATTATGATCTGGTGCTTCTGTCCCCAACCAAGGAGGGCCGACAGCAGCACCTAGATCTTCTGCATAGATTCTGTCAGACCGGGGCCCTGACGGTAGATCTCAGTAACACAAAAATAATGGTGTTCCAAAAAAGGTCCAGTTGCCCGGACAACAAATACAAATTCCATCTAGATACCGTTGCCCTACAGCACACAAAAAATGGTATATACCTTGGCCTAAACATCAGCGCCACAGGTAACTAGCACAAAGCTGTGAACGATCTAAGGGACAAGACAAGAAGGGCCTTCTCTGCCATCAAAAGGAACATAAAATTTGACATACCAATTAGGATCTGGCTAAAAATACTTGAATCAGTTATAGAACCCATTGCCATTCATGGTTGTGAGGTTTGGGGTCTGTTCACCAACCTAGATTTCAACACCCAAATTGAGACTCTGCATGCAGAATTCTGCAAAAATATCCTCCGTGTACAACGTAAAATACCAAGTAATGCATGTAGAGCAGAATTAGGCCGATACCCGCTAATTATCAAAATCCAGAAAATAGCTGTTCAATTCTACAACAACCTAAAAGGAAGCGATTCCCAAACCTTCCTGTCACACCCTGACCTTAGATATCTCAGTTTTTCTATATATTTTGGTTAGGTCAGGGTGTGACTAGGGTGGGTATGCTAGTTTGTATGTCTAGGGTTTTTGTATGTCTAGGGTTTTTTTATGTCTAGGGGTGTTGTATGTCTAGGGGTGTTGTATGTCTATGTTGGCCTGATATGGTTCCCAATCAGAGACAGCTGTTTATCGTTGTCTCTGATTGGGGATCATATTTAGGTAGCCATTTCCCTCGTTTGTGTTGTGGGATGTTGTCTAAGTATAGTTGCCTTTGTGCACATTAGTAGCGTCACGTTTCGTTTGTGCTTTTGTTGTTTTTGTTTATGAGTTTCTCTTTATTAAATATGTGGAACTCTACTCACGCTGCGCCTTGGTCTCATCATTACGACGATTGTGACAGAAGATCCCACCAACAAAGGACCAAGCAGCGTGCCCAGGAGGAGGAAGTATCCTGGACTTGGGAAGAGATCCTGGATGGGAAGGGATCCTGGACTTGGGAGGAGATCCTGGCAGGACAGGATCGCCTTCCTTGGCGGGAGTCGCCTAGGAGCATGAGAGGACAGCAACGACGTCGGGGAAGAAGGCCACAGAAACCCCAAGAAACATTTTGGGGGGGGGGGCACATGGAGCAGTCGGCGAAGTTGAGGGGTGAGTCAGAGACTGTCGAAGAGTTATTGGACCAATTGGAGGAGAGTGAACGGAGGGGAGAGTTAGAGACCTTCGAGGAGTTGTTGGTCAAATTGGAGGAGAGTGAAGAGAGAGAGCTGTTGGTTTGGCATAGTATGCACGGCATTCGCCCTGAGGAGCGTGTTAGCTGTCCGATGCCACCTGTGTCAGTTCCTCGTACTCGTCCTGAAACGTGTGTTAAAGTTCCGGAACAATTGATGCCGGCTATACACATCAGGTCTCCAGTGTACCTTCACAACCCAGTGCGTCCTGTGCCAACTCCTCGCACTCTCCCTCAAGTGCGCTTTCCCAGTCAGGTGTGTCCTGTTCCTGCTCCTCGCACTCTCCCTCAAGTGCGCATCCACAGTCCAGTACGTCCTGTGCCTCTTCCCCGCACTCGCCCTGAGGTGCGTGTCATCAGCCCGGTGCCACCGGTACCGGTCCCACGCATCAGGTCTCCAGTGCCCTTCACAGTCCAGTACGTCCTGTGCCTCCTCTCCGCACTCGCCCTGAGGTGCGTGTCATCAGCACGGTGCCACCGGTACCGGTCCCACGCATCAGATCTCCAGTGCGCATCAACAGTCCAGTACGTCCTGTGCCTCTTACCCGCACTCGCCCTGAGGTGCGTGTCATCAGCCCGGTGCCACCGGTACCAGTCCCACGCATCAAGCCTCCAGAATGCCTCCAGCAACGAAGCCTCCAGCGACGGTCGGCGGTCCAGAGCCTCCAGCGACAGTCAGCGGTCCAGAGCCTCCAGTGACGGTCGGCGTTCCGGAGCCTCCAGCGACGGTCGGCAGTCCGGGGCCTCCAGAGAATGATCCACGGTCCGGAGCTTCCAGAGCTGCGTCCAGATCCGGAGCCGCCACCAAGGGTAGATGCCCACCCGGATCCTATAGGTTCAGGTTTGCGGCCGGGAGTCCGCACCTTTGGTGGGGGGGGGGGGGGGGGGTTACTGTCACGCCCTGACTTTAGATATCTCTGTTTTTCTATATATTTTGGTTAGGTCAGGGTGTGACTAGGGTGGGTAAGCTAGTTTGCATGTCTAGGGTTTTTGTACGTCTAGGGGTGTTGTATGTCTATGTTGGACTGATATGGTTCCCAATCAGAGACAGCTGTTTATCGTTGTCTCTGATTGGGGATCATATTTAGGTAGCCATTTTCCTCGTGTGTGTTGTGGGATCTTGTCTACGTATAGTTGCCTTTGTGCACATTAGTAGCTTCACGTTTCGTTTGTGCTTTTGTTGTTTTTGTTTATGAGTTTGTCTTTATTAAATATGTGGAACTCTACTCATGCTGCGCCTTGGTCTCATCATTACGACGATCGTGACACTTCCATAACAAAG
Organism: Salvelinus namaycush; assembly: GCF_016432855.1. Classification (NCBI taxonomy): domain Eukaryota; kingdom Metazoa; phylum Chordata; class Actinopteri; order Salmoniformes; family Salmonidae; genus Salvelinus; species Salvelinus namaycush. Next base: position 12,635,324 of record NC_052313.1, on the reverse strand, counting down.
CCATCTCTTTCAGAGAGATGAACCTGGAGAAGAGTCCCCTAAGCAAGCTGGTCCTGGGGCTCTGTTCACAAACACAAACAGACCCCACAGATCCTCAGGACAGCAACACAATTAGACCCAAACCAAATCATGAGAAAACAAAAAGATAATTACTTGACACATTGGAAAGAATTAACAAAAAAATTGCGCAAAATAGAATGCTGTTTGGCCCTAAACAGAGAGTACACAGTGTCAGAATACCTGACCACTGTGACTGACCCAAACTTAAGGAAATATTTGACTATGTATAAACCCAGTGAGCATAGCCTTGCTATTGAGAAAGGCCGCCGTAGGCAGACCTGGTTCTCAAGAGAAGACAGGCTATGTGCACACTGCCCACAAAATGAGGTTGAAACTGAGCTGCACTTCCTATCCTCCTGCCAAATGTATGACCATATTAGAGACACATATTTCCCTCAGATTACACAAACACACAAAGAATTCGAAAACAAACTCAATTTTGATAAACTCTCATATCTACTGGGTGAAATACCGCAGTGTGCCATCACAGCAGCAAGATGTGTGACCTGTTGCCACAAGAAAAGGGTAACCAGTGAAGAACAAACACCATTGTAAATACAACCCATATTTATGTTTATTTATTTTCCCTTTTGTACTTTAACTATTTGCACATAATATGACATTTGACATGTGTGTCATGAGTGTCATGAGTGTAACTTTGTGAGTGTAATGTTTACTGTTAATTTTTATTGTCTATTTAAATTTTGCTTATTATTATTATCTACTTAACTTGCTTTGGTAATGTTAACATGTGTTTCTTTTGCCAGTAAAGCCCTTCAATTGAATAGAAAGACTGAAATTGAATTGAGAGAGAGAGGATCAATAGTACTGCTGGAAACACTCTTCTGCTCTCTGCTTCGCTCCGTAAATCAAGCCTTCTCTGCACCAATATTTTTTACAGCAGGATGTGTGTGTCGTGTGTGTGTTTGTGTCAAGTGTGTGCGGCGTGCGTGTGTGCGGCGTGCGTGTGCATGTGTTGGTCTACTGCTATCACACCACTATCTCAGCCCATCTTGGTGAGTCGTTACGCAGCTATAAAAGCTGTATTAGCATTCCACTGTATACGAATAGCATCCGTACCCATTGCTTACTTACCCTATACAATCAGTTAGCATTTATACCCATCTTTAACCCTACAAAATCAGTTAGCATTTATACCCGTCTTTAACCCTACAAAATCAGTTAGCATTTATACCCATCTTTAACCCTACAAAATCAGTTAGCATTTGTACCCATCTTTAACCCTACAAAATCAGTTAGCATTTATACCCATCTTTAACCCTACAAAATCAGTTAGCATTTGTACCCATCTTTAACCCTACAAAATCAGTTAGCATTTATACCCATCTTTAACCCTACAAAATCAGTTAGCATTTATACCCATCTTTAACCCTACAAAATCAGTTAGCATTTGTACCCATCTTTAACCCTACAAAATCAGTTAGCATTTATACCCATCTTTAACCCTACAAAATCAGTTAGCATTTGTACCCATCTTTAACCCTACAAAATCAGTTAGCATTTATACCCATCTTTAACCCTACAAAATCAGTTAGCATTTATACCCATCTTTAACCCTACAAAATCAGTTAGCATTTATACCCATCTTTAACCCTACAAAATCAGTTAGCATTTATACCCATCTTTAACCCTACAAAATCAGTTAGCATTTATACCCATCTTTAACCCTACAAAATCAGTTAGCATTTGTACCCATCTTTAACCCTACAAAAGCAGCAAGTATCGAGACTAGCAGCAGTTATCACCTTGCAAGAGCAGGCCTTTATGACACAGCCATTTCCAGCCATGACATTCCCTTGAAAACGAATAGAACGTAACAGACAGACAGCAGGTGTTCAGATGGAGGTGTTTACTAGCTCACAGCAGGAGGTAGTGTTTATAGCTAATATCTGTCAAACGTACTGCTGAACATTTGGCCTGTCACAGATGGACTCCTGTTCATTTTGTGGTCATTATAATATCTCCTATATTTTTCCATTCCACATTAGAAGTTATATTGGTCATACTGCATTTGTTATAGTGTAATAATTGAATCAATTAGAATAATCTGCAGCTTTTATTTGGAGGTGATAAAAATGTAGGCGTGCGCATGTTGTTTGATAAAATACATTCTATAATTGAATCTAAACGTGACAGTATTATATGAAACAAGGTGATGGCAGTGAATAAGGGCCATTTAGCTTGACAGTTGCCCCACTACTTTGTCTTATACTGCGAGCAACTCATCTCTTCATTGCTCTGCAGCATCACCACTGCTGTCGCGGCAACATGACAACACATCTCATACTGCTGATGAAAACACAGCACCTAGAATGCTTCTTCATTTAAAACAGGAGATTTTCATCACCAGGTACATCCCAGAAATGGAAGGACTTCCGTTACTAACAATAACAATGAGGTTAGACACTTAAAGATATTTGTGTGAACTTGTTAAATCAGTAAATTGACATTTGTATGACATTTTTCATTATACAAAGAAATGCAATCCAGATTATATTTGCTGTAATGATCTGTCTTCAGTTGACTTTTTCCAAAGCTAATCAATCAATTGTTTTCTAAGAATTAACTAAATGAAAGATAATATTTCTGCGAATCAGAGAATCTGTCACATTTTTCTGTTGACATATTTCTCTTATGACTCTCATAATATATTATATATAACGAATAACTGTACTATCTACCTACAACAGATCTTTCCACAAATTTGGAACAATTAAATGATTATTGTTGTATTGCAAGCCTATGTGGATGTGTGAAAATGGAACCCATCGTCTCAACAGTGCTCATCAAAACAACGAGGGCCTCTACTGGTGGAGTAGCTGTACTAACTACCACCTCTCATTTCTTCTCTCTCTCTCTCTCTCTCTCTCTCGCTCTATCTGTCGTCCTCTCTCTCTCTCTCTCTCTCTCTCTCTCTCTCTCTCTCTCTCTCTCTCTCTCTCTCTCTCTCTCTCTCCCTCTCTCTCTCTCTCTCTCTCTCTCTCTCTCTCTCTCGCTCTATCTGTCGTCCTCTCTCTCTCTCTCTCTCTCTCTCTCTCTCTCTCTCTCTCTCTCTCTCTCTCCCTCTCTCTCTCTCTCTCTCTCTCTCTCTCTCTCTCTCTCTTTCCCAACAAATAAAGGCTTTTAAATGTCATATCATGTCTATATACAGTGTTGTAATTATGTGGATTTGTTTTTTCCAATTATTTATTTTATTTTATTTTTTATTTCACCTTTATTTAACCAGGTAGGCCAGTTGAGAACAAGTTCTCATTTACAACTGCGACCTGGCCTAGATAAAGTAAAGCAGTGTGACACAAACAACAACACAGAGTTACACATGGAATACACAAACATACAGTCAATAACACAATAGAAAAGTATATATACAGTGCGTGCAAATGAGGTAAGATGAGGTAAGGCTTTGTGGTAGTTACCTGTGGCGCTGATGTTTAGGCAGAGGGATGTATAGGGTATGTATAGTTTTTTGTGTGCTCTAGGGCAACGGTGTCTAGATGGAATTTGTATTCGTGGTCCGGGCAAATGGACCTTTTTTGGAACACCAACTTTCCATAAATTTGTATAGCAGACCCTCATGCCAAATTGAGTCAAAATCTTTTTGGAAATCAACAAAGCATGAGGAGACTTTGCCTTTATTTTGGTTTGCTTGTTTGTCAATTAGGGTGTGCAGGGTGAATACGTGGTCTGTCGTACGGTAATTTGGTAAAAAGCCAATTTGACATTTGCTCAGTACATTGTTTTCGCTGAGGAAATGTACAAGTCTGCTGTTTATGATAATGCAGAAGATTATCCCCAAGGTTCCTGTTGACGTATATCCCCCGGTAGTTATTTGTCTCCACTTTTGTGGATTGGGGTGACCAGTCCTTAGTTCTAAATATTGGGGAAGATGCCAGAGCTGAGGATGATGTTAAATAGTTTAAGTACAGCCAATTGGAATTTGTGGTATGTATATTTTATCATTTCATTGAGTATACCATCAACACCACAGGCCTTTTTGGGTTGGAGGGTTTATATTTTGTCCTGTAGTTCATTCAATGTAATTGGAGAATCCAGTGGATTCTGGTAGTCTTTAATAGTTGATTCTAAGATTTTCATTTGATCATGTACTGTATATGTTTTTGCTGTTATTTTTTGTTGTTGTTATAGGGCCAAAAAGATTGGAGAAGAGGTTTACCCATACATCTCCGTTTTGTATAGATAACTCTTTGTGTTGTTGTTTGTTTAGTGTGTTCCAATTCTCCAAGAAGTGGTTAGAGTCTATGGATTCTTCAATTACATTGAGCTGATTTCTGACAGGCTGTTCCTTCTTTTCCCGTAGTGTATTTCTGTATTGTTTCAGTGATTCACCATAGTGAAGGCGTAGACTCAGGTTTTCTGGGTCTCTATGTTTTTGGATGGAAAGGTTTCTCAATTTCTTTCTTAGGTTTTTGCATTCTTCATCAAACCATTTGTCATTGTTTGTAAATGTTCTTCGGTTGTCTGCTTGAATTTTTTAGATTTGATAGGGAAGCTGAGAGGTCAAACATACTGTTTAGATTTTCTACTGCCAAGTTTACACCTTCACTATTACAGTGAAACGTTTTGTCCAGGAAATTGTCTTAGAAGGGATTGAATTTGTTATTGCCTAATAGTTTTTGGTAGATTTACACACTATTTTCCTTCCATCTATAGCATTTCTTAACATTATTCAGTTCCTTTGGCTTTGATGCCTCATGATTGAGTATTGCTCTGTTCAAGTAGACTATGATTTTACACTGATCTGATAGGGGTGTCAGTGGACTGACTGTGAACGCTCTAAGAGACTCTGGGTTGAGGTCAGTGATAAAGTAGTCTACAGTACTACTGCCAAGACATGAGCTATAGGTGTACCTACCATAGGAGTCCCCTCGAAGCCTACCACTGACTATGTACATAATCAGCATCCAACAGAGCTGCAGGAGTTGTGACCCGTTTCTGTTGATCATGTTGTCGTAGTTGTGTCTAGGGGGGCATATGGGGTCACCTCCAGGTAGATATTTGTCCCCCTGTGTGCTGAGGGTGTCAGGTTCTTGTCCAGTTCTGGCATTTAGGTCACCACAGATTAGTACATGTCCCCGATTCTGGAAATTGTTGATCTCCCTCTCTAGGACGGAGAAGCTGTCATCGATAAAGTATGGGGATTCTATTGGGAGGATTTAGGTAGCACACATGAGGACTTTTTTCACTGTTGAGATAATTTCCTTATTAATTTCTAGCCAGATGTAAAATATTCCTGTTTTTACTAATTTAATAGAGTGGGTTAGGTCTGCTCTGTACCAAATTAGCATACCCCCTGAGTCTCTTCCCTGTTTCACACGTGGTAGTTTGGTGGATGGGACGACCAGCTCTCTATAACCTAGAGGGCAACCAGTGGGTCCGTCTCCTTTATACCATGTTTATTATAGGATGACAATGTCTGTGTTTCCAATTTCTTTGATGAAGTCCAAGTTCCTGCTCTTTAGGCCAAAGGCAGATGACCTCAGACCTTGTATATTCCAGGATGAGATCCCGGGTTGCGCAGTGGTCTAGGGCACTGCATCGCAGCGCTAGCTGTGCCACCAGAGACTCTGGGTTCGCGCCCAGGTTCTGTCGCAGCCGGCCGCGACCGGGAGGTCCGTGGGGCGACGCACAATTGGCCTTGCGTCGTCCGGGTTAGGGAGGGTTTGGCCGGCAGGGATATCCTTGTCTCTTTGTGCACCGGCGACTCCTGTGGCAGGCAAGGCCGCCAGGTGCACGGTGTTTCCTCTGACACATTGGTGCGGCTGGCTTCCGGGTTGGATGTGCGCTGTGTTAAGAAGCAGTGCAGCTAGGTTGGGTTGTGTTTCGGAGGGCGCATGGCTTTCGACCTTCGTCTCTCCCGAGCCCGTATGGGAGTTGTAGCGATGATACAAGACAGTAGTAACTACTAACAATTGGATACCACGAAATTGGGGTGAAAAAGGGGGTAACATTTTAAAAAAGAGATAGTAAACACTTTGTGTTCCATAGTGTCTAGTGTGGTTTAGGCCCGGACCATCACCGTAGGTGTGAGCAGAGCATGTTGAGCATCTGATACATACCTCTTAGGTCGCAGGATAGAACTGCGGTGGGTGTAATAATGGGGGTTGGGCCTGTTTCTCTGCTCACAGCTTGGGCTTATGTCCTACTGTCATGTTGAGGTCTGTGCCGCAAGGGCGGGGGGCATGGAGTAGGCAGAAGGGGCATAGGTCTGATATGGGGGTTCTAAATAGGGTGTGGCCAGGGTTTACTTGGGGTGGTCTTAGCTGGTTGGGGTGTGGCTAGTGATGCTGTGGTCTGGTTGTAGGTTCTCTTGGCGTGGGTTCTCTTGGTGCAGGTCCTTCAGGAGGGGGTCTTGCAGGTCTGGGAGGATGTCTCGCTGGTCTGGGCAGGGTGTCCGTTGCTCCTCTGTGAGGTGCTGGGGGCTACGGTTGAGGGTGACGTCCTTCAGGTTCCTGGCAAAAGTTGGGATTGCTGCCTTGTAGAGGTGTTCCTGGTCGGAAAGGCTGTTCAAGTCCAGGGTGGAGTGGTGGGCCAGGTAAACATTAGGTTTTGAGGCACAGTCTCGCCAAAATGTTTGCATTCACCAGCTGTATGGTGGCAGGGTGAAAATATTTTCATGTTAGCAGGGTGGAGTAAGTGGAATAAGCTTTTTCAATCACTCCCTTGAGTGCTGTGGCCAGCCTTTCCTGCTGGGCCCTCAGGTTATTTGTGCCCTTGTGAATTATGATGTGGCAAGGGGACCCTGGTCTGTCCTCTGACAACAGCTCCAGAGCATGCCTCGTGTTTGGGCACCAGAGTCTAGCCACTTGAATGTATTTGCCACTTGAGTCAATGAGGAGCACAATCTCTGGCTTTTGTGTGTCAGTGGATGTGGGGGGGTTGTGAGGAGGGCTATCGGGGGAGCTCACAGAGGGCTGTTAGGAGGGGCTGGGGTCTGTTGTGTTGGTGGGTCCTGTGTTGTCTGTCCCACTGTGGTGTTGAGGTTGTTTTGTCTGGATTGTGTGAACTAGCTCTCTGAACTCCACCATGTCTGTCTCCAGCTCTGTGAATGTATCCCTCTCAATGATGGATGAGCAGTGCAGTTGTGGGACCTGGGTGTGTTCAGTGCTGGGGGGGGGGGGGGCTATCCTCGTCTGCGGGATAGTTTGAAGAGTAATCTGATCTGTGATCAGACACACTCAGGATTGGGGAGTAATCACAGAGAGAGACCTTTTCCTGCTGTGCTCTCTCTTTAATCCCGTAAAAGTCCTGCTGGAACTGCATGAGGAGGCCCTGCACCATTACTGTTCCAGACGCGTATACGTTGACAGAGGTTGTTTCAATTTCCCCAATGTCTAGTATTGAGTTTCCACCCTGGGACAATACCCTCTCTCTTAACATAGGGGTAGTGTGCTCTTATAGCACTGTGCCATGCCAGGGGATGGTCTGTGTGGAAAATTAAGTTGCTTACGTTCCCCTCTTTGTAGCAGTCAGCAAATAGTGTCTCTGGATTGTCCTTGAAGAGCTTTTTTTGTACTTATTCCTTGCAGTGTTATTTTTAATATCCATGGAGTACTGTATTGTAATGACTTCTGCACAGTGATAAGCCATTGGGGCTTCAAAGGCCTCTGCATTTGGCTCAGGGGGTGCTATGAAACTCTCCTTTGCTAACGTCACACTAATTGAAGGTGCAGCCAGGTCTGTTCTGTCCTAGCAGCTTGGTAGCTTAGTATACTTATTTAGTTAGTTTATTATAATAAAATTACCAAGAGATTATTGTCTTCTACTTTTTGGCTTCAGAAGTAGCATCAGACGGAATATTACTCACTCAGTCATGTGTTGGATGGTATTTCCAGGTTCTGCTGTGTTTCTTCTGCAGGTTTTGGTTTGTTAGAAGTTTTTTCTTGATAGTCCTTGGTAGTGATAGTCCATTCAGGTAATTTTGTCCAAAACCAAGGTTTTAGGTATGGACATTTGGATTTGGATTGAAGGATTTTATGTTGAGGTTAGTAACCTGTATAAGTCCTTGTGAAAAAAATCAAGTTTATCTACATTTATCCAACTCTAATTATATCTGTTTGCAGAAGAACTCAGGAGCTCACTACCCCTCTCTCTCTCTCTCTCTCTCTCTCTCTCTCTCACTGTCTGTCTTTGTCTCTCTGTCTCCCTCTATCTCTCTCTCTGTCTCTGTCTGTCTCTCTCTCTATCTCTCTCTCTCTCTCTCTGTCTCTCTGTCTCCCTCTATCTCTCTCTCTGCCTCTGTCTGTCTCTCCCTCTCTCTCTCTCTCTCTGTCTCTCTTTGTCGCTCTCTCTGTCTCTCTCTTTCTCTCTCTGTCTCTCTCTCTGTCTCTGTCTCTGTGTGTGTGTAGGTGCGGGCGTGTGCCTCTGATTATACACACTTTGTGTCCTGAGACACTTGTCATGCAATGGCTACCTCAGATCCCTTGTGTATCAAAGGTGTGGATTCTGTCTCCAGCCCCCAATCCTTCCAGCCCTGCAGCCCTCCACCCCTCCAGTCCTCATCCATCCAGCCCTCCAACCCTCCAGCCCTGCAGCCCTCCACCCCTCCAGTCCTCATCCATCCAGCCCTCCAACCCTCCAGCCCTGCAGCCCTCCACCCCTCCAGTCCTCATCCATCCAGCCCTGCAGCCCTCCAGCCCTGCAGCCCTCCACCCCTCCAGTCCTCATCCATCCAGCCCTCCAACCCTCCAGCCCTGCAGCCCTCCACCCCTCCAGTCCTCATCCATCCAGCCCTGCAGCCCTCCAGCCCTGCAGCCCTCCACCCCTCCAGTCCTCATCCATCCAGCCCTCCAACCCTCCAGCCCTGCAGCCCTCCACCCCTCCAGTCCTCATCCATCCAGCCCTCCAACCCTCCAGCCCTGCAGCCCTCCACCCCTCCAGTCCTCATCCATCCAGCCCTGCAGCCCTCCAGCCCTGCAGCCCTCCACCCCTCCAGTCCTCATCCATCCAGCCCTCCAACCCTCCAGCCCTGCAGCCCTCTAGCCCTCTTTCCCTCTAGCCCTCTTTCCCTCTAGCCCTCTTTCCCTCCAGCCCTCCAGCCCTGTCATTAATATGTATGAGAGCCTTGCAGATCCAGTCCACCCTGTGATGTAATTGCAATAGCAGAGAAGGTCAGTGCCTTTGACAACCCCACACAGATCCAGTCCACCCTGTGATGTAATTGCAATAGCAGAGAAGGTCAGTGCCTTTGACAACCCCACACAGATCCAGTCCACCCTGTGATGTAATTGCAATAGCAGAGAAGGTCAGTGCCTTCAACAACCCCACACGCAGTATCAAAGCACCACACTTTGGCTTGTTTATGGAACGCGTCATGGATTTGAAGCTTGGAGGATGATTAGAGTGATACTGTACAAAAGCCAAACAGATGCAAATGTGTTGTTAGTAATGTTAGATTCAGCCACTGTCAAGTCCTGTCATGTATGGGTAGAGTAACTAGCAATATACTGTATCTCTCATTTCATTTAGGACCCACACCATTCTATCATTTAATGGGAGAATAAATAATTTTCTCCTGCTCTGTACTATTTCTAAAAGACTCAAGACACAATCAATCGTATGCTATCATCTCTCTAATTTGTGGAGAACCATATTAGAATAATTTGCTCTAGTCTGATCTGTGTGTGTGTGAAGGGGGGGGGGAAGAAAGGGGGTAAGGGTTAGGGGGACAGGAAAGGGGAGAATGATGAAGGGCTGAGGAGAAGAGAGGAGAGGGGGAAGATAGGGTTGAGGGGTTGTAGAGGAAACGGGAGGGAGGAGACACACAGGGGGAGGGGGAAGATAGGGTTGAGGGGTTGTAGAGGAAACAGGAGGGAGGAGACACACAGGGGGAGGGGGAAGATAGGGTTGAGGGGTAGTAGAGGAAGTGGGAGGGAGGAGACACACAGGGGGAGGGGGAAGATAGGGTTGAGGGGTTGTAGAGGAAACGGGAGGGAGGAGACACACAGGGGGAGGGGGAAGATAGGGTTGAGGGGTTGTAGAGGAAACAGGAGGGAGGAAACACACAGGGGGAGGGGGAAGATAGGGTTGAGGGGTTGTAGAGGAAACAGGAGGGAGGAGACACACAGGGGGAGGGGGAAGATAGGGTTGAGGGGTTGTAGAGGAAACAGGAGGGAGGAGACACACAGGGGGAGGGGGAAGATAGGGTTGAGGGGTTGTAGAGGAAACAGGAGGGAGGAGACACACAGGGGGAGGGGGAAGATAGGGTTGAGGGGTTGTAGAGGAAGCGGGAGGGAGGAGACACACAGGGGGAGGGGGAAGATAGGGTTGAGGGGTAGTAGAGGAAACAGGAGGGAGGAAACACACAGGGGGAGGGGGAAGATAGGGTTGAGGGGTTGTAGAGGAAACGGGAGGGAGGAGACACACAGGGGGAGGGGGAAGATAGGGTTGAGGGGTTGTAGAGGAAACGGGAGGGAGGAGACACACAGGGGGAGGGGGAAGATAGGGTTGAGGGGTAGTAGAGGAAACGGGAGGGAGGAGACACACAGGGGGAGGGGGGAGATAGGGTTGAGGGGTAGTAGAGGAAACAGGAGGGAGGAAACACACAGGGGGAGGGGGAAGATAGGCTTGAGGGGTAGTAGAGGAAACTGGTAGGGAGGAGACACACAGGGGGAGGGGGAAGATAGGGTTGAGGGGTTGTAGAGGAAACTGGAGGGAGGAGACACACAGGGGGAGGGGGAAGATAGGGTTGAGGGGTTGTAGAGGAAACAGGAGGGAGGAAACACACAGGGGGAGGGGGAAGATAGGGTTGAGGGGTAGTAGAGGAAACGGGAGGGAGGAGACACACAGGGGGAGGGGGAAGATAGGGTTGAGGAGTTGTAGAGGAAACAGGAGGGAGGAAACACACAGGGGGAGGGGGAAGATAGGGTTGAGGGGTAGTAGAGGAAGTGGGAGGGAGGAGACACACAGGGGGAGGGGGAAGATAGGGTTGAGGGGTTGTAGAGGAAACAGGAGGGAGGAGACACACAGGGGGAGGGGGAAGATAGGGTTGAGGGGTAGTAGAGGAAACGGGAGGGAGGAGACACACAGGGGGAGGGGGAAGATAGGGTTGAGGGGTTGTAGAGGAAACAGGAGGGAGGAGACACACAGGGGGAGGGGGAAGATAGGGTTGAGGGGTAGTAGAGGAAACTGGAGGGAGGAGACACACAGGGGGAGGGGGAAGATAGGGTTGAGGGGTAGTAGAGGAAACAGGAGGGAGGAGACACACAGGGGGAGGGGGAAGATAGGGTTGAGGGGTAATAGAGGAAGCGGGAGGGAGGAGACACAGGGGGAGGGGGAAGGGGGGGCAACACTTGTAATCGGATCATTGGCTAAAGTGAGTTGAGTGGATGTGATCAATAGAAACTGCACATGCAGCAGAGAGCTCTTAATGGCCCATAATCTCCTTCACGTCTGACAGGGAGGGAGGGGGTCACAGGAACAGAGGGGCTGCATCACATTATACACATATTCTCACTTTATGCTCACACACACACACACACACACACACACACACACACACACACACACACACACACACACACACACACACACACACACTCTCTGTCAGGTTTACAGACCCCACACCACCAACATGCACACAGACAGACAGACAGACAGACAGACAGACAGACAGACAGACAGACAGACAGACAGACAGACAGACAGACAGACAGACAGACAGACAGACAGACAGACAGACAGACAGACAGACAGACAGACAGACAGACAGACAGACAGACAGACAGACAGACAGACAGACAGACAGACAGACAGACAGACAGACAGACAGACAGACAGACAGACAGACAGACAGACACCATCATCGGCGGTCGAGTATGATTGTCCTCCTGGTGGGTCATGCTTGTGGGTCTTCAGATGGCTGAAGAGGCCAATCCGGGAGCCACATATTTTGGTGCATTGTGGTAAAGGGTTTGTGGTGGTGGTGGTGGGTGGAGGCCACCACCATGATGTTTTGGAGGCCTCTTTGGTAGTGAGACTCCAAGGCTTTAATTAAGGTGTCTGCTGAATGTGGCCCATGTTTCTGACAGTTGGGTGGGGAGCACCACTGCTTTGTAGACCAGGATTTTAGACTCTTTTCCCCAGTCTTGAAGCTCCAATGGCACAGCTTAAGTGGTGGTGTATCTTCTCGTCAATGTCGGCTTTGGAGGAGAGAAGGCTGCCAAGGTAGGTCCACATTTTCAAGAGTGGTATTGTCAATGTATATTGCTAGGGCCGGGGGATTTCTGCCAGGCGGTGGTTGGTAGAAGATGTGGGATCTTTCTTAAGTTTAGGGCCAGACCCAGGAGCAGGTCAGACCCAGGAGCATGTCAGACCCAGGAGCATGTCAGACCCAGGAGCAGGTCAGACCCAGGAGCATGTCAGACCCAGGAGCAGGTCAGACCCAGGAGCAGGTCAGACCCAGGAGCATGTCAGACCCAGAAGCATGTCAGACCCAGGAGCATGTCAGACCCAGAAGCATGTCAGACCCAGGAGCATGTCAGACCCAGGAGCATGTCAGACCCAGGGGCATGTCAGACCCAGGAGCATGTCAGACCCAGGAGCATGTCAGACCCAGGAGCATGAACGCCTTTGCGAAAGCATCCGGGACGCACCAAAGGTCCTCTTCCGAGTGGCAGTGATGATGTTATCACACTGGAGCTCCACATTGGAAGTGTTGATGAGTTTGCTCTTGTCCTTGAATCTGTTGAGGTTAAAGAGTTTGCAGATAGACAGACAGACAGACAGACAGACAGACAGACAGACAGACAGACAGACACTCTGCCTCTCTCACACACACACCAACCCTAACTCCTCTGACTCCTAGCCTGCTAGTATTTCATTTCTCTGCATTTCATTTTATTTCAAATGCATTGTATTTCAGACCCCTCACAGCCATGGTCACCACCAGCCTCCACTCCAATTCCCCTGCAAACGCACATCCCAACACAGAAGATGCCTCATTTCCCGCCGGGCTACTACCACTCCACAGGAGGCTGCTGAGGGGAGGATGGCTCATAATAATGGCTGGACAGGAGCACTCCACCTCCTGTGTACTACTGTCATATCAATAGGATGGACAGGAAGCAATGACGTCATCACTACGCTGCCTCCCATTGTGATATACATTACTACTCAGCCCCTTGACTAGTCCTGCTGAACTCTCATCCCATTCACACTTCCTGTCTGAAGACTCAATCTGTCCCCGTTCTGGATTAAAGATACATGATGGTGGGTCAACTGTGGTGGGCCATGTGTCATGTTGGGCCACCGCTTGTTCTAATATGCAGATAGAGATCTGGTGAAGTAAATACACTGGGAGTCCAGGACTGCGTCCTAAATGGCACCCTATTCCCTACATAGAGCACTACATCTGACCAGAGCACTGTGTGCCCTTTGTGCCCTGGTCAAAAGTAGTACATTAGGGGATAGAGTGCTATTTGGGTCGGGCACCAGGTCTCGCTCTCTCACTTCTAGGTCCTAAATAAAAGAGGAGAGCAGCAGAAAGGTATTAACCTGACCCCTCCGGGCAGAGCTGTGTGGATAGGCTACGGCAGAGTTATGATGGCCTGGACATGTTGAAGTGTCCTAAAATAACACTCTACCTGCCTGGAAACCAATTACAAGGGTGTGTGTCTGAAATGGGCTCGGGGCAAACTTTTGGGCTCTGGGCAAAACTACTGTAGTGTACTATATGGGGATTGGGGAATAGGGTGTCATTTGAGAGTCACAGGGAGTAGCCGAGAGAAGGATTCTGGGATGAAAATTGAATGAACTGTCATTAGAACTGAGGGTCATGTGATCGTTGGCAACACTATTACAGTGTTCTCATTAGTTCTCACAGTGAAATGGATACAGACATGTAGAAATGACTCTGGAGACATTGAGGAGGATGAAAAGACACATTTCCGCTGAATCATACTGGTAAATGTTGTTAAGGCCAGTGGTGGTGTGTTGGTGTATCAGGGGAGGTTATCAACGATGATAATAATATCAATATGTTTTCTACAGACTATGGAAAGTCATGCAGATTGTCTGAAAGATTTGACATATCAAATGTGTGACTTTTTGACTATGAATTAATTCATAAGAGACACACAATAAAGAGATTCAGAGATGAAAGATTCTGTTTATGAAAAAGTTTACAAATCTCCATCTAAACTTGCAATAACATCAGCTCATTCCTTGTGATGTTTGTGATTTGTTATTCCGTATGTGTCTCTTTATTTGTTAGTTTGCATTTGAGACTCAAGGCCACATGCTGTGAAAACTAAAAGCTGTGAATGGAATATTAACACACAGATAGTGTACTAGAGGGGCCTGTCCTAATTTACAGAGTAGCAGAGAGAGGCTTCTTCCGTTGCTGTTACAGAGAGCGCCACCCCATGGGGAGTAGCAGAAATACATCTCAGATATGAGTGCATTTGCTCATTTCCTGTTTTGGGAAGATTACATTTATGTGGTCAACATTTTAATCATTTTCACAACTCTGCATTTATGTAGAACAAAGGGCAACAATGTTAGTCAATATAAGCACAGACAAAACAACCAAAAAGCCACTAGTGGAGTGTACGCACAGTTCAATTACAGTTGCATCTGCAACATTAGTGCAATTGTTGAGGCATTACAAGAGAGTGATAGCATAAATGCCAAACGCTCATGTTTGTCTTATTGTGTGATACATAATGGCATCTTCAATGCTGTGATCTATATCATATCATTACTGTGTGTTGGAGAGCATGTTTAGGCTCCACTTTTAACCCAAAGATAATGATATAACCATGGCAACGGAGATAGCGTGTCTAGATGGAATCTACACATTAGTGTCACTCAAATCCCCATTTCAAAAACATAGGACATAAAACTCCATGGAATCATTCAATCAGGGTTGGAATTACTCATTGTTCCTTTGTGGGGTGCTCTGAACATAGTAGGATGGACCAACAGTAATATCATCGGGGTGCCCATGTGGATACTTCAATACTTACTGGGGGGTCCCTGATTGGGTATTTTGGTATTTTATTAGGATACCCATTAGCTGTGGCGATTGCAACAGCTACTCTTCCTGGGGTCCACACAGAACATGAAACATGACGACATACAGAACATTACTAGACAACAACAGGACAGAATTACATACATTTAAAATGTCACACATAGCCTACATATCAATACATACAGCACACACAAAATATCTAGGTCAAATAGAGGAGAGGCGCTGTGCAGTGAGGTGTCACTCAAATCCCAATCACTGGCCACTTTAATAAATGGATCACTAGTCACGTTATACAATGCCACTATATAATGTCACTTTAATAATGTTTACATATCTTACATTACTCATATCACATGTATATACTGTATTTTATACCATCTATTGTACCTTGCCTATGCCGCTCGGCCATCGCTCATCCATATACTTACATGTACATATTCTCATTCACCCCTTTAGATCTGTGTGTATTAGGTAGTTGTTGGGGATTGTTAGATTACTTGTTAGATATTACTGCACTGTCAGAAGTAAAAGCACAAGCATTTCGCTATACTCACATTAACATCTGCTAACCGTGTGTATGTGAAAAATAACATTTGATTTGATTTGTTGCTTTATCTGTTTTTTTTAAACCAGGTTTGCTTTTCACTTGAGCAATCTGAGATGGGAGTTCCATGCAATCATGGCTCTATATAATACTGTTTGTTTTCTTGAATTTGGGGACTGTGAAAAGACCCCTGGTGGCATGTCTGTTGGGGTAAGTGTGTGTGTCAGAGCTGTGTCTATGCAAACAATTTGTAATTTTCAAGACATAAATGTTTCTTATAAAAAGAAGAAGTGATGCAGTCAGTCTCTCCTCTACTTTTAGCCAAGAGAGACTGGCATGCATAGTATTGATATATAATACCTACTGCAGCCCTCATCCTCCACATACAACACCCGTTCTGCCAGTCACAAAGCACACATATCTCTGGGTCGCTCCTCTTTTCAGTTCGCTACAGCTAGCAACTGGAACCAGCTGCAAAAAAAACCCAAACTGGACAATTTTATCTCTTCATTTAAAGACTCAATCCTGGACACTCTTACTGACAGTTGTGGCTGCTTCACCTGATGTATTGTTGTCTCTATCTTCTTGCCCTTTGTGCTGTTGCCCAATAATGTTTGTACCATGTTGTGCTGCTGCCATGTGTTGCTACCATGTTGTTGTCATGTTGTGTTGCTACTATGCTGCGTTGTCATGTGTTGCTGCCATGCTATGTTGTCTTCTTAGGTCTCTCTTTATGTAGTGTTGTGGTGTCTCTCTTGTGGTGATGTGTGTTTTGTCTAATATTCTTATTTTTAACCCCAGCCCCCGTCCCCACAGGAGGCCGTTTGGTAGGCCGTCGTTGTAAATTAGAATTTGTTCTTAACTGACTTGCCTAGTTAAATAAAAAGGGAAAACAAAAATTGCCCTCTAATTACAGTGAAGAGCAAGACGTGCCGCTTTGTTCTGGGCAAGCAGCACCTGACAATATGATTGGGCAATAATGAATATAAGATAAAACTAGAGCCTGCAGGACTTGCTTTGTGGAGTGTGGTGCCAAAAAAGCAGAGCATCTCTTTATCAAGGACAGACCTCTCCCCATCTTTACAACCGTTTAATCAATATGTTTTGACCATGACTGCTTACAATCCAAGGTAACACCAAGTAATTTTGTCTCCTGAATTTTCTCAACAGCCACATTATTCATTATCAGATTCAGCTGAAGTCTAGAACTTAGGGAATGATTTGTACCAAATGCAATGCTCTTAGATTTAGAGATGTCCAGGACTAGTTTATTACTGGCCACCCATTGTAAAACTGAAAACTGACTGCAACTCTTTGATTAGGGTTGCAGTGATTTCACTAGCTGTGGATGCTGATGCGTATAGGGTTGAATCATCAGTATACATAGACACAAGTAAAAACAGAAAATAATAGAGGGCCAAGGGAGCTGCCATGCGGTACACCACACTTTACATGTTTAACACTAGAGAAGCTTACATTAAAGAAAACCCTCTGTGTTCTATTAGATAGGTGGCTCTAAATCTATGATATGGCAGAGGTTGAAAAGTCTTAACACATACGTTTTTTCAACAACAGGTTATAGTCAACAATATCAAAGGCTGCACTGAAATCTAACATTACAGCTCCCACAATCTTCTTATCAATTTTTTTCAACCAATCATCAGTCAAGATATGACAAATAGGAGTGGCAATATAGTCTGCTACTCAGTAACTTTCCATCTAAGTTGTCAATACTAGTTGGTTTCTCATTATTGATGGACCACAATATTTTTTCCACCTCACCCACATGACTTTAGAGAACTCAAAATTACAATGCTTTCCTTTCATTATTAGGTCTGTTATGCATGAATATGATGGCTCACAGTTTCTTGTTGGCAATTCATGCCTAAATCTGCCTAATTTGCCAATGAAATAGTCATTCAAGTTATTGGCAACATCATAAAGTTTTGTTATAAATGAGATATCTGATTCAATGAAAGATGAAGTTCACTTGGTCTTTCTGCCTATTTCATTTAAAGTATTCAATAACTTTTTAACATCCTACATCATGTAATTTGTCTTGGTTTCATAATACCATTTTATTCTTCTTCTTGTACAGTTTAGTCACATCATTTCTCAATTTACAGTAAGTTTGCCAGTCAGATGTGCAGCCTGACTTATTCACCACTCCTTTTGCCTCATCCCTCTCAACCATACAGCTTTTCAACTCCTCATCAATCCACGGGGTGTCAACAGTTCTAACTAGAGGTCGACCGATTAATGGACGATTAATTAGGGCCGATTTCAAGTTTTCATAACAATCGGAAATCGGTATTTTTGGACACCGATTTGGCCGATTTTTTTAATTTATTTTTTGTACACCTTTTTTTAACTATGCAAGTCAGTTAAGAACACATTCATATTTTCAATGACGGCCTAGGAACGGTGGGTTAACTGCCTTGTTCAGGGGCAGAACGACAAATTTTTACCTTGTCAGCTCGGGGATTCAATCTTGCAACCTTACAGTTAACTAGTCCAACGCTCTAACCACCTGCCTCTCATTGCACTCCACGAGGAGACTGCCTGTTACGCGAATGCAGTAAGAAGCCAAGGTAAGTTGCTAGCTAGCATTAAACTTATCTTATAAAAAACAATCAATCAATCAATCATAATCACTAGTTAACTACACATGGTTGATGATATTACTAGTTTATCTAGCGTGTCCTGCGTTGCATATAATCGATGCGGTGCGCATTCGCGGAAACAGGACTGTCGTTGCTCCAACGTGTACCTAACCATAAACATCAATGCCTTTCTTAAAATCAATACACAGAAGTATATATTTTTAAACCTGCATATTTAGCTAAAAGAAATCCAGGTTAGCAGGCAATATTAACCAAGTGAAATTGTGTCACTTGTCTTGCGTTCATTGCACGCAGAGTCAGGGTATATGCGATAATAATAAACGTTTTGTTTTCGAAATGATAGTTTCCGGATTCGACCATATTAATGACCAAAGGCTCGTATTTCTGTGTGTTATTATGTTATAATTAAGTCTATGATTTGATATTTGATAGAGCAGTCTGACTGAGCGATGGTAGGCAGCAGCAGGCTCGTAAGCATTCATTCAAACAGCACTTTCGTGCGTTTTGCCAGCAGCTCTTCACTGTGCTTCAAGCATTGCGCTGTTTATGACTTCAAGCCTATCAACTCCCGAGATTAGGCTGGTGTAACCGATGTGAAATGGCTAGCTAGTTAGCGGGGTGCGCGCTAATAACGTTTCAAACGTCACTCGCTCTGAGACTTGGAGTAGTTGTTCCCCTTGCTCTGCATGGGTAACGCTGCTTCGAGGGTGGCTGTTGTCGATGTGTTCCTCGTTCGAGCCCAGGTAGGAGCGAGGAGAGGGACGGAAGCTATACTGTTACACTGGCAATACTAAAATGCCAATAAGAACATCCAATAGTCAAAGGTATATGGAATACAAATGGTATAGAGAGAAATAGTCCTATAAATACTATATTAACTACAACCTAAAACCTCTTACCTTGGAATATTGAAGTCTCATGTTAAATGGAACCACCAGCTTTCATATGTTCTCATGTTCTGAGCAAGGAATTTAAATGTTAGCTTTATTACATGGCACATATTGCACTTTTACTTTCTTCTCCAACACTTTGTTTTTGCATTATTTAAACCAAATTGAACATGTTTCATTATTTATTTGAGGCTAAATAGATTTTTATTGATGTATTATATTAAGTTAAAATAAGTGTTCATTCAGTATTTTTGTAATTGTCATTATTACAAATACATTTTAAAATCGTCCGATTAATCGGTATCGGCTTTTTTTGGTCCTCCAATAATCAGTATCGGTATCGGCGTTGAACAATCATAATCGGTCGACCTCTAGTTCTAACAGTCAGTTTCTAAAACTAGGTATATGCTTATCAATAACTGGAAGAAACGATTTCATAAATGCATCAAGTGCAGCGTCTGGATGCTCTTCATTAGAAAAAACTTTTGTTCGCCTGATGTGTGTATCTTCAACATAGGAATCAGCACAATACTTTTTGTATGATCTCTTATACACTATTTTAGGACCAGTCTTTGGAACTTTGACTTTTATAGATATGGCCACTCTATTATGGTCAGTACATCCAATGGGTATGGATACAGCTTTAGAGCAGAGTGCTGCAGTATTGATAAAAAGGTGATCAATACATGTGGATGATATAGTTCCTGTACTGTTTGTAAACACCCTGGTAGGTTGATTAATAACCTGAACCAGATTACAGGCACTGGTAACAGTGAGAAGCTTCCTCTTGAGCGGACAGCTTGATGAAAACCAGTCAGTATTCAGGTCACCCAGAAAATAGACCTCTTTGTTAACATCAAACACATTATCAAGCATTGCACACATATTATCCACATAATGAATGTTAGCACTTGGTGGCCTATAGCATCACCCTAAAAGAAGAGGTTTTAGATGAGGCAGGTGAACAGGCAACCACAACACTTCAGCAACAGGCTTTACAGGAATAAGGCTCTGAACATATACAGCAACACCTCCCCCATAGGCATTCCTGTCTCTTTTAAATGTTATATCCCTGTATTGCTACTGCTATATCATCAAAGAAATGATCTAAGTGAGTCTCAGAGATGGCCAATATATTGTTATGTGATTTGATCAAGCTATTGATTTCATAAACGTTATTTCAAATGCAATTTTTTTACTATGGGCTATTTTTAGCCCCTTCCTCGGAAGCTTATCAGAGGTAGACATAATATGAAGGAAAGAAACACCCATGGCATGATAAGAACATTGTTTGGCTAATAGAGTCAGTCAATCAGGCACTAGTGAGTTTCAGTTGGTGTGTGTGTGTGTGTGTGTGTGTGTGTGTGTGTGTGTGTGTGTGTGTGTGTGTGTGTGTGTGTGTGTGTGTGTGTGTGTGTGTGTGTGTGTGTGTGTGTGTGTGTGTGTGTGATGTGGGGCTGAAGCTACTGACCAGGAAGCTTGGCTCTCTCTCTCCTCCCAGTCTTTTGGGAGGGAGGGTGGACAACGAGCCTGTCGTAGAGGATGTAAGCAATATCCCATGCTCTCTAGCAGCTTTCATGGCTAAGATAAGTTATTTCTGCCTCTGGCGCACAGCTTCCGAATAGTCCTCGGATATGTTGGTTCTTCTTAAGTTCTTGGCGCTCTCTAGAACAGCCATCTTATCCTTAGACCTTTGGAACTTGACCACTGACCATCGGCTTGGGTCTGTTACCTGGGCTGGTTACAGGTTTTCCAGACGTGTGGGCACTCTCCATCTGCAGCGTTTCAGTAATCATTTCTCTTACTTTCTCCACAACCTCAGCCCAGTTATCATGTGAAGACTCTGGTATGCCATCCACAACAATGTTATTGCTCCTGGATTGTCCCTCTACATAGTCAGGTTTCCCAGTCTTTGTTAATAATGATTCACAGACAGTGCTGATGACATCTCACGTGGACTTATTGTTGCAAGCCTCTTTTAGGACATCCACCTCTCCTTGGAAGAACAGCAAACTGTTCTTTAATGAAAATTACACCCCAAAACTATCTAAGTATTTTCTTTAATTAGATAATTATTGAAATAGTCCCAATAGGTTTTGCTTGTCAGCAACCAAGTTTTCAAGATATGTAACTTTCAAAATACAGAAATCAGGGATGTATTTTGAATGTTACATATCTTGAAAACTTGACTGCCGACAAGTAAAACATTTTGGGACTATGTCAACAATGGACTAATGAAAGTGGAGTTTTCCTTTAAGATTCTTGACCCCTCTGGTCCATTCTTTTGTTAGTTAGTCCATCAGTATTTGGACAAAGCTCTTGAAGCTATTTTCCTGTTTTTGTAACAAATGCTTGTAGAACCCTTTTGTTTGTTTAAAAGATCCTTCACCTGTGATAGAGAAACACTGTCCTCTCTGTTACTCCCCACCGGCTTTGGATGTCATGGTAGCAACGTAGGCTAACACTGGTACTCCACGCCGTTCCAGATGGCAGGTTGCAGGGCAGATAGACACAGCAACAAACAGCAGGGATTTAGACAGCGACACGCCCGGGACAATCCGCAGTCCCAGCCACAAGGGCTAACCGCATCACGGGCTGTGTTCAAGCTTTCAGGAAACATTGCTAGCTTGATAGCAGCTAGGCTACCTGCTACGCCAAGCATCCCTTCACACTTTTGGTTGGCAGGATCCATGGACAGATAGCAGCGTACCCAGCAACTGATGCTAACCACATTGCATGATCCAAATTCAAAAGGTAGCCAGTAACCAAACTTTTTGAATAGAACACTTTTGAGACTTTCAAAACAACAAACCGAGCTCTCCCTTGGTATTGGGTTTCCCAACACCCTTGAGCACCCTTTGACCCCCTGATTCCAACAGCTCTGAACTGACAAACAAAAACATTCTTTGAAATAATGTCAGGTTGTCACCCTAAGATCACTAAATGTCACTGAGCATGGTCATCAATACGCCTCATGTCAAGGTTGGGCTTGTAGGAGACCAGACGTGCCGGGGCCGAGAGTGTGGAAACCTTCAAAACAGAGAGGAGAGAAATGTCAGCGGTGCAGAGCAGAGACGTGACCTAACCTTGCCCCCAGCCATGTCTTGACAAGTCTTCAATGCAGCTGAAGCTTCAAAGGAATCGGAGGAATCCAGGAGACAAGTCTCCTTTCCTCTCATCTCATCTAATCCCCACGCTATAGGATTTCGCTCTGAAAATGACATTTTCGGGCTTGTTAATGGCATCCCTTTGGAGCCGTTTTGACAACGAGTTCATTGGCAACACAACAGACTAATGAACACAACCAATGTGAGTAAAATATACACAAATACTGTATAATAGCTGCATAAGCTCCACAAATACAATAAGGTAATCCACATCACAATACAAAAGCCTCCACAACGTCATCATCAGGTATTAGCTGAGCTAATAGAGTAGAGATCAGAGGTCGTGCTCTCTATTGTTAGATCTTCCGCAAGCTAATTCAACCTCTGAACGAAACCTCCATTAGCATATTTGGCCCTTTGTGCATCTCAACAACACTGCCACGTGCAGCTAGCACCCGGTAATTGTGTTAAGCGTTCTGCTATTCTATTCTACAATTATTAGTGGCCTGCTTTGGTTTCCCTCACAGAGGAATGCAGGGAGAGAGTGTGCGGGTCCTTTCAGAGGCTGTCTGCAGAAAGCCTGATGGATGTACAAATGAACAGGCAGAGGAGGACAGAGAGGAGAGTCCCAATCCAGAGCCTCTTCCGATATAATTACAACTCTTTGTCACACACAAAGAGGGTTCTCTCTCTTTCCCCCTCTCTCGCTCTCTCGCTCTCTCTCTGTGTAAAGGACATCCTTGGCAAGCCGACATTAATTGCTCAGACGAAGGTGCAGTTTGCACAACAAGTGTCTGTGAGCTGTGTATAATTGCATGTGGAGGGTTTGGAGGAGCTGTTGGGTAACGAGGTGCTATTGTGCCTTTTATACAAGGGAGACAAATCACAGGACATGAAACACACAGCATTACTTCAAATAGGACTACGACACACAGAAGTCCATGGGTCCAAGTTGCAAATGATACAATGGCACTATCTAGTGGACATATACTGAAACACAATACGCATGTACCTCATGGACTGTATAGTCACTTCAAACTCAACTCTGGACCTCGAAGCCAGAACTCTGGGCATCAAAGCCAGTTGCATTGTTCCCGTTTAATCTGGGACTAATTTAGTGTACAATTAATTATCAGGTAGAACAGAAAAGGCCGGGTAAGAGTTGAGTACCCCTGGTATAGTCCATCGAGTTAGTGTGATGCAGTTTGAAATAAATTATACTTCCTTACTTCTGTAAATAATTGTAAGGTTATTTATTTTGGCACTTTGTATTAGAGAATGCAATAGAGAGGGGCTGGCAACAGGCGGCCGGCCCGCAATTTATTTTTTTGGGCCCCCAAAGTTTTTAGTAAATGGTAAAATCACCAGGAATTCAGCTAAAAATTTGTTTCATTTAGGAAATCTGTTCCCAAGTAATTCCCACAAATAAATCAATAAAAATGACGTAATCATGGCTCAATGTAATCAAGGTATGAAATGATTGTTATTTTCAAATCATTATAATTATTTTCTGTCCCCCTGACCATTCGGCCCATGGCTGAATCTAGTTGCCTACCCCTGCAATAGAGTAGCAACTAAAGGAGACATTGGTACAGTAGGCCTATAGGTTAAACCACAGGGTAGAAAGGAAGAAATGGTTAACGGCTGAATGTTAATTCAACTATCAAAAGTTGCATCCTCCCTCCCAATGTCCAACACAACAGAAAACATGGGGATCAATGGAAAAGAGCCTTTATAGTGCAGAAACAGGAAATACCTTGGTGTGAAATTACAGTCTATTACTTACAGATGTCATCAGACAGACACACAGAGCAGAGCATGGCTTTAAGTAGAATAGGAGGGCTTGCATAGTCATAGCTAAAGTATGTCCTCATAGACTAAAATACTGCACTTCCCTTCCCTTGTGTCCTGACCTTCAGGACTATACTGATCCGCAAGGACTTGCTTTTGAAATATAATTAGTCATATTCAGGAACAGCGAATAAAGACGTCAAGTCCTTTCGCCTGCAGTATCAGTCATGATGAAGGAGAGTGGAAGAAACCATGCTATTGGGACACAGCTTATGACGTGTCAATTGTGGGCATTTTATATTGGTGAAAGTTAAAAGCTGGGAAAAGTCTTAAGTGGATCCTTGGGACGTGCAACTCTGATGTTGCCCCATTGAAGTTGAAATGTAAAATGGCTACGGTAAGGGTTAAGGTTAGGTAAGGGTTAAGGTTAGGTAAGGGTTAAGGTTAGGTAAGGGTTAGGTAAGGGTTAAGGTTAGGTAAGGGTTAAGGTTAGGTAAGGGTTAGGTAAGGGTTAAGGTTAGGTAAGGGTTAGGTAAGGGTTAAGGTTAGGTAAGGGTTAAGGTTAGGTAAGGGTTAAGGTTAGGTAAGGGTTAAGTTTAGGTAAGGGTTAAGGTTAGGTAAGGGTTAAGTTTAGGTAAGGGTTAAGGTTAGGTAAGGGTTAAGGTTAGGTAAGGGTTAAGGTTAGGTAAGGGTTAAGGTTAGGTAAGGGTTAAGGTTAGGTAAGGGTTAAGGTTAGGTAAGGGTTAAGTTTAGGTAAGGGTTAAGGTTAGGTAAGGGTTAAGGTTAGGTAAGGGTTAAGGTTAGGTAAGGGTTAAGTTTAGGTAAGGGTTAAGGTTAGGTAAGGGTTAAGGTTAGGTAAGGGTTAAGGTTAGGTAAGGGTTAAGGTTAGGTAAGGGTTAAGGTTAGGTAAGGGTTAAGGTTACGGTTACGGTTAGGTAAGGGTTACGGTTAGGGATTTAGGCTAGGGACGTCCCAAGGATACCAGATAGCACTAAAAGCTGTTATATTACAGGATCATGTGCAGAAACAACAAATGGATGACACAGTGGGTACTAGTGCTGTAACCCTTCATGCATTTCACTTGATTTGGGGTCAGTTTTGAACAAGAGAAGGTGAGTCTCAACTGTGTCTCAGGTCTAACTTCCAGTGTGTACCCATTCAGCAGAGCTCCAAGCACAATGTTATGTTATGTTCAATTCCCGGGAAGTAACAACTCAGAAGCGTTTGTTTCGCTAAACATGGGTAATGTTTATTTTCGCTAGCGAGACACCTTGAGGAGAAAATGCTCACTTCCTTGGTGATGTTCAGCTTTTAGGAAACCCCTCTGTTACACCAAGCAGCAATGGGCAGCAGGCTGAAGTCACTCCTAACCAATGATCTATGATCAGATATATCTTTCATCCCCCCAATGGTTTAGGTTTGGGTGTGGGGTAAATTATCTGATCCCAGACCTGTGGTTAATGGTAACTTCTACCTGGAGCCAGGAACGCCAGGGGAGGAGGGTCATCCCAAAAGCGTTAGAGAGTTCTTCAGAGACAGAGAGCCTGGGGCCTCTCAGTAAGGTGAAACACGACACAACGTTGCAGATGGAAACAGAATGTATAGAGCTGACAAGATTCCCTGATTCCCAACATAACAGAGAATCCTATCTACTCTACACAACACATTTGCTATCTGAATGTTGTGTAACGTTGAAGCCTCCTGAACAGGCCCCAGCTTTAGCCTGAGGTACGGTACAGTACATTAACAACAGAATAAAAGACAAGTTACCGACAGCTACCAAGGCGACAGCTACCAAGGCGACTGTTACCGCAGAGCAGATTTCTCCTCAGACAAATGCACTTCAGAGTTACATAATAATCATGAGAAATTAAACAAACATGTGCATTAACTGGCATTCACCCAGCTCACTACATCATCCATCTCATCTTTTGGTACACAGAAACAGATGCAGAAATAAAGGGGCGGGAGTAAGGGCCGGGTTCATCTAATGATTGGCATTATTTTGGGCGTGTCCTGTCATTTCTCTCACCTGTCAATCAATCACAAGCCGAGTGCAGATTCAAGTAAATGATTTTGTTACACGTTATACCCTTTTTAATCTCGTCTGAAGGCGATGAAGTTCATGGGGGGAGGGGAACTATATTTTTCATCCCCAAAATTTGGGAGGTATTAAAAACTTAACAAAAAACGACAAATAAGTCTGGTGAAAGCCTCTGAAAAAGCAACTACACTGGTTAGTCAGTTAGTTATAACAAACAGAAGTCCAGAGAGAAAGAGATATAAGAGAGTTATTGGAGAGTTAAGGGTATTGGTAGAGGATGTTTTAGAAGGACTGAAAGTGCTTTAAGAGAGTTATTAGAGTTCAGGGTATTGGTAGAGGCTGTTTTAGAAGAGAGTTTAAAGTGAGTAATGTTCTTTCCTTTTTTCCCCAGACAGGAACACTGGGGTACATCACCAGAGAACTGATACAGGCGAGTCCGTCGTCGTGTTCAAGTCACGAGATACGACGTCGTCGTCGTCGTCTTGTTGTTGTTGTCTTCAGCAGAAAAGATGGCAAAACCCTTAGTTTCCGTGTGGTTAGGCTAATTATTTAAGGTCCTATGTCATTAGTGTTTGCCTTCTAGCAGGGAGTTCTCTGTATGGTTACTGTTGATTTCTATTCCGCTCCTGAGGAAAGAGAGAGAGAGAGGGGGAAAAAAAACTAATTAGAGGATGCATAAGTGGGAGGGGGAAAAACACATGGAATACTGTTAGAAAACATCCTCAGGGAAATGGGTATGTTTTTTTACTGAATCGCTTGTCCTCCGTTTATGTGATAAAAGCTCAGTGATGCAAGACATTGCAAGTTAAACATCTAAGGGACAAATCCCCAAGGACCATACATGCACTTCACTTCAACATTTGTGTATGTCACACAGTGGTGTCAACTGAAGATTTCTGCCAAGATGAGTTCTTGCTTGTGGAACTCTGAGTGACGATTCAAACGCTCCTTTCTTTCAAAGGCTAGTTTCTGTAACTGTAATCCTCATAATGGCTGAGTGTTCCCTTAACTGTTAATGATGACAGGTGACTGATTTTCACCAGCTGATGATGACTAGGGCTTAGAGCATGGGCAGACCAGCTGGCTGGAGTGTATACAGACATATTCAAGCTCTCCCTATACCAGTCTGTTGTCCCCACTTGCTTCAAGATGTCCATCATTGTTCCTGTACCCAGGAAAGCAAAGGTAACTGAACTAAATGACTATCGTAGCACTCACTTCTGTCATCATGAAGTGCTTTGAGAGGCTAGTTAAGGATCATATCACTTCCACCTTACTCGCCGCCCTAGACCAACTTCAGTTTGCATATCACCGCAACAAATCCACAGATGACACAATCGCCATTGCACTGCACACTGCCCTATTCCATCTGGACAAGAGGAATACCTATGTAAGAATGCTGTTTATTGACTACAGCTCAGTATTCAACACCATAGTGCCCTCCAAGCTCATCACTAAGCTCAGGGCCCTGGGACTAAACACTTCCCTCTGCAACTGGATCCTGGACTTCCTGACGGGCAGCCCCCGGGTGGAGAAGGTAGGAAACAACACTTCCACTACGCTGTTCCTCAACACAGGGGCCCCACAAGGGTGCGTGCTCAGCCCCCTCCTGTACTTCCTGTTCACTCATGACTGCGTGGCCACGCACGTCTCCAACTAAATCATCAAGTTTGCTGACAATACAACAGTGATAGACCCGATTACCAACAATGACAAGACAGCCTACAGGGAGGGAGAGCCCTAGCAGAGTGGTGGCAGAAAAATAACCTCTCCGTCAATGTCAAGAAAACAAAAGGAGCTGATCGTGGCCTTCAGCAGACAATGTCGACGAAGCCACAGTGGAGAGGGTGAAAAGCTTTAGGGCTGTCCCTGACTAAAATAATTCTTGGGTCGACCGAGAGTCTCCTGTTCTTTCGACCAATCAATTGGTCGAAAGGTGCTTCTACACCTGCATTGCTTGCTGTTTGGGGTTTTAGGCTGGGTTTCTGTACAGCACTTTGAGATATTAGCTGATGTAAGAAGGGCTATATAAATACATTTGATTTGATGTTTAAATTTATATTTCCATATATAAACATGTGTTTGAATAAAATCAACTACAGTCGTGGCCAAAAGTTTTGAGAATGACACAAATATTAATTTCCACAAAGTTTGCTGCTTCAGTGTCTTTAGCTATTTTTGTCAGATGTTACTATGGAATACTGAAGTATAATTACAAGCATTTCATAAGTGTCAAAGGCTTTTATTGACAATTACATGAAGTTGATGCAAAGAGTCAATATTTGCAGTGTTGACCCTTCTTTTTCAAGACCTCTGCAATCCGCCCTGGCATGCTGTCAATTAACTTCTGGGCCACATCCTGACTGATGGCAGTCCATTCTTGCATAATCAATGCTTGGAGTTTGTCAGAATTTGTGGGGTTTTGTTTGTCCACCCGCCTCTTGAGGATTGACCACAAGTTTTCAATGGAATTAAGTTCTGGGGAGTTTCCTGGCCATGGACCCAAAATATTAATGTTTTGTTCCCAGAGCCACTTAGTTACCACTTTTGCCTTATGGCAAGGTGCTCCATCATGCTGGAAAAGACATTGTTCGTCACCAAACTGTTCCTGGATGGTTGGGAGAAGTTGTTCTCGGAGGATGTGTTGGTACCATTCTTTATTCATGGCTGTGTTCTTAGGCAAAATTGTGAGTGAGCCCACTCCCTTGACTGAGAAGCAACCCCACACATGAATGGTCTCAGGATGCTTTACTGTTGGCATGACACAGGACTTATGGTAGCCCTCACCTTGTCTTCTCCGGACAAGCTTTTATCTGGATGCCCCAAACAATCGGAAAGGGGATTCATCAGAGAAAATAACTTTACCCCAGTCCTCAGCAGTCCAATCCCTGTACCTTTTGCAGAATATTAGTCTGTCCCTGATGTTTTTCCTGGAGAGAAGTGGCTTCTTTGCTGCCCTTCTTGACACCAGCCCATCCTCCAAAAGTCTTTGCCTCACTGTGCTTGCAGATGCACTCACACCTGCCTGCTGCCATTCGTGAGCAAGCTCTGTACTGATGGTGCCCCGTTCCCGCAGCTGAATCAACTTTAGGAGACGGTCCTGGCGCTTGCTGGACTTTCTTGGGCGCCCTGAAGCCTTCTTCACAACAATTGAACCGCTCTCCTTGAAGTTCTTGATGATTCGATAAATGGTTGATTTAGGTGCAATCTTACTGGCAGCAATATCCTTGCCCGTGAAGCCCTTTTTGTGCAAAGTAATGATGACAGCACGTGTTTCCTTGCAGACAACCATGGTTGACAGAGGAAGAACAATGATTCCAAGCAGCACCCTCCTTTTGAAGCTTCCAGTCTGTTATTCGAACTCAATCAGCATGACAGAGTGATCTCCAGCCTTGTCCTCGTCAACACTCACACCTGTGTTAACGAGAGAATCACTGACATGTCAGCTGGTCCTTTTGTGGCAGGGCTGAAATGCAGTGGAAATGTTTTTGGGGATTCAGTTCATTTGCATGGCAAAGAGGGACTTTGCAATTAATTGCAATTCATCTGATCACTCTTCATAACATTCTGGAGAATATGCAAATTGCCATCATACAAACTGAGGCAGCAGACTTTGTGAAAATGTATATTTGTGTCATTCTCAAAACTTTTGGCCACGACTGTACATATGCACTGTGCTTGTCTGATGCTTTTAGCACACTGTTTGATCAAATAATTAAGACACACAAATGACTCAAGAGCCCGATGGTCACTCTGTACATTTTTTTTACAGTGAGTGTCTGTGTGATAGGCGCACGTTGTCTCACTCTCCTCCCCAATGCTGCGAAAAGGAACCACAGCACAGCGTTTATTGTGCTGTCTGTGCTGAAGCTGCAAATCATTTCAGCCATTTAGTTTCTTACTTGTTTCTGACTGAAAAGTTCTGTTACCGAAATCCCTAATTTCCTCAGGAAAAACATTCCCTATTCGCTCAACCCTTGCTCTCTTTACGTGAAACATGTAAGCATTGCATGCATCTGACCAATAGGGCCTGACCTATAGCCTATCATAATCACATCAATAAATTAGTTATAACAAACTCCCAACACAGTAACACAGATACGTCATAGACGTATGACGTAAAGGTAACGTAAGGGTAATGGCGGACTGAAGGGATTTATGTAGAGCACCTCAAGATAAAACATAATATTCGAAATATCTGCTAAATTAGACTAAAATATTAGCACTACTTAATCTGGTGAGTGATAACCTTCAATCTGGACAATAACACAAAACAAATCCTAAAACTAGAGACATTTATCGACAAATATTACGAAAACAGGCAACAACCAAACATGACGGAGAGTAAGACAGGGGAACCGATTACAAAACGAAAACGTGACTCTTCTACAGACACTGATGACTTAATATTCTCACCACCGGGAATGGTAAAGGTCGAAACCGATCTGTTAAAATCAATAAATGACAAACTGGGTATACTTGAATTAGTTAGTAAGGATATAAAAGAGTTGAAGGCAAGCCTAGAGATGAGTGATGAAAAAGCTGCGACATTGGAGAAGCAAACACACGCGCTAAAAGGGACAGTCAATAAGATTGAAACCGAAATGAATGGAATTAAAAAGGAGAACACCGTTCTGAAGGAAACCTTACTAGACATACAAACTAGATCCATGAGAGAGAATTTGGTACTTACAGGTATCCAAGAAAAAGAAGGAGAAGTTCCTGAATCTATAGTTAGAGAGTTCCTCCTTACAGCGCTTCAGATTCCACGCGAAGTTATCGACAAAATCCAACTTGAACGCGTTCACCGCTTCGGACAGAGAGGGCAGAGGTACGAACGCCCAATCGTTGCCAAATTTGCTTCATTTAAAGATAAAATAATGGTTAAAAGCCTGGGTAAAAGACTTGCTGGGACCAAAATTGGCATGAATGATCAGTTTCCGAAGGAAATTGCAGAACGGCGCAAAGTTCTGTATCCAATTTTCAAAGAAAATAGATTAAAAGCGAAACGAGTAGCTCTCGTCGTTGATAAACTATATATTGATAACCAGTTGTTCAGAGACACAAAGACTACTCCATGGTTATTTTAAAAATTACAAAGTTCTCATAGACGAGGGAAATAAACACAATTCAAGCCCGGTTACTGATTGTAACAATACAATAAAAAATATAGCTTTTCTATAAATCTTCACATATAACTAATTGAACACACAAGCACTAATTCAACATAGTGAAGATAAAAACTAAGTAAACAGAAGGCACAGTATGTGTGGATGGTATGGTTTGTGTTTATTTTTTATTTTATTTGTTATGTTTGGAAAGTTGAGTGAGTGAGTAATGAAATGGTTGCATATCCCAGAGCCAATGTATTGCTGTGAGCCGGGTATGAGAGGGCTTTCAATGTTGTTCAGATGATGGATATACCTTTATAATGAATTATACGTCTTATTTATTTATTGTCCTATCATGGAGAACTACATTTTTTATTTATTTTTTTATAAATTATATCTAATTATTTATTATCCTATTTTAATGGTACGGTCCATGGCACTATACCCTAGACACCCACCTGAATGACCCAGATACTAAGGAGAAGTCCCTAACTGTTTTATGTGCCCGCTGTAAGCGGTCTGTATGCAGCTAAAATGAGGTCAGAGACCAAGAGCAGCACTGCCCCCTCAAGATTCTGAGCCTGCTTGGCAGGGTTGGTCCTGCAAAGCCAAAGCCCCATAAAGGGAGAGCATAATATACAAGGAAATTCTCAAAGCTGCTAATGAGAACCTTGACGACCTTGTACCTAGCCGGTGGGGATTCCGGTGGGGTGCCCCCACCCAGGCAGTGGCAGTGCTGGCAACACTAGCTGCAGTAACCCATGGGGAGGGGGTCACACTCGGACATTCAGAGAGGGGGTATATTATTGTGGCCCTGGCGGCACAAAATCAAAGTCGGACTGCATGGAGATGCGTGGGGACATGGTCATGACGGGTGGCCGTATTGTGGGTGTTTCAGGAATAAGGTGTACATTTGACCTCCATTATCTAGGATATGACAATGGTAAATAAATCTCTCAATTTTTGCTAATTTTTTGTGCGGTCTTGCAGGCCTTCTCATGCAGCTGCAACTGCAAGTGCATTTGTAAATCATGACCCATCTTGAGTTGGGCTCTGGGATGGTGTAATTGTTGAGAAAGTGAGCTTATGGTTGTGTGGGGGTAAGGGCTGAGTGTGTGTGGGTGTATGTGTGTATCCCACAACTGTTGCGAAGGAAGAAGTAAAAGATGTTAGGGACAATAGAGGATGATCCACAGATATATATAATACAAATCGAGGTGAGGGCAATGGAAATGCATATGGTAATTGATCTTCTTCAATTCGGTAAATGGCACTGTATGCTCTTTTCAAAGAATGGATCCCAGTCAGTTCAGGGCTATGGGATACAGGGGGTCGAGGGTGGTCTACCGGGCATTGGGATGACAAGCCATCTCGAGATGAGGCCTTTTAGCGGGTGGAATAGTAGGGACCAATTGGAGGTTTACTTAGTAGAAATGCAAATATCATGGTACAACTATATAGACACTCAATCATTATGTTAGTTTTTAATAGTACGTTTACAAAAATATATTCTGATTAAAAGAATGAAAGGTGTGTCTCATTATGGTAAGTGGTGAAATAAGTATAGCCAGTTACAATTGTAATGGCTTAGCAGATAATAAGAAAAGACGATCAGTATTTACCTGGCTAAAAGAGAAGGATTATAATATCTATTGTTTACAGGAAACCCATTCAACAGTTTTAGATGAAGTTTTGTGGAAAAAGAACTGGGGGGGCAAAATATATTTCTCCCATGGGCAAAGAAATTCAAAAGGGGTGATGGTTTTAATTAACAATAATTTTGATCCAAATGTGCAAATTGTCCAAACAGATCCTCAAGGTAGATGGATTATTTTAAATATGTTATTGGACAATAAACAAATATGGCTTGTTAACCTATACGGTCCGAATAATGATGATCCAAGCTTCTTTGAAAATATATATAAGAATTTATCAACTCTACAAGCAACACTAGACTCTATTATTATAGTGGGAGATTTTAATACGGTCTTAAATACCTCTATAGACCGGAAAGGAAATCACACTACAAACTATCACCCTCAGGCACTTAAGGAAATCATGAATGTCATGGATATATTGGAATTAGTGGATATATGGAGACTTAAATACCCTGATTTAGTGAGATATACATGGCGGAGGCTGAATCAAGCTAGTCGTCTTGACTACTTTCTTATACCATTCTCTCTGGCACCAAAAGTTAAAAAAGTGTTGATAGGGGACAGAATGCGGTCGGATCATCACATAATTGGCATATATATTTCTCTTACAGAATTTCCACGTGGGCGAGGATATTGGAAATTTAATCAAAGTCTACTAGATGATAAATTGTTTAGAACTAGGACAGAAGATTTTATAACTGACTTTTTCAGACATAACATAGGTACAGCAGATCCCCTTATTGTATGGGACACTTTTAAGTGTGCCTTTAGAGGCCATGCAATTCAGTACTCATCTATAAAACAAAGGGAATTTAGATCAAAAGAGTCCATATTAACAAAGGAAATTGAAGGACTAACAGTACAGTTAGATAGCAATAAAAACGGTACCATAGAGGCACAGAATAAGTTAGAGGAAAAACAAAAAGAAATGGAGGAACTTATTCAAGAAAGATCCAGTGTAATATATTATAAAAATAAAGCGAACTGGATGGAATATGGGGAAAAATGCACCAAATTCTTTTTCAATCTTCAATATAGAAATGCTACCAAAAAAAATGTATTAAAACTTGTTACAAATGATGGAGTCACGCATGATTCACCAAATGATATTTTGAAAGAGGAAGTAAAGTACTTTAAGAATATGTTTTCGTTTCAGGCTCCTCCATCTCCACTAACTGAAACTAATTGTATGGATTTTTTTCCTATTAATAATGTAAAATTAACATCTGTACAGAAAGACTCATGTGAAGGCCAAATTACAGAGGAGGAACTGCTTGATGCAATTGGGGCCTTTAAGGATGGGAAAACTCCAGGGCTGGATGGCATACCAGTGGAAGTATACAAAACTTTTTTTGATATACTCAAAGGACCATTATTAGCTTGTTTTAACCACTCCTATATAAATGGTAGATTATCAGACACGCAACAAGAAGGTCTGATATCGTTATTACTGAAACAGGACCCAAGTGGTATATATAAAGATCCAGTCCAATTAAAAAATTGGAGACCTCTTACACTTCAGTGTTGTGATGCAAAAATCCTAGCAAAATGCTTGGCGCATAGAATAAAAAAAGTTTTGTCAGATATTATTCATCCTAATCAGACAGGTTTTTTACATGGACGATACATTGGAGATAATATAAGGCAAGTATTGGAAACAATAGAACACTATGAAATATCGGGGACACCAGGTCTGGTTTTCATAGCTGATTTTGAAAAGGCTTTTGATAAAGTACGACTGGAGTTTATATATAAATGCCTAGAATATTTCAATTTTGGGGAATCTCTTATAAAATGGGTTAAAATTATGTATAGTAACCCTAGGTGTAAAATAGTAAATAATGGCTACATCTCAGAAAGTTTTAAACTATCTAGAGGAGTAAAACAAGGTTGTCCACTATCGGCATATCTATTTATTATTGCCATCGAAATGTTAGCTGTTAAAATTAGATCAAACATTAATATTAATGGATTAGAAATCCGTGGCTTAAAAACTAAGGTGTCATTGTACGCTGATGATTCATGTTTTCTTTTAAAACCACAACTAGAGTCTCTCCACGGCCTCATAGAGGATCTAGATACCTTTGCTATCCTCTCTGGATTAAAACCAAATTATGATAAATGTACCATATTACGTATTGGATCACTAAAAAATACACATTTTATATTGCCATGTAGTTTACCAATTAAATGGTCTGACGGAGATGTGGACATACTCGGTATAAAAATCCCAAAAGAAAGAAATGATCTCACTCCAATAAATTTTTATAGAAAGTTAGCAAAAATAGATAAGATCTTGCTACCATGGAAAGGAAAATACTTGTCTATTTGTGGAAAAATCACCCTGATTAACTCTTTAGTCATATCACAGTTTACCTATTTGCTTATGGTTTTGCCTACACCTAGTGACCTGCTTTTTAAATTATATGAACAAAAAATATTCCATTTTATTTGGAACGGCAAGCCAGATAAAATTAAAAGGGCCTATTTATATAACGAATATGAATTCGGAGGGCAGAAATTATTAAATATTAAAGCATTAGACCTCTCACTAAAGGCATCAGTCATACAAAAGTTATACTTAAATCCAAACTGGTTCTCTAGTAAATTGGTACGAATGTCTCATCCTATGTTCAAGAAGGGCCTTTTTCCCTTTATTCAGATTACACCTGCTCACTTTCGGTTGTTTGAAAAGGAAATAATCTCCAAAATATCCTTATTTTTTAAACAAGCCTTAGAAAGTTGGTTGCAATTTCAGTTTAATCCACCTGAAAGGACGGAACAAATAGTACAACAAATATTGTGGTTAAATTCAAATATAGTAATTGATAAAAAAACTGTATTTATCGAAGAAATGTTTAAAAAAGGTATAATTTTTGTGAATGATATCATAAATAGGACTGGTGGAGTTATGTCACACATGCAGCTAACACAGACATATGGAAATGTCTGCTCTACCCAAAATTACAACCAATTAATTGCAGCATTACCACAAAAATGGAAGAGGCAAGTAGAAGGGGAAAAAAGTAAGGAACTTGTATGTCGGCCCTGTATTAAAGAACATAAATGGTTAAAGAAAAGTGTGATAAATAAAAACATATACCAATTTCATTTAAGGACCAAAAAACTGACAGCTGTGCCATATAAATTGCAAAATAGTTGGGAAGAGATTTTCGATGTACCCATTCCATGGCACATGGTTTATGAATTGATACGCAAAACAACGCCGGATTCAAAACTTCGAATTTTTCAATTTAAATTACTGTACAAAATTCTTGCAACTAATAGAATGTTATATATATGGGGTATACAATCTTCCCAGCTCTGCAGATTCTGTTGTGAGGAGGCAGAGTCATTAGATCATTTATTTTGGTATTGTCCATATGTAGCTCGTTTTTGGTCACAGGTCCAGGAATGGCTGAAGAATTGCAACATTTGCCTAGAACTAACGCTACAGATAGCAATACTGGGGGATTTGAAAAGCCATAGTCAATCAATCAATAATATAATAATTATTTTAGCAAAAATGTTTATTTTTAATTTACAATCTGTAGAAGCTATGAGAATAGGAAGGTTCAAATCTTTTGTGAAGCATCACAGCACAGTTAAAAAATATATGGCAAATAAAAATCCGAAATGGATGATGTTGGAAGATAGATGGGAAGGGTTGAGTGGAACTGAAGGGTGGGACTAATAACAAGATAAACAATGTAGGGCATACGGGATCTGTGAAATGTGTATAGGTGCGGAGCTTTTGTGAAATAGCACAGTTACAAGTGGAAATAAAATTGGATGGACAACAGAAATAGAGGAAG
This sequence comes from Salvelinus namaycush, assembly GCF_016432855.1. Taxonomy (NCBI): domain Eukaryota; kingdom Metazoa; phylum Chordata; class Actinopteri; order Salmoniformes; family Salmonidae; genus Salvelinus; species Salvelinus namaycush. The sequence goes on along the minus strand of NC_052313.1, from coordinate 12,598,667 downwards.
GACTAAGAACAAACAAGAGAGAACTATTATAAAGTAGTCTGTGTCTGTAAAATAGGTATAAGATGTATAAATTGAAGGTAAAAGCAGAAGTGTTTATTAGTTTACTCCAATTGGGGGAGCGGTGGTAGGGTTGCGGGGAATAATAATAAAGGTATATTCTTTAAAAAAGTATGTATGTCTATATAGGTATGTGTATGTATATATGTATATATGTATGCATGCGTGTATGGATATATATATTTACCCAAAAAAATATGGGGGATTGGAAATGATGCAGACAATTACATTGGAAGCAACATTCTTTCCGCAATATTAAGCTGATCCACCCCAAAAAAAAAAAAAAAAAAAAAAAAAAAAAAAAACACAGTAACACAGATGTAAAAGGGGACATGAAAAAGAAACTTGAAACGGGGCAAATGTTTATTGGTTGCTCAGGAGGGAAAGGGGAAGTCAGATCTGTGGAAGACATTTGACTTAGTTACTGAAATTACTGGAGATGAAGAAAAGGGAGGGTATAAAGAGCGAGAGCTGCATGCATATTGTGTGTGACAAACCGGTGCAGTTAGATTACAATATTTTTTTTCTGCCTGTTTGGAACAGTGTAATCAACACTAAATACATGATAAGTAATACCAGTCTGTTCTAATTAAACCATTTTTAAAAGCCTTTATTAAAGCATAGAAAATATTAAAAACAGCCAAATCTTTGAAATTGCTTTATCCGACATTTTTCCGTTTCATGAGGCTTGGTGCTCACGCATTGCCTACTCAGCAAACAGATGTTGTGGCCATAATTCATCATCATGCAGTATTCAATGTGGAATTGTTCATCTATTTAGAACATTCCAAAGAACAGGCAGAATAAACAAAATCGAACGTCTGTATGTCGAAAATAAAACAGATTTGTTTGTAACCCTGAAAAAAAAGGTCTTTGAACTCAGCAAATTGAGCTTCCTGTATATACAGTATACCGTATTCTAGTCAAGGTTCATCCTATATAACTACTGCTGTACACAGCTTTTCTATTCATATACTGTCTAAACACCCCATACACATCTGACATTGCTCGTTCTGATATTTCATAATTCCATTTTTGGGGGGGGGATTTGTTTTGTATTGTTCGGTATTACTGCACTGTTGGAGCTAGAAAACATAATTTTGCTGCACCTGCGATAACAATCTGCAAAATATGTGTACACGACCAACATTTTATTTGACCCAAACCTTTCCCATACCACCCCCAACACACACACACTCCCCTCTCCTTCCCCAAATACACCCCTGCTGATCATATCTATGGTTGTGCTGGATGTTTGTGCTTTATTGACTCCATGATGCCATAAATGCAGGCCAGTCAGTTTATTTCCACAACCATTAATTTACTGACATACACAAATACGGGCCTAGCTGCAGTGCATTTCTCTCCCTCGCTCACACGCACGCAGTGGTCAGTGTCAGTAGGCACAGCAGGGGAAGGCCCCAGTGAGACCTGGGCCTCTAGTGTCACTCCATCAAAATAGAGAGGCCACTCTGTCTGGGGCTGGAGGCTGACCTGGTCTGGGTGGCTGGGGAAACAAAGGCCTCCACAGTGTGTCTGTGTCCACCTAAGGCCACTCACTCACATCCACCCACATCAACTAGGGATGGACATGAGTACAAGTACTTGAACAGATGTCAAAGCTCAATCTTTATACAGAGATGACTTTTTTTTGTGCTGTACAATTATTTGGTGGAATGTGCTTTGTGGCTGCCCGAACGGGCAAGTGAAATGTTGTCATGGAGACAACGTTTATTAGCTTTTACTCTCGTGTTCCATTTGTACATTTGCGGGGCACAACAAAACATTACATAAATAACACAGTGCACACAGCTGTTCTCCCTAAATTCCATTTCCCCTCAGTGTCTCATTCACTCAATTGCATTCCGACCGCTCACTCCCATTAGGCATACAGAAATAAAATACCTAGAAAAATGTATCTAACCGATGGGATACACAAGCTACATTCTTTGTCAAATGATGACAGTTCCATCACAAATTCTAAACGGACTGGTTGATTAAAGTAGAAAAATATGTGTTCCAACAACGAGCTGCAGTTTTGGATGAATTGCGTCCCATCTGCTTTCCACTTCAGATACTTTGTGAACTGCTAGTGCCATTTAGAATTGGTTAGCCTCGGCTATAACCCACCCTAAATATAGACAGGTTCCACTCTGAAAATAGGCAAAAACATTAGTTTGATAAAGACAAAGAGCGTATATTTTATCAGAATCATTAAGCATTGCCTACTCAGCAAACAAGGCTGTCATTGCACAGCCCTAGGCTTCTACAAGCAAGAGCCACTGCTGAGGTTACTACCTTTATGAAGATTGTGTTCCACAATATAATATAAACACGATATTAAGGTATCAATAAAAGGAATTTTAAATGGCACTTGCTTTTTTTTATTGACTGAATATATATATATATGGGGCAATTTAACATTTAGGATTTGTTATCTGTAATGGTTATGATTAATTAGGCATTGTTGCGATCTGTTGGGATATAGATAAATGTACACATTTTTTGTTCTAATTACAGATTTTTTTCTTCCAGTCGTGTAAATCGGAAAAATGTCATGCGAGTACTCCAACAGTCTCAAAATCTCTAGAACGCCCATCCCTAACATCAACTCACCCACATCCACCCACCTACTCACATCCACCCTCCCACCGACTCACATCCACCCACACACCCACCTACTCACATCCACCCTCCCACCGACTCACATCCACCCACTCACATCCACCCACCCACTCACATCCACCCATCCACATCCACCCACGCACCGACTCACATCCACCCACCCACCGACTCACATCCACCCACCCACCGACTCACATCCACCCACCCACCGACTCACATCCACCTACTGAACTCATGCACTGAAGGGTTAACTTGGGGGACTGAAGGGTTAACTTGGGGGACTGAAGGGTTAACTTGGGGGACTGCCATATTGACACACACATCCCACAGACAACACTGACAAACACACCTGTGCAAATAGTCCAATCTACTGATCTAGGTCTATACTGTTCATCCTGTATACTGTCTCAGTCTCCACAGTTAACTTAGCATTGTTAGCTTCAACCCTCTGAGATGACATGCTACAGACCACTCCACTTGACAGCCCTCAGAGTGAGAGGAGATAGGCCTAACAATGTGGGTCAATTAACCTTGTCAGGTTGGGGAGGGTGAGCCAGCGAGGGTTCTGTCAGGACCTGTGTTGTCATGTAGAGGGGTCAGGGCTACAACAGCACCTGCCCCACACTAGGCTACCTCAGCAACCGTCAAAACACAGTTCTCCTGAAAACATGGACTTCAAATATTTATGATAGAGAGAGGGAAAGAGAGGGAGAGACAGAAAAGGACAGAGCGAGCGAGAGAGAAAATGAGAGAGAGAGGGGACGGAGAAAGAGAGAAAATGAAAGTTTTGTTTGTTGTTTTAGTTTTCCACCTTCAAAATGTTGTACGTATTTTATTGCTCAAAGTGTGTCTGCCTGCGCAAGGAAGAACCAGAGAATAATGTTATTTTTTCCAAATCGTTGCAGAATAACCATAACCCATAAATTCCCAGTGAAACACATTAGGCACTCAGGGTGGGGCTGGGCTCATGGAGAGAACAGCTAATGAAGCAAGAGGAGACTGTGTCTGCCAGAGGCCTGGTGTTCAAAGGTAGATCAGAGCCACTTCTGCCTTTGTCTGAGGGGAGGTATGTGAGGAATGCAGCCTATTTCAGGAAACCCCTATGTGTCCCACTCTCCAGATCACTCTCACAGAAGCACCCAGCCACACAAGATGGCTGCCTCATCAGACCGGGTTTCCTGGTTGGACCCAAGCAGACCCACTGGTGGGCAAAGATGGTAGTGATGATGGTCTGATGACAGGCCTGAGGGACGTGCTGCTAATTCCACACATCAACCTACCTCACCACCTTGGAGTAAAGACACTGGTAGAACCCACCACCATGGAGTAAAGACACTGGTAGAACCCACCACCATGGAGTAATGACACTGGTAGAACCCACCACCATGGAGTATTGACACTGGTAGAACCCACCACCATGGAGTAATGACACTGGTAGAACCCACCACCATGGAGTATTGACACTGGTAGAACCCACCACCATGGAGTAATGACACTGGTAGAACCCACCACCATGGAGTAATGACACTGGTAGAACCCACCACCATGGAGCAATGACACTGGTAGAACCCACCACCATGGAGTAATGACACTGGTAGAACCCACCACCATGGAGTACTGACACTGGTAGAACCCACCACCATGGAGTACTGACACTGGTAGAACCCACCACCATGGAGTATTGACACTGGTAGAACCCACCACCATGGAGTATTGACACTGGTAGAACCCACCACCATGGAGTAATGCCACTGGTAGAACCCACCACCATGTAGTAATGACACTGGTAGAACCCACCACCATGGAGTAATGACACTGGTAGAACCCACCACCATGGAGTACTGACACTGGTAGAACCCACCACCATGGAGTACTGACACTGGTAGAACCCACCACCATGGAGTAATGACACTGGTAGAACCCACCAGCCTGGAGCAATGACACTGGTAGAACCCACCACCATGGAGTAATGACACTGGTAGAACCCACCACCATGGAGTAATGACACTGGTAGAAATGGAACATGGGAGTAATAACACTGGTAGAAATGGAACATGGGAGTAATAACACTGGTAGAACCCACCACCATGGAGTAATAACACTGGTAGAAATGGAACATGGGAGTAGACTAGAGGCCTATGAACTAAGACCTCAGATGATAGACACTGACCAGTACTACACTGTGTGATAGATGGTCACTAGTCAGTCAAACTCATATACACACTCTGCTGCTGTCAGCTGATATAATAGGGGTGTGTGTGTGAGTGTGTGTGTGTGTGTCAGCAGCACGGTTCTCTCACCCTCCGCAGGGCCTCTTCCTCCTCCTGGCGGTTCTCATAATGTGCAAAGTCATCAAAGATTGAGGTGGTATGCTTGAAAGTTGCGATAATTTTAAGCACTTGCTTTGCCTTCTCCAGAGGCACCTCCTGAGTGTCCCTGGAGTTGGTGACGGGCTTGTTGTCATTGTTCTCCAGCCTGATGTGCCTCAGCTGGTTGTTGGGCACGTCCTTCACAAACGCCCACTTCACCTCAAACTTGCCCTTCCACTTGTCCTGAGACCAGACGCCTGCGTAGGAGTTGTAATCCACGGGCGAGCGCATCTCCGCCACGCCGCAGAAATGACCACTGCCGTTGACGCTGAACAGCAGGTAGAGGGGCCCCTTGGCCCCCAGCGAGCGGTAGGCCCCGTCCAGGCGCTTGTTGCCGTGCTCGGTGCTGCACCAGATGGAGTACTTGATGGAGCGGTGGATGTCGTCCTCAGAGTAGCTCTTGATGATGAACACACGGCCGTTCTTCAGGTTCCAGTCAAAGTCTTTGGGGTTGTAGTTGTTGAGGGACCGCAGTTTCTCTAACACGGGGTGCACCTCCCCGGAGCAGGGAGAGGCACTGAGGGGAACCCCACCAACACCCATCCCAAAGCCTTCCGCCCCTCCCTGGTTGAAGGTGCCCCTGTTCCGAGGAGCCACCCAGCGGTTCTGGGGTGGGAGCTGGGAGTGTTGGTGTTGATGCATGGGTTGAGGGGGGCCGGGCTGGGAGGAAAAGTTCTGGTGGGGGTGTTGGTGGGGGTGAGGGGGGCCTGGGGGAATCTGCTGGGGGTGTTGGGGGGACTGGAGCGACTGCAGCTGAAAGGGTTGGTGGTGCTGCTGGTGTTGGTGCTGGTGTTGGGGCTGATGTTGGGGCTGATGTTGGGGCTGATGTTGGGGCTGATGTTGGGGCTGATGTTGGTGGGGCAGAGGGCTCTGCAGCAGGGGCTGGCCCATCAGGGTCTGCTGCACCATGGTCTGAGGGGGCATCATGGTCTGAGCTAAGGGGGGCTTGTTGAGGGAGCCCTTATCGTCCCAGGTGCCAATGTTCATGTTGTGCTTGATGGGCGGCGGGGGAATGGCAGGGCCCCCCATCCCCATGTTGGCTTTGGGCTTGACCTTGGGCTGGGGCTTGGCCGGCTTCCTGGCGATGGCCGCCCAGGACGTGGGTTTGGGGGCTGAGGAACTAACCAACGGTGGCATGCTATTGGCCGCCATGCTACTCATGCCCCCGAGGGGAGAGCCGACAGTCTTGGTGACGGCGGCGCCCATGTCCGTTCCCAGTTTTAACCCAGTCATGCCCTGCTCGATGCTGCTCAGCACCGGGACCTTACTGAGCTGGGCGTCACTGCTGAAGCCCGCCTGTCCGTCAGCTATAGCCCTCCCCAGGGAACTAGGGGTGTAACCATAACTATTACTATAGGCATTGCTCTGTGTGGACTGGCCCTGAGAGACACTGGTGCCCCAGGTGGAATAGTCTGCGTTTCCAGGGAAGAAGTTGAAGCCATGCTGGCTGAGGAAGGGAGGGGTGTTGCCCAGGGCGCCCGGCTGGCTGAACACTCCGTCGGGGATAAAGTGGTGCTCGCCGTTGCTCATCTGTCCATAGGTGGTCAGGTAGGGCATGGGGGGATCCCCCGCGGTGGACCAGGGCGCCTCTCCCAGGGAGTAAGGGAAGCCTATGGAGGGAGCATAGTAGCTGGGCATGTAGGGGTCGGACATTGGTGGGTAGCTGTTATTCTGCAGAAGGGGAGAACAGGGGTCAGTTAATGGATGACCTTAATGATAGAAGCTAAGACAAATCTTGCCCATCTCTCTTCAAAACCGTAACTAAGAAATAAATCAGCGTTCTTTTTAAAGGAGCAAGTTTGGCTTTCAGTGGAAATTATAGATACCAGCTCTATCAAATGTTTCCCATAGCAACAAGTGAAGACAGCAACAGTTTTATAATAATCTGTCAGTTGTTGTTGTAATAATTGTCAGAGTTCACAATAATTTATTTTATAAGTAAATTGGCGTGGGTGATAGTGGGTTTGTTCTTGGCTACATTTCCCTAGAATTCTATAAGACAAAGTCAGCTTGTCCACCCAGGCACAAGATGATGAACACCATCCAGTTTTCTTTTTAGTTTAAAAAAAAAATCAACAATAATTCCACTATCAAAAGGTCATTTTTAATACTTTTCCATTTAAAAAGGAGTCAGTCATCTGTTAATAGCTCCTCCTTCACGTAGGCTACTATACAATGACTTTAGGTTAACACTCTATACACCCTCATATATCACTATAAGACACTATTCTGAGGGTTCATGCAGGTTCAAAAGGCGCAAATAACACATATCGCCTCTATGCTGTGGAATGTCAAGTTGCATGGCTGAAAGGCTTGAACACAATGGGTACACTCACTCACCTGATTTGTCTGGCTGCTTAGGTAAGGTTCAAAGTCTTCATCGTTTACTCCATCCTTCTGATGCATTGATCCGTTTTGCACTGGAGAGGAAAATATGGTTCTTAGGTTATTCTTTAGATGTGATATAACCAAAAAGGTCTCTCGGCTAAAATAAACCATTGTGTTTTAACAGATCTATAAACTAATGATGAACAGCTGATAAACCCCCTTATATTGCCTTTAAGTAGTTGGGGTATAACAACATAGGTGGCAACACCCAGTAATATGACAGGCACAGTGGTGTATGGGTATATTTAGTTCGTTTACCTACTTTTGACTGATGACACCAGGTCACCAAAATGTGGTGGAAGAGTGATCAAAGCAGTGATTTAATTACACTCTTTCGTTATCACAGTTTTCACATAAAGTATTTCCCTAGTCAGACAACATTTTGACTGCCATCAAACTCCACAACAACCATGCAATAGTAAAAGAATACGGTGACAGGAATACCTTTATTTCCTTGTCCTTTGGGTCTCTGACATCAGAATGGGCAAGTGCAAAAAAAATAAAAGGGAAAAGAGATGTATCAGATTTAGCATATTAGGTAAATGTTTGATAGGGAGAAGAGTGATGGTAGCATTCATGCAAGGTGAGCTAGGCCTAGGCTACTGAATTACAATCAATGATTCTATACCAGTGGCTGTACATCAAACATTTTACGCACATTCAGCCCTAGACTAGTTTATAGGCCTACGGCTTCCTTGGGATTATTGACCGGATGTCAAACGCACACTGACATCCAGTAAACGTGCCGCATAGTACAGAATACAGCAACCGGTTCAAGCTGGAGCTTGTTGCCGCCGCTGCGCAGCCGGTAGGCTACTTCGAGGTTCGGCCTACATAGCAGCTAATAGCTATCATATATCAAATACTTTTGCCTATGTTATATGACATGGCTACCACACTGAATGATAGCAGCTGACAAAACGGTTGACAATGCTCAAATTACAACGACAAACATTTCACGACAGTGGGTTGTCAACAATAAGCACCTGATCGACTGTGGTTGCAGACATCCTCCAGGAGCCGAAACGGATTTCTGTTTGCGACTGTCCACGGTTTCTCCTGCTTCTGCACTCCGGTATTTTTCTCAGCTCGTCTCGGGTTATCCAATCTCTGTATGTAGAGGCGGTGTTTTTTTTCCAGTCGTCAGATCTTTCCCTACAATCTTTTCTCGAGCGCCGAGGATCGCGACTTTGTATCTGTCTGTGGTATTGAATGTTTCTGATCTAGTTGACGTTCGGCTACAATGTATCACTTACTCTGAAACTGCCTAATGCCAGATTGAAATATCCCTTACTCTATTCCACAATGGCGGATTGGCTATTATGCCGCGTTCACATGCTAGTCGGAACTAGGAAACGTGGAAATGTCCGACTTGCTATCTGGTTGTAGTTATACACGTGCCGCGTTCAACGAAATAGCAAGTCGGACATTTCCGAGTTTCCTAGTTCCGACTAGCATATGAACGCGGCATCTATCTCGCTTCCGTTCTATTGCTCCATGACCTTCCGCCTGTGACGCTCTGAGCCATGTTACTACAGACTGACAGTCACATTTCACATGACATGTCTCAGAAGATTGACCCTTTACTCTACAATACAACATACTTTTGTTTCCCTTGTTAAAATAAATTATGTGTTCACTGTGATGTGACAAACTGTGTCACTTCAGGCATATCTGTCCCTGTCTGCCTGCTCAATATAATCTGAAACGGTCTCTCTCTGGAGATCTATGTGTAGCAGATAAAGATCACTGTCGTGTGACATTTTTATTGCAAATTACATTAATGGAAGGATTCATTTAATAATTTGCCTACCAGCACATACAGGTCTTCTCTCATGGACTTGAATGGCATCCTTGAATGTAAATGGTATTTTCCTGACTTATAAATTGTAGGCTATTGCACCTACCCATCTATCCACAATAGCCTATCTCAAAGTTTGCCACATACAGAGAGTTTGGGAGTTATGTTCTTAAAACAGGAAAATTAACCCAGGGTGCATGCTACAATAATAAATAAATAAAAGTACATTCCATTTGTAGACCACTTTTCATGTACACAGACACACTAATGTATTGGGGACCTCTATTAGATGCATCTGTCAACATTGAAGTGGCGGTAATACACCATAACGTTGGATGCCAACCGCCGACAAAAACCCCACCAAAGAAGATCTGGCAAAGTTGGTCTTCTCGCGATATTTCCGTAGTGGGTGGTGAAGTCAGAGATATGGCAGCCGTTGCCCTGAAGTCTTGTCGCAAAGGACTGTCTCACATTTTGAGGGATGGAGCAGTCGCTACTCTCTCGCCAAAGGCTTTGGGAGGTGAGTATGATACTACGGTTCGATGTGTACCGTTTCACGGGAAAACTTACAGGCTTCGTTTATAAAAACAAATAGAGGAGGGGGTGTGGCAGTCAGGGTCGGCACTAGGTACCACAGCCACAAACCCAGCCTATTTCTACAAGTTATCTTCTAAAAATGATTTTAAATTTCACCCTAACCACACTATGCCTAACCCTATCCTTAAATTAAGCAACTTTTTGTTTTCATAAATTATTACGATATAGCCAATTTTGACTTCGTGGCTGTGGTAACTAGTGACAACCCAGCGGCAGACTCTGTCATCTGAATGTATTTGTTTGCTCATGCACATATAAACTGCGCAGCACTTGCATATTCTTAGATATCGCACAATCAATGCTGGTAAGGAATGGGCGCGTTCGAGCGTATCACTTTTGTCAACACGTTGACCAACGGTCACAGCCATTAACAATGTGTTGCATTATAGGTATAAAAATAGTCCGACTTGCTATTACATGTCGACTGCATGACCTTTACAACAACCATGTGATTAAAGGTCATGAACTTTCGACTCCAGTTCCTCCTTACAAACCGCAATCAGAAACAAATCATAGTGGGAGACAATGGCAGGTAGCCTAGTGGTTAGAGCGTTGGCCTAGTAACCGAAAGGTTGCAAGATCGAATCCCTGAGCTGACAAGGTGAAAATGACATGTACATTTAGGGAAGTAATACGCCTCTGGGGGTTAAAGTTGCAATGGAACTATAATCATATTCAAGTGGGTGTGATTGCGTTTCACATAAGGATCACTTAATGAGTCCATTTTGTAATGTTAAGAAAATATGTAAATTACTCCAATAACTCCATCATATCTACATTTCTGAATCATCACTTAACCCACTAGGCCGTCATTGAAAATAAGAATTTGTTCTTAACTGACTTGCCTAGTTAAATAAAGGTAAAACAACCCAATTCTGCTTTTTGGAAGTACATTTTTTCCAAGATGGCATAGCAGTCAGACGTCCTCGTCATGTATATATATTTACATCTTTTCTTCGCATATATTTTTATATATTTTTTTCTCTAAAAACTCAACTTCAAAACACTCTCCTGCAACCCACCTCACCAATAAACAAATAAAAAAGAAGTATTATTCACCTCAAGTCTGAAATCCACAACAGAAGCTAGCCAGAAGCTAGCCAGTTCACTGGCTAACGTTAGTATTCAGCTAACCACGGTTGGCGGTCATCAGCTATCCTTTAGCTCGAAAAGCTATCGCCAGTTTTGTGCGACTCAGACCAGAGCATACCGGACCTATTTTCTCTCCATATCCCCGGATTTCTACCGCAAGCTCTGGACATTTACACCTGGATCTTGCAGCTAGCTAGCTGCTATCCGAGTGACTATTGGCTTACGTCGGTCCCGGAGCAAACATCAATTATTCCGGAGCTAGCCAGCTGAAGAGTTCCATCAGCCACTCCTGGGCTACAATCACCTATCCGGACCCGTTTTACTGCCGATGCGGAGCCCCACCAGGCCTTCACGACTGGACTACCGACGTTATCTGCCCGAGGGAGTTATCCAACTGGCCCCTCCGTCGCGATGTAACCTGAACGCCCATCTGTGGCCCGCTAATCGTTAGCAGCCGATAAGACAGCTATCTGAATAGGTCTATCAGACAATTTTCTTGGGTCACTATAACTATATCTATTTTGCCAATTGGATTGGTCCCCTCTACCACACGGAACCCCACTAATCTACTGACGGAAACGCATGAGGTGGCTAAAAACAGACCTCCATCCTCTGCCAGCTTGCTACCCATGGCCCGGCTAGCTGTCTGAATCGCCGTGACCTCAACCAACCTCACTACTCACTGGACCATTATGATCACTCGGCTAAGCATGCCTCTCCTTAATGTCAATATGCATTGTCCATTGCTGTTCTGGTTAGTGTTTATTGGCTTATTTCACTGTAGAGCCTCTAGCCCTGCTCATTATACCTTATCCAACCTTTCAGTTCCACCACCCACACATGCGATGACATCACCTGGTTTCAATGATGTTTCTAGAGACAATATCTCTCTCATCATCACTCAATGCCTAGGTTTACCTCCACTGTATTCACATCCTACCATACGTTTGTCTGTACATTATACCTTGAAGCTATTTTATCGCCCCCAGAAACCAGCTCCTTTTACTCTCTGTTCCGGATGTCCTAGACGACCAATTCTCATAGCTTTTAGCCGTACTCTTATCCTACTCCTCCTCTGTTCCTCTGGTGATGTAGAGGTGAATCCAGGCCCTGCAGTGCCTAGCTCCACTCAGGCGCTCTCTTTTGATGACTTCTGTAACCGTAATAGCCTTGGTTTCATGCATGTTAACATTAGAAGCCTCCTCCTTAAGTTAGTTTTATTCACTGCTTTAGCACACTCTGCCAACCCGGATGTCCTAGCCATGTCTGAATCCTGGCTTAGGAAGACCACCAAAAACTCTGAAATCTCCATCCCTAACTACAACATTTTCAGACAAGATAGAACGGCTAAAGGGTGTTGCAATCTAATGCAGAGATAGCCTGCAGAGTTCTGTCCTACTATCCAGGTCTGTACCCAAACAATTTCAACTTCTACTTTTAAAAATCCACCTCTCTAAAAACAAGTCTCTCACTGTTGCCGCCTGCTATAGACCACCCTCTGCCCCCAGCTGTGCTCTGGACACCACATGTGAATTGATTGCCCCCCATCTATCTTCAGAGCTCGTGCTGCTAGGTGACCTAAACTGGGACATGCTTAATAACACCCCGGCCATCCTACAATCTAAGATTGATGCCCTCAATCTCACACAAATTATCAATGAACCTACCAGGTACCACCCCAAAGCCGTAAACACGGGCACCCTCATAGATATCATCCTAACCAACTTGCTCTCTAAATACACCTCTGCTGTTTTGAACCAAGATCTCAGCGTTCATTGCCTGCATCCGTAATGGGTCAGCGGTCAAACGACCTCCACTTATCACGGTCAAACGCTCCCTGAAACACTTCAGCGAGCAGGCCTTTCTAATCGACCTGGCCCGTGTATCCTGGAAGGATATTGACCTCATCCCGTCAGTAGAGGATGACTGGTTATTTTTTTTAAGTGCCTTCCTCGCCATCTTAAATAAGCATGCCCCATTCAAGAAATTTAGAACCAGGAACAGATATAGCCCATGGTTCTCTCCAGACCTGACTGCCCTTAACCAACACAAAAACATCCTATGGCGTTCTGCATTAGCATCGAACAGCCCCCGTGATATGCAACTTTTCAGGGAAGTTAGAAACCAATATACACAGGCAGTTAGAAAAGCCAAGGCTAGCTTTTTCAAGCAGAAATTTGCTTCCTGCAACTAAAAAAAAACTCAGTTCTGGGACACTGTAAAGTCCATGGAGAATAAGAACACCTCCTCCCAGCTGCCCACTGGACTGAGGATATGAAACTCTGTCACCACCGATAAATCCACTATAATTGAGAATTTCAATAAGCATTTCTCTACGGCTGGCCATGCTTTCCACCTGGCTACCCCTACCCCGGTCAACAGCACTGCACCCCCCAAAGCAACTCGCCCAAGCTTTCCCCATTTCTCCTTCTCCCAAATCCAGTCAGCTGATGTTCTGAAAGAGCTGCAAAATCTGGACCCCTACAAATCAGCCGGGCTTGACAATCTGGACCCTTTCTTTCTAAAATGATCTGCCGAAATTGTTGCAACCCCTATTACTAGCCTGTTCAAACTCTCTTTCGTGTCGTCTGAGATTCCCAAAGATTGGAAAGCAGCTGCGGTCATCCCCCTCTTCAAAGGGGGGGACACTCTTGACCCAAACTGCTACAGACCTATATCTATCCTACCCTGCTTTTCTAAGGTCTTCAAAAGCTAAGTCAACAAACAGATTACCTGTAACGTCCTGACCAGAGTTCTTATGTGTTTTGCTTGTTTAGTGTTGGTCAGGACGTGAGCTGGGTGGGAATTCTATGTTGTGTGTCTAGTTCATCTGTTTCCTGTGTCAGTGTTTGTGCCACACAGGACTGTGACGGTTAGTTCGTTTGTTATTTTGTATCGTGTCTATGTCTAACGTTAGTAGCTTGTGTATTGCACTTTCATTTGTAGCTTCACGGTCGTTTGGTGTTTTGTATTAGTTTGTCAGTATCTTGTCTTTGTGTTTATTAAATTCATGGAAAATTACCACGCTGCACATTGGTCCTCCGATCCTTCTCTCCTCTCCTCGTCCGAGGAGGAGGAAGAGCTAGACTGCCGTTACATTACCGACCATTTCGAAACCCACCGCACCTTCTCCGCTATGCAATCTGGTTTCAGAGCTGGTCATGGGTGCTCCTCAGCCACGCTCAAGGTCCTAAATGACATCTTAACCGCCATCGATAAGAAACAATACTGTGCAGCCGTATTCATTGACCTGGCCAAGGCTTTCGACTCTGTCAATCACCACATCCTCATCGGCAGACTCGATAGCCTTGGTTTCTCAAATGATTGCCTCGCCTGGTTCACCAACTACTTCTCTGATAGAGTTCAGTGTGTCAAATCGGAGGGCCTGTTGTCCGGGCCTCTGGCAGCCTCTATGGGGGTGCCACAGGGTTCATCCCTTGGGCCGACTCTTCTCTGTATACATCAATGATGTCGCTCTTGCTGCTGGTGAGTCTCTGATACACCTCTATGCAGACTTTGGACACTGTGTTAACAACCCTCCAGACGAGCTTCAATGCCATACAACTCTCCTTCCGTGGCCTCCATCTGCTCTTAAACGCAAGTAAAACTAAATACATGCTCTTCAACCGATCGCTGCCTGCACCTGCCCGCCCGTCCAGCATCACTACTCTGGACGGTTCTGACTTAGAATATGTGGACAACTACAAATACCTAGGTGTCTGGTTAGACTGTAAACTCTCCTTCCAGACTCACATCAAACATCTCCAATCTAGAATTGGCTTCCTATTTCGCAACAAAGCATCCTTCACTCATGCTGCCAAACATACCCTTGTAAAACTGACCATCCTACCGATCCTCGACTTCGGCGATGTCATTTACAAAATAGCCTCCAATAGACTGCATCCAATTTATTGAGTAGGGTATCACAGTGCCATCCGTTTTGTCACCAAAGCCCCATATACTACCCACCACTGCGACCTGTACGCTCTCGTTGGCTGGCCCTCGCTTCATACTCGTTGCCAAACCCACTGGCTCCAGGTCATCTACAAAACCCTGCTAGGTAAAGTACCCCCTTATCTCAGCTCGCTGGTCACCATAGCAGCACCCACCTGTAGCACGCGCTCCAGCAGGAATATCTCTCTGGTCACCCCCAAAGCCAATTCCTCCTTTGGCCGCCTCTCCTTCCAGTTCTCTGCAGCCAATGACTGGAACGAACTGCAAAGATCTCTGAAGCTGGAAACACTTATCTCCCTCACTAGCTTTAAGAACCAGCTGTCAGAGCAGCTCACAGATTACTGCACCTGTACATAGCCCATCTATAATTTAGCCCAAACAACTACCTCTTCCCCTACTGTATTTATTTATTTTGCTCCTTTGCACCCCATTATTTATATTTCTACTTTGCACATTCTTCCACTGCAAATCTACCATTCCAGTGTTTTACTTGCTATATTGTATTTACTTCGCCACCATGGCCTTTTTTTTGCCTTTACCTCCCTTATCTCACCTCATTTGCTCACATTGTATATAGACTTATTTTTCGACTATTATTGACTGTATGTTTGTTTTACTCCATGTGTAACTCTGTGTTGTTGTATGTGTCGAACTGCTTTGCTTTATCTTGGCCAGGTCGCAATTGTAAATGAGAACTTGTTCTCAACTTGCCTACCTGGTTAAATAAAAAAATAAAAAGGCGTTACAGTGCATTCAGACCCCTTCCCCTTTTCCACATTTTGCTACGTTACAGCCTTATTCTAAAGTTGATTAAATAGTTTTTCCCCTCATCAATCTACAACCAATACCCTATAATGACAAAGCAAAACCACGTTTTTTGAAATTTTTGCAAATTTATTACAAATAAAACAACAGGAATACCTTATTTACATAAGTATTCAGACCCTTTGCTATGATACTCAAAATTGACCTCAGGTGCATCCTGTTTCCATTGATCATCTTTGAGATGTTTCTACGCCTTGATTGGAGTCCACCTGTGGTAAATTCAATTGATTGGACATGATTTGGAAAGGCATACATCTGTCTATATAAAGGTCCCACAGTTGACAGTGCATGTCAGAGCAAAAACCAAGCTATGAGTTTGAAGGAATTGTCCGTAGAGCTCCGAGACAGGATTGTGTCGAGGCACAGATCTGGGGAAGGGTAATAAAGAATGTCTGCAGCATTGAAGGTCCCCAAGAAAACAGTGGCCTCCATCATTCTTAAATGGAAGATTTTCGGAATCACCAAGACTCTTCCTAGAGCTGGCCGCCCGGCCAAACTGAGCAATCAGGGGAGCAGGGCCTTGGTCAAGGGAGGTTACCAAGAACCCGATGGTCACTCTGACAGAGTTCCTCAGTGGACATGGGAGGACCTACCAGAAGGACAACCATCTCTGCAGAACTCCACCAATCAGGCCTTTATGGTGGCAAGATGGAATCCACTCCTCAGTAAAAGGAACATGACAGCCAGCTTGGAGTTTGCCAAAAGGCACCTAATGGACTCTGACTATGAGAAACAAGATTCTCTAGTCTGATGAGACCAAGATTGAACTCTTTGGCCTGAATGCCAAGCATCACGTATGGAGGAAGCCTGGCACCATCCATACGGTAAAGCATGGTGGTGGCAGCATGATGCTGTGGGGATGTTTTTCAGTGGCAGGGACTGGGAGACTAGTCAGGATCAAGGGAAAGATGAACGGAGCAAAGTACAAAGAAATCCTTGATGAAAACCTGCTCCAGAGCACTCGGGACCTCTGACTGGGGCGAAGCTTCACCTTCCAACAGGACAATGACCCTAAGCACACAGCCTAGACAACGCAGGAGTGTTAGGGACAAGTCTCTGAATGTCCTTGAGTGGCCCAGCCAGAACCCAGACTTTAACCCGATCGAACATCGCTTGAGAGACCTGAAAAAGCTTGTGGCGTCATACCCAAGAAGACTCAAGGCTGTAATCACTGCCACATGGGGAACATTTGTTGTACTTGGGTCTGGGAAGAATTTGGCCTTTTTATAAACATATTTCGTGCAATTCTGTCATTTTATACATATTTGTTAATGAAAATATATTATTTCACAGCAATTTAGATGATACAATTCCCTACACTATTCAGTGCTTGTTTTTATCACATATTCTGAAATTGAGCTAACAGTGTAGAATTTTAGCAACCAGGAAATGACAAAGCGATTTCCACTAAATAACCCAGCCACAAAGTCAGAACAGCTTCCCCATTTTGACAACCGATGCCACTCCGGCAGTAGAAATTAATAGGTGAATATCACAGCCAATCACAACACTGGCGGGTAAGTAATACTGTGAAACACGATCATTCCTCTATAAGCCCCAGATATGTTATGGACCTTTTCAGAAATTGCAATGCAAAAATTCTAAGAAATCCTATGTGTAGCACCTTTAAGGTTGACACTCTCAGGCAGGATGAAAACAACTACATCGACCATGAGCCTTTGCTAGTTACGACCACTTTCGCCATGATCCTTAACAAAAAAAATGTTTGGGTCCATTCAGCAATATGGCCAGATATATTAGAGAAATGAGGACACCAGAATCCCATTGGGCAATGAATGGAGGAACATATAACACCTTACCCATCAGACTGTTGACCAATCGCGTTCACGTTGTCATGCTGTGTCACACGGTTGCTAAGCTAATCGTCACGCAATCCCTTCTCAAAGTCAGGGTATGAGTCGAGTCCTTGTCCCAGAATGGACCACACGGCCCATTGATGACGCATGGGCAATGTACACAATGGGCGTTATGATTCCAAGGGAGTTTTACATCTCCTCAAAGTAATCTCTGATATGGCGTGCTTCAAATTCAAATGCTTCATGCGCCATCGGGAGTTTTCCATAGGAATACGTGGATGACGTACATCAGCGCTATCACCATTTACTGGTTTTAATGTCTATGGTTTGCACAGTTCCCCGGTGTAAAATGCAGAAGTAGCTTCTTTTTGCAACCTAGTATTTACCATAGAGAATGATATAGGCCTCAAGTAGCAAAAAGGCTGCATTAGCATGGGCAGAGCCATTGAGAGCTTTCACCGTTTTGATTGAAGTCAAACTGAGTGGGACTTCCAACTTCATTGTGACCCTGTTGGAGTCATGTCCAACCGGGTCACCTGGACGGATCAGCCAATCATGAAGAAAATTGACTCCTTCAAAATGGAAATTGCCTCAATGGTGCCGCCCATGCTTTCAGAGATACTATAATGGCACAGTTACAAAGATGAGTCCTCTATCTATCTCTATGGTATTTACACACTTGCGTTGCTGGGAATTGGCTTGCACAAAAAATAAAAAATAGTCTACTGAAAGCCAGAAATGAAATAATATTTTATTTCAACACTCTTTTGATTGTCTGTAGGCTTGGTCCTTATGCAGGGGGGAATTAGAGAAAAAAAGCATCTAATGGAAAGTATAATTAAACAGAATTTCCAAACGTGGGTCTGTTGTAGACCCATGCAGTTTCTCAGCGAGGTCAGTTCATCTCTGCTTACCTCATGTCAAAATAAATGTCCTCCACAAGTTCTTCCTTTTTTTTGGGCAGGTATGGTGCACGTGCAGGACTTTTATTTTGACATGCGCTAAGCAGAGTGAGTCTACAGACCCACGTTTAGAAAGTCTGTTAAATGTATGTTCCATAGTGCATCAGGGAAACTGGGCAGAAGGGAGTGGTGCTTCAAATACAGCAGATCTGCAACATCATTAATTGAGCCTCTCATATCCTCCTTAATTGCCAGCCTCAACACGTTACGGAAAGAGATGAACTGTATAGGAAGCTCTGGGGACAGGTCATGTGGATACTGGACAGTCAATAAATTGGCAGATGCAAACAGATTATCATCTTTAAAATGACAGCTGTTCTTGAGGGCTCAAACAAAAAAAAGCGGTTTGCGATTTTGTTCATACTGGTAAACTGCCGTTTCAATTGTGTGGTTGCAATATCAACAGTCCCTTATCTCTGGTATATCTTGGCATGCATCATTCAAGACTAAGTTTAAATTGTGTGCAGCGCAATGGACATATAATGCACAATGTGTCAGGAAAGACTGTCTGGGTTGTCATACTCAGTATTGGAAACAGTCGGGCCCACAACCTGGACCTACAGGTTGTGGTGAGAACATTTGAACACAAAACTGCAAGGCGACATAGTCGCATATTGTTGTTACTATAGGCCTCTACATAGAACAAAAAAAGAGATTGGCATTAATAGACTGGTTTTATGCACAACAAATTTCTATCCATGCTGGGAGAGAGCGCGAGGACGGCTCATGTCATGCAGGTTCAGGTAGGCTATACAGGACAGCTGCATATTCTAAACAAATCAATTGGTTGCAGATTAGTATGCTGTTGAATCGAACATTTATTTTACAATCCGTCAGCCAGCAGCCTAAATGGACGCCCTGCTTATCATGGGAAAATAACAACCAAATAGTTCTAACATTAATCCATTAGCTAAGGCAAAGCTATAGGCTACACGCCCTGGCACCACAGAATGCCTATCATCAATTCGATAGGCAGCCGCATAGACATGTCGCAGTTTCAGCACAATGGACAGCGATCTGTAATCTATACTTTGTGAATGGCTGTCTGGCTGACTCATTCGATTGTTTATTTTGTCAGGGGGGCGAACTACGACCTTGCAGGGGTCCAGAGAAACTGCATTATGCCACTTCTAACGTTGCTAAAAGCAGCTAGGGATAGCCTAGTTTTTAGACATCAATGCAAATGCTGTTAAATTAAGTATAACCTTTTGCGTTTTAATTTTCTAGGCTTGTAATGTTATTCTGTTTTAATTGTTTTTACATTGTGATAAGTAACACGTTTTCACCTGAATTGCATCGCGTCATAGTCTGCTGTATCAGGGTCTGTTCGGTAGCTTTCACTCTGGTGATGTCAACAAGGTCTTGTCCCGCAGCACTGGCCCGATTCAATTATCTAAATGTTACATAAGAATTCCTCAGCTGATCATTCCTTGCCTTGACTTCACCCTGATTTGATCTTTCAAGGGGGTTGCACAAATCACCCAAATACAATGTACATTTTACACGCCATTCTTAAAGACGCACTCCATTCTCAACTATTGCATTAAATCACTTATTCTAATTCTGTCATAGTCAATTGGCACATATTGTGTGTGTTTGTCCTACAGGGGTGAGACAGAAGTCCTCTGTACAGTATGCAACGAGGCCAGAGCTCCCTAAGCTGGCCTACCGCAGGGTAAAGGGGAAGAGTCCAGGCGTGGTCTTCCTGCCTGGGTATGGATCCAACATGAACGGCCAGAAAGCTGAGGCCCTGGAGGAGTTCTGCAGGTCGCTTGGACACTCATACCTTAGGTACTGTACTCTACCTGCCGCCGTGTAACGCAATACACAGCGGCAGGTAACCTAGTGGTTAAGAGCGTTGGGTCAGGAACTGAAAGGCCGCTGGTTCGTATCCCCGGGCCGACGAGGTGAAAAGTCTCTGTGCCCCAGAGCAAGGCACTTAACCCTAATCACTCCAGAAAAGAGCGTCTGCTAAATGACTAAAATGTAATTAAATGTTTCCCACAAATATAAATATATATATAAATAGGGGCTGTCTCATCGCGCTCCAGCGACTCCTGTGGTGGGCCGGGCGCAGTGCGCGCTAACCGAGGGGGGCGGGTGCACGGTGTTTCCTCCGACACATTGGTGCGGCTGGCTTCCGGGTTGGAGACACGCTGTGTTAAGAAGCAGTGCAGCTTGGTTGGGTTGTGCTTCGGAGGACGCATGGCTTTCGACCTTCGTCTCTCCCGAGCCCGTACGGGAGTTGTAGCGATGAGACAAGATAGTAATTACTAGCGATTGGATACCACGAAAATTGGGGAGAAAAGGAGGTAAAATTTAAAAAATATTTTAAAAAATACAGTAGAAAAAATAAGTCTATATACAATGTGAGCAAATGAGGTGAGATAAGGGAGGTAAAGGCAAAAAAAGGCCATGGTGGCGAGGTAAATACAATATAGCAAGTGAAACACTGGAATGGTAGATTTGCAGTGGAAGAATGCGCGAAGTAGAAATATAAATAATGGTGTGCAAAGGAGCAAAATAAATAAATACAGTAGGGGAAGAGGTAGTTGTTCGGCCTAAATTATAGATGGGCTATGTACAGGTGCAGTAATCTGTGAGCTCCTCTGACAGCTGGTGCTTAAAGCTAGTGAGGGAGATAAGTGTTTCCAGCTTCAGAGATCTTTGCAGTTCGTTCCAGTCATTGGCAGCAGAGAACTGGAAGGAAAGAGGCGGCGAAAGGAGGAATTGGCTTTGGGGGTGACCAGTGAGATATACCTGCTGGAGCGCGTGCTATGAGTGCTGCTATGGTGACCAGCGAGCTGAGATAAGGCGGGGCTTTACCTAGCAGAGACTTGTAGATGACCTGTAGCCAGTGGGTTTGGCGACGAGTATGAAGCGAGGGCCAACCAACGGGAGCGTACAGGTCGCAATGGTGAGTAGTGTATGGGGCTTTGGTGACAAAACGGATGGCACTGTGATAGACTGCATTCGATGCTAATGCAGAACACCACAGGATGTTTTTGTGCTGGTCAAGGGCAGACAGGTCTGGAGTGAACCAAGGACTATATCTATTCCTAGTTCTACATTTTTTTGAAAAGGGGCATGCTTATTTAAGATGGTGAGGAAGGCACTTTTAAAGAATAGCCAGGCATAATCTACTGACGGGATGAGGTCAATATCATTCCAGGATACCCCGGCCAGGTCGATTAGAAAGGCCTGCTCACAGAAGTGTTTTAGGGAGCGTTTGACCGTGATGAGGGGTGATCGTTTGGTCGCAGACCCATTACGGATGCAGGCAATGAGGCAGTGATCGCTGAGATCTTGATTGAAAACAGCAGAGGTGTATTTGGAGGGCGAGTTAGTTAGGATGACATCTATGAGGGTGCCCGTGTTTACGGATTTGGAGTTGTACCTGGTAGGTTCATTGATAATTTGTGTGAGATTGAGGGCATGAAGTTTAGATTGTAGGATGGCCGGGGTGTTAAGCATGTCCCAGTTTAGGTCACCTAGTAGCACGAGCTCAGAAGATAGATGGGGGGCAATCAATTCACATATGGGATCGAGGGCACAGCTGGGGGCAGAGGGAGGTCTATAGCAAGCGGCAACAGTGAGAAACTTGTTTCTGGAAAGGTGAATTTTTAGAAGTAGAAGCTCGAATTGTTTGGGTACAGACTTGGATAGTAATACAGAACTCTGCAGGCTATCTTTGCAGTAGATTGCAACACCGCCCCCTTTGGCAGTTCTATCTTGGCGGAAAATGTTATAGTTAGCGATGGAGATCTCAGGGTTTTTGGTGGTTTTCCTAAGCCAGGATTCAGACACGGCTAAGACATCTGGGTTGGCAGAGTGTGCTAAAGCAGTGAGTAAAACAAACTTAGGGAGTAGGCTTCTAATGTTAACATGCATGAAACCAAGGCTTTTACGGTTACAGAAGTCAACAAATGAGAGCACCTGGGGAGTGGGAGTGGGGCTAGGCACTGCAGGACCTGGATTAACCTCTACATCACCAGAGGAGAAGTAGGATAAGGGTATGGCTAAATGCTCATGTTACCCAAATACACTGTGCTCTCTTTTGAAAACTCTTGAGTTTTTATGCTAGCTTAGTAGCCAGATTTTTTCCCCATGTTTTATTGTATGTCTGACTGGTCCACCAGGCTCATGTTGTGTTTGTGGTTCCCCAGGTTTGACTACACAGGCCATGGGTTATCGGAGGGGGTGTTCGCTGAAGGGACCATCGGCACCTGGAAGAAAGATGTCCTCTTCGTGTTGGATGAACTAACAGAGGGTCCACAGGTGAAAGAACTCGCCACTGGATCTAGAATCATATCTAAACTAGCCTTTAGATAACGCTCGTATTTATGTGTGTATTTGGTGGGATACAAATTGGTATTTGATTTAGTTTATTATTAAAGTGTTTTGTATTTTCAGATCTGCTTTGAAGAGCTCAGACTGGTTTGACTTTATAACCCAGTTATAGACCGTCTCTTACATGACTTTGATCTTTCAAAATATGCCCTGTTAATTTTGCCCTCCATAATATTTACTCTATTTGTTGTGTAAGATTTCAGTTAGAATCTGTATAAAAACAACTGTGGTTGTGTATTAGTGTTGTTGACTTCAAACGGTGGTGGTGTTGGTATCACATGTTTCCACAAGTGGGCGCTGTCACACAAATTAAATATCATCTCACACCACCATGTAACGTTCACGTCACACACACACCGTTCAATCATTACCTGAGTAGCATAGCATAGCCTCCCATGCCAGGCTTCAGGGCTCTTCTTGACATTCATCAGACACACAGCTAGTGAATGAGCCCATTAGCAGGGCCAGAGTCATATTACTCCTAATGTCCTTGTGATGATGATGATGATTTGGAACTGATTCAGGGAACAGAACCAAAAACCGAAAAAATAACAACCTTTTTCCAGGAATGGAAAAACTGAATCGGGAACGAAAGTGATCTTTTAGTATTCTGGAACAGTACCGTTATTTTCACATTTTGAGAACTGGTTAATAATTTAAAAAATAGTTCCCAAAATATTCTTAATATCTGGTATGTAATTCTGTAATTTTGTGACGTTATAATACTAGTAATAGCCTAAACACATTACAATTCACTTCATGTCATGTAAACAACTAGCTTACCGTTCCATAGCAAGCTTCTCCATCCACACTAATTGGCGGAGTAAATTAATGACAAATGTAAAAGCTACAGTATGTTGAGTTCACAGGGGGGAAAATGTACGAAAAGGAACTATGAACCGGTACTTTTTTCTGGATCAAACCAGTTCTTTACTATGCTGGTTGGAACACTCAAACTGAACGAAATACAGAGGGGTTGTGCTCGGAACGGAACGATTGGAAAATAATTTCCCCTGGTTAGATCTGTTTTTAGAAACTACTTCTGTCCATTGTAGCGATAGCTAGATGACCATGGTGCTTCTCTGCAGAAGAGTCGGTTCAAATGGAAGAAAGGAGATGAGGAGACAAGGGGAGGAGACAAGCGAGGCAATCCATATCAAACTGTTGGTATTTCTATGTACCATTGCTCCCTATCCTAGATCAAGGCATCTTTAACGTAATCATGTCTTTCCCCATGGTCTCTCTGTTTAGATCATGGTGGGGTCCAGTATGGGCGGCTGGCTCATGCTGTTGGCAGCTATCGCCAGGCCGGAGAAGACTGCAGCTCTGGTGGGCATATCCACGGCAGCAGACCACATTGTCACAACCTTCAAGTCAATGTCTTTAGAGGTGAGCGAGGACATCATAAAATAATGTGTGGTTATGACCAGGGTTGTCGCTAATTCCATTTCTATTCAGGGAGTGGGGAATTGAAATAAAATGCTCTGTCAATTCATTATTTTATTTTAATTGGAATTGATCCCATTTCACCACAGGTGCGTAAGGAGATTGAAGAGAAGGGCGTGCTGACTGTGCCCACCAAGCACAGCGAGGAGGGCACCTACACGTTCACTATTGGCTTCCTGAACGAGGCAGAGAACCATTGTGTCCTCCAGAGCCCCCTCCCCATCACCTGCCCTGTGAGGCTCATCCACGGCCTGAAGGACGACGACGTGCCCTGGCACATCTCCATGCAAGTGGCCGAGCGCGTCCTCAGCCCCGACGTGGACGTCATCCTCCGCCGCCACGGTCAGCACCGCATGGCCGAGAAGGATGACATCAGGCTCATGGTCTACACCATCGACGACCTCATAGACAAGCTGACCACCCTCGTTTGAGTTGGGGGGGGTGTTAGGAATGCACCCCATTGGAGAGGCAGGAGCAACCATATATGATCCCACTCTCCCCTTACCCTTCCTTCCATCCTGCCCAGTTTGTCCTCTATGCTGTTTCAAAGCAAGAGAGAAAGACGAGGATTATTGAAAGTACAAACTGTGATGGAACGAGGATGTCGTCTGTCAGAAACCTCAGCCAGGTCCCTAATGCCTGCCTTGGGAAGGGAGTGTGTCTTTTACCAGTTTACTCTGTGCAGTGTTTTTTATTTAAACCTTTCTACGGGCAATACTGCCACTGCTAATGCTGCCACTGTTTGACAGATCCCAATAGTTCTAGTGTGCCTTTTTTACCACGTCTCATACCCGTTGGGTCAACAAAGCCTCTGCACAGCAGAGTGGAGCGCAGGTCTCGTCTAATTGTGCATGCAGATATTATATGAGGCACAGATAGAATACACACAGACAACAAGCTCCATCAAACTGCCTCCTACGCAGAAGCACTGTGACATAGTGTGGTGATCGGTCCAAGCTGTATTTTCACACTGTGTCGATACCAAAAAGACTGTACACTATCTCAAAATAGCTGAAGAAAAGTCAAGAGGAATACATTTTTATTTTACTGTACATCCACCCACCTTCCCATGTGCCAGTCTGAGCCACTGGGCTGTTGATTAACATGTCGTTCGTTGGTTATTGGACTGTGTTCAATGGGGCAGAAAGTCAGTCCTGCTGCAGCAGACGCAGTAACTCTCTCTCTCTCTGATCCCCTAACTGCTGCTCTGACCTTTCACTCTTCGGCAGAATGTTTGCAATCAGTCACCTACGCATCACAACACCAACCGGATGACAAAACTTAAACATGAGCACGCATCAGGGTGTAAAACAAAGCGCCTGAGTTATGTAAGTACTGTACATTGCCTTTGGAAAGTGTTCAGACCCCTTGACTTTTTCCACATTTTGTTACGTTAGCCTTATTCTAAAATGGATCAAATGGTTTTTTTCCTCAGCAATCTACACACAATACCCCATAATGACAAAGCAAAAACAGTTATTTTAGACATTTTTGCAAATGTATTCAAAATAAAAAACAAATACCTTATTTACATAAGTATTCAGACCCTTTGATATGAGACTTGAAATTGACCTCAGGTGCATCTTGTTTCCATTGATCATCCTTGATGTTTCTACAACTTGATTGGAGTCTATCTGTGGTAAATTCAATTGAATGGACATTATTTGGAAAGGCATACATCTGTCTATATAAAGGTCCCACAGTTGACAGTGCATGTCAGCGCAAAAACCAAGCCATGAGGTCGAAGGAATTGTCAGTAGAGCTCCGAGACAGGATAGTGTGGAGGCACAGATCTGGGGAAGGATACCAAAACATGTCTGCAGCATTGAAGATCCCCAAGAACACAGAGGACTCCATCATTCTACAATTGAAGAAGTTTGGAACCACCAAAGACTTTTCCTAGAGCTGGCCGCCCGGCCAAACTAAGCAATCGGGGTAGAAGGGCCTTGGTCAGGGAGGTGGCCAAGATTCCGATGGTCACTTTGACAGAGCTCTAGAGTTCCTCTGTGGAGATGGGAGAAACTTCCAGAAGGACAACTATCTCTGCAGCACTCTACCAATCAGTTGGACAGACTGGTTGAGTGGCCAGACGGAAGCTACTTCTCAGTAAAAGGCACATGACAGCCCGCTTGGAGTTTTCCAAAAGTACCCTAAAGACTCTCAGACCATCATAAACAAGATTCTCTGTTCTGATGTAACCAAGATTGAACTTTGGCCTGAATGCCAAGTGTCACGTCTGGAGGAAATCTGGCCCCATCCCTACGGTGAAGCATGGTGGTGGCAACATCATGCTGTGGGGATGTTTTTCAGTGGCAGGGACTGGGAGACTAGTCAGGATCGAGGCAAAGATGAACGGAGCAAAGTACAGAGATCCTTGATGAAAACCTGCTCCAGAGCGCTCAGGATCTCAGACTGGGGCGAAGGTTCACCTTACAACAGGACAACGACCCTAAGCACACAGCCAAGACAACGCAGGAGTGGCTCCGGGACAAGTCTCTGAATGTCCTTGAGTGGTTCAGCCAGAGCCCGGATGAATCCAATCGAACATCTCTGGAGAGACCTGAAAATAGCTGTGCAGCAATTCTCTCCATCCAACCTGACAGAGCTTGAGAGGATCTGCAGAGAAGAATGGGGAAAAACTCCCCAAATACAGGTGTAGCAAGCTTGTAGCATCCTACCCAAGAAGACTTGATGCTGTAATCGCTGCCAACGGTGCTTCAACAAAGTACTGATTAAAGGGTCTGAATACTTATGTAAATGTGATATTTCCTGTTTTTATTTTTGTATAATTTAGCAAAATTTCTAAACCTGTTTTTGCTTTGTCATTATGGGGTATTGTTCGTAGATTGAGCCAAAAAAAATGTAATCCATTTTAGAATACGGCTGTAACGTAACAAAATGTAGAAAGAGTCAAGGGGTCTGAATACTTTCTAAATGCACTGTATGTACATTACTGGTGAGGAATTTACTAATATGTAGTGCTAGACCATATATCCTAATGACAAGGGCTAGAAGTGCATACACTCAGATATAGTGATGGTGAGAATACTCCTGAATTTATTTTAGCTTGACAGTCAAATGGTACAGTATTGCAATGATGTTAGGATTCAAAAGCTTAACGGACATTCTGGAAAATCATCTATTTCCCGTATTTCAACACTTTCTGAATATTTTTTCCAGCTTGTGATGCATGATGTCATTTCAGTACTGTAGCCTTCACCGCACTCAGACCCTCTCTCCAGATCTATCTGTCATCCACCTCTATAACTCTAACCCAATTAAAGCAGAGCAATGGCTCTCAATATCAAAATTGAGAGACAAGCTGCAAGTCAGACACTAATGGGTTGTACTGTGCCTTCCAAATCTGCAGATACATTTAAGGTAGGTGAAAACGTGGTTTTATTTATCTGGTTCTATAAATTGTGAGTCTGGGCTCCAATCCAGTGTGAGAGTAGTAAGGCCAAATACATCAACAATGAGTAGTAAACATTTTTGTCATGTGCCTTTTAGATATTGTCCATGGGCATGATCAGTGCCGACCTGTCATTCATGGCAGGTGGAGCCCCACCTGTTTTGAGCCCCACCTGTTTAGCTAAAAAATATAACACTTTTTTTTGTTGCCTGTTTTGCATGTTATTTTAGCATTCGTACGTGTCACATATCAGTTTGCAAACAATGTAAAAAAAAAAATAATAATAATAATTTAATAAAATTCATAAAGCCGCATACAAACATGGCCTCTTTTTTGCTTTCCTGAGTAAGGCAGCTCCAAAATGTAGGTGTTTCAGCCTAGCTCAGTGCTTTCTGTGGTGGTGGGGCAGCCAGCGGGAAATACAGAGCGTAGGGGTTGGTAATGTTCTCTAGTTGCGCCGTGATTAGCTCAGTGTTCTGTTACTCATGGGGACATAACGTCAGATAGATACTTTTGTACCTGTTTCCTCCAGCATCTTCACAAGGTCATTTTCTGTTCTGGGATTGATTTAGACTTTTCGCACAAAAGTGCGTTCACCTCTAGGAGACAGAACGCGTCTCCTTCCTGAGCGGTATGACGGCTGCGTGGTCCCATGGTGTTTATACTTGCTTATTATTGTTTGTACAGATGAACGTGGTACCTGAAGGCGTTTGGAAATTGCTCCCAAGGATGAACCAGACTTGTGGATGTGTCCAATTTTTTTCTGCGGTCTTGGCTGATTTCTTTTGATTTTCCCATGATGTTAATCAAAGAGGCACTGAGTTTGAAGGTAGGCCTTGAAATACATCCACAGGTACACCTCCAATTGACTCAAATTATGTCAATTAGCCTATCAGAAGCTTCTAAAGCCATGACAATTTTCTAGAATTTTCCAAGCTGTTTAAAGGCACAGTCAATTTAGTGAATTATAAGTGAAATAATCTGTCTAAACAATTGTTGGAAAAATTACTTGTCATGCGCAAAGTAGATGTCCTAACCGACTTGTCAAAACTATAGTTTGTTAACAAGAAATGTGTGGAGTGGTTGAAAAACGAGTTTTAATGACTCCAACCTAAGTGTATGTAAACTTCCGACTTCAACTGTATATTAACTGTGTCCGTCCTAGTTCGCTCATTAATATCTTAAACGAAATTACGGATCGCCTCTTATCCACTCGTCATCCTCTTATGCCATAGTTTGTACATCTCAATTGTCAATAGAAATCACATTTTATTTAATATTTAAGCAAGTCAGCCATATCAGCTATGTTTTTTAAGGCAGTAAATGAGGCTGAATGAACTGCTTTGCTGGCAAACAAGGCTCTGCTGACAGCCAGGTGTAGCAGTGGTGAGATGTTGGGATTCTGCTGTTGGAACAGCTTTATGTAGGCCCTAACAGTTTGTGGGCACCGTTTGTCACCGTTATCGTGCAATTATTGAATTGTTTAGTGTTGTGTTAGCTTTGCTGGCATGGTGTTTAATGGCTTTGCTGGCATGAATCTAAAACAAATTGGGTGACTTTGCCCCACCAAGATTGTCATGCTAAAATCGCCACTGGACTTTATGATAATGATGGTCAGCCCACATTGCCTTAAAGCTGATCGTAGGCTTGCTTTGTCATCTCCTCTTCTTCCCGCTGGCCTGTCGCATTTTGTATCAGAGATCTAGAGGGATCCTCCTCTTGGCGCCGCACATATAAAACCGGTGGCGTGCCACTCCCGGACACTGAGTCCAGAGCCTCACCCACGCATGCGTCGCGGGTTCAGCATCCTCTGCGCTGACCAGCTCAGCGGAATTAACCACACATCACCTACCAGACGAACGTCCTCTCCTCTTTCTTCCAGTAAGTGTGCCCGGAGTTTTTATTCGTCTAAATTATTATTTAAGCAGCGCATTATTATTTTTTGTGTGTGCATTAATAATTAAACGAATTGCTAGTTTTTTGAATTATGTAGGAGATATTCGGAAAACATGCGTTAGGTTTTTTTACAAATCTTATACTTTTCCTACAAAGTGCATGATTGAAATTCATAATCCGACTTCCTAATTTATACGTTTTTTGGGGGGGTGAATTTTTAAAAAACATTTTCGCATTCATGGTAGGCTACACAATCAATGCAATGCGATTGCTTTTCGATGTTATGCTCAGCACGCCCACAGTCTAGGCTACCATAGGCTACCTCATTAGAATGTGCGTGGGACGGGTGCCAAGGACCACACCCATTTAGGCTAGCGATCTGGGGGGATGTGCTTAGTGCCTGTGCTGTAAGGGACACAAGGGCCATTAGGGGGAAAGCAGAGGAAAGAAAAGTAAATCACGTAAACAACAGGTGATGTAGCTAATGATCAAAATAATAATAAATGTTGTCCCTTATAATGCACCTTGAAGAATGTGACTACTTTGCATTAGTTATTGTTCTGATGTCAGGAATTGGATGTTAATACAGTAGCATTGCTTTAACAGTGCTTGACAACGTTCCATTTTCTACATGATGTATTGCCTTTGTGTAGCAGGTGCAGGCTGCCAGTGCTGTGACTGCTCCAGGGTGTTGGTCAGTGGAGCTGCAGACGACTGGTCAGTGGGTGTCTGTCTGGCCTGTCTGTCTGTCTGTTTGGGTGAGCAGGACAGGAGGAGCCATGGCTAACAGGGGACCCAGTTACGGGCTGAGCAAGGAGGTGCAGGAGAAGATAGAGCTGAAGTATGATCTGGACCTGGAGGCCCGGCTGGTGGAATGGATCGTAGCTCAGTGTGGGGGGAACCTGGAGAGACCACAGCCAGGCAGACAGAACTTCCAGACCTGGCTGATGGATGGAACAGTGAGTATGCATGAGAATGAATAAGCTCAATAAGATTCACTGATTGACTGGACAGCGGTCAGTGATGTATAATTGATCGCTTATATAACCTAACAATGACATCAATGTATGCTCTCCTCTGCCTTTTTCTTTGTTTCTCTCTCCCTCTTTTCATTGATCAATCTCTTCCTTTCTCCCTCTACTTCTTCTCTTCTTTATCCATGTATCTGTATTCCCCTTACTCCACCGTTCTCTCCTCCTCCCTGTAGATTCTGTGTAGGCTCATCAATAGCCTGTACCCGCGTGGTAATGAGCCCATCAAGAAGATTCTGGAGACCCAGATGGCCTTTAAGCAGATGGAGAAGATCTCCCAGTTCCTGCAGGCTGCCGAGGCCTACGGAGTAATCACCACAGACATCTTCCAGACCGTGGACCTGTGGGAAGGTGGGCTGCACGTTCACGGGCACATATAAAGTCTCCATAAATCCGGGCGACGTTGATATGCTTCTCCAATGACGCAGAGTCTCACACTTGCGTCTCTGCTGAGCTTTGTCTGCCTGTACATGACCATCAATACTCACATTGAATTTACAAGTCTTTATAGTCCAGCAGGGGTACGTGGGTAAAATCACTGGGGAAACCAAGTCAAAAAACAAAAGCATATTACAACCTATGTGTTGTGATAATTGCATTGTTTGCTCTGTAACCTGTTAGTTCATATGCCTTGACACTGTGATATATAGGCCTAAAGGCCGAGACAATAAGAAGACACAGTGGCAGAATAAATTCAACCACACCTCTGTTTCATCACAAAACCGGAGAGTAACCTCTGTCTGGTGAAGTCCACAAAGCATATTGAATGAAACAGTTACATGACCTACAGCATGGTCAAGCAAGCTAAAGTTTCCGACATTCTCAGACTACTAAGCAACTATTGATTTAGAACACCAGAGTTACAGTAAGTCGCAAAGAAAACAGGAGTTGCCTCCACTTTTCCAGCACCATTTCTACAACATTTCAACAGCATCACATCACCTATGCTTAGTCTAATTCAGTGACAACTAAAGGATACCAAAAACAATTTAGTCCAATCAACATAAGCTAAATATCATTTGGCTGTACATGGTACTAATTTCTCTCTCTGTGTGTGTGTGTGTGTGTGTGTGTGTGTGTGTGTGTGTGTGTGTGTGTGTGTGTGTGTGTGTGTGTGTGTGTGTGTGTGTGTGAGTAGAAAGAATATGTTGACCCACCTTACTTGTAGAGAAATGCCAATGCCATTCTCCTCTCTTTCATGTTGAGAAACGGTCTATCACTCTGTCATACAGTACATGCTTTTAGTTTTGTTGTCCTAGGCTACCTGACTAAAATGCTAGTTTGCTAGCCTAACTTCCTTTCATGGGCAAAGATTAGGCAGCTAGTTAACATTAGTATACTACATCTAGATACAGATTGAACTTCCATTTTCTCAGGCCAGTGCACAATGTATGAATTTATGGTTGGATCAGAATCGCCGTTATAATCATTGGCCAGTATGGAGAATTAAGTAAAACCACATGGCTAATTTAGGAAAGGGACAATTTTACCTAGCTAGCTAGCCACTGGAGGACAACAACACAATGAGATACAACAACAGAACGAGATGCAACAATACAAAAAAAGTTCTGTCAATGATATTTGGCTTTTAATGTGATTGGTGTGAAGCCAAGTCCAAACTGGTTTCCCTTGACACTTTTTTTGGGGGGGGGGGGGGGGGTGCACCAGGACCATTCACAGTTGGACTCACTCAGTCTAGCTCAATGCTGATTGGCTAATATAGTATACTTTTTTTATCAAGGGAGGCCAAATGATCGTTGGCTTCCCTTTTATTCAATGCTACGGGTGGCAACAATATCATACTCTTTTTGGCCACACAGCATCAGATAGATGGCCTAAACATACAGAGACAGAGGGGCGCTGTTTCACTCTGATGCTTTCTCCGGTGAGATACATTCAGCCTTTTGCGAATTGAAGGAAAATGATGAGAGTTGGAAGATACATTATTTTCTTTTTTTCTTGGTAATTTTTGGGGGAAGTCTGGCTTACCTTGGCATCCATGAGTACACACCACTGTTATAGTCCACTATCCAGATCATACATACTCCATGGAAACATTTC
This sequence comes from Salvelinus namaycush, assembly GCF_016432855.1. NCBI lineage: Eukaryota > Metazoa > Chordata > Actinopteri > Salmoniformes > Salmonidae > Salvelinus > Salvelinus namaycush. Next base: position 12,565,984 of record NC_052313.1, on the reverse strand, counting down.
AAATATTTTTTGACACATTACTCAAGATGTAGTTGGTTTTATTTGGAACCTGTTTGCCTATTTGATGCCCTGCCTGTTCTTTGCTGTCTGGATGGGGTCCAGTGCTTGTGAGGTTCTGTTCTGTTATGGTTACAGGGCAGGACATGGCTGCGGTGCAGAGAACCTTGATGGCCCTAGGAAGTGTTGCCCTCACCAAGGACGACGGACATTACCGTGGCGACCGAGACTGGTTCCACAGGTAAGGACTGGCCACGACCCCCTTGTTGTGTGAGTGTTGTTCTACATCTCAACTCTCCTGTTTGTCCTGGTCTGTGAAGGAAAGCTCAGGGTTACCGGCGGGAGTTCTCTGAGGACCAGCTTCGTCAGGGCCAGAGTCTGATTGGTCTACAGATGGGCAGCAACCGTGGGGCCTCGCAGTCTGGCATGACGGGCTACGGATCGCACCGCCAGATCATGTAGAGACACCAGCCAGCTGCTCAGCCAGCTGCCAGCCACTCCCTTAGCCTGGCGGTGTACTCCAGTTACTGGACCTCCAGAAGAGAGCTCCACCACACTCCCTGAACCTCATGAAATGACCCAACCCCTTTTCCCCCTTCCACAGCAACACCAGCCATTCATTCATACATACATACATACATACATACATACATACATACATACATACATACATACATACATACATACATACACACATTTCTAATGTTCGTCCCCAACACCCAAAAAGGGTGCTCTATATACCCCAACCACACCATGATTCCTACAGACCTCAGTAGTTTCTGCTTACCCCACACCCACTCTCCAGTCCTCCTTGGTCCTGCTCTCTCCATCCATGCAGTCCTGCTCTCTCCATCCATGCAGTCCTGCTCTCTCCTTCCATATAGTCCTGCTCTCTCCATCCATGCAGTCCTGCTCTCTCCATCCATGCAGTCCTGCTCTCTCCATCCATGCAGTCCTGCTCTCTCCATCCATGCAGTCCTGCTCTCTCCATCCATGCAGTCCTGCTCTCTCCATCCATGCAGTCCTGCTCTCTCCATCCATATAGTCCTGCTCTCTCCATCCATATGGTCCTGCTCTCTCCATCCATATGGTCCTGCTCTCTCCATCCATATGGTCCTGCTCTCTCCATCCATATGGTCCTGCTCTCTCCATCCATATGGTCCTGCTCTCTCCATCCATATGGTCCTGCTCTCTCCATCCATATGGTCCTGCTCTCTCCATCCATATGGTCCTGCTCTCTCCATCCATATGGTCCTGCTCTCTCCATCCATATGGTCCTGCTCTCTCCATCCATATGGTCCTGCTCTCTCCATCTATATGGTCCTGCTCTCTCCATCCATATGGTCCTGCTCTCTCCATCCATGCAGTCCTGCTCTCTCCTTCCATATGGTCCTGCTCTCTCCATCCATATGGTCCTGCTCTCTCCATCCATATGGTCCTGCTCTCTCCATCCATATAGTCCTGCTCTCTCCATCCATATAGTCCTGCTCTCTCCATCCATATAGTCCTGCTCTCTCCATCCATGCAGTCCTGCTCTCTCCATCCATATAGTCCTGCTCTCTCCATCCATATGGTCCTGCTCTCTCCATCCATATAGTCCTGCTCTCTCCATCCATATGGTCCTGCTCTCTCCATCCATATGGTCCTGCTCTCTCCATCCATATGGTCCTGCTCTCTCCATCCATATGGTCCTGCTCTCTCCATCCATATGGTCCTGCTCTCTCCATCCATATGGTCCTGCTCTCTCCATCCATATGGTCCTGCTCTCTCCATCCATATGGTCCTGCTCTCTCCATCCATATGGTCCTGCTCTCTCCATCCATATGGTCCTGCTCTCTCCATCCATATGGTCCTGCTCTCTCCATCCATATGGTCCTGCTCTCTCCATCCATATGGTCCTGCTCTCTCCATCCATATGGTCCTGCTCTCTCCCTCCATATGGTCCTGCTCTCTCCCTCCATATGGTCCTGCTCTCTCCCTCCATATGGTCCTGCTCTCTCCATCCATATGGTCCTGCTCTCTCCATCCATATGGTCCTGCTCTCTCCATCCATATGGTCCTGCTCTCTCCATCCATATGGTCCTGCTCTCTCCATCCATATGGTCCTGCTCTCTCCATCCATATAGTCCTGCTCTCTCCATCCATATGGTCCTGCTCTCTCCATCCATATGGTCCTGCTCTCTCCATCCATATGGTCCTGCTCTCTCCATCCATATGGTCCTGCTCTCTCCATCCATATAGTCCTGCTCTCTCCATCCATATGGTCCTGCTCTCTCCATCCATATGGTCCTGCTCTCTCCATCCATATGGTCCTGCTCTCTCCATCCATATAGTCCTGCTCTCTCCATCCATATGGTCCTGCTCTCTCCATCCATATGGTCCTGCTCTCTCCATCCATATAGTCCTGCTCTCTCCATCCATATAGTCCTGCTCTCTCCATCCATATGGTCCTGCTCTCTCCATCCATATAGTCCTGCTCTCTCCATCCATATAGTCCTGCTCTCTCCATCCATATGGTCCTGCTCTCTCCATCCATATGGTCCTGCTCTCTCCATCCATATAGTCCTGCTCTCTCCATCCATATAGTCCTGCTCTCTCCATCCATATAGTCCTGCTCTCTCCATCCATATGGTCCTGCTCTCTCCATCCATATAGTCCTGCTCTCTCCATCCATATAGTCCTGCTCTCTCCATCCATATAGTCCTGCTCTCTCCATCCATATAGTCCTGCTCTCTCCATCCATATGGTCCTGCTCTCTCCATCCATATAGTCCTGCTCTCTCCATCCATATAGTCCTGCTCTCTCCATCCATATGGTCCTGCTCTCTCCATCCATATGGTCCTGCTCTCTCCATCCATATGGTCCTGCTCTCTCCATCCATATAGTCCTGCTCTCTCCATCCATATAGTCCTGCTAGCCATTCACTTCAGTGGATGAAGTCTTAGTAATTCAGTCGATACAGAGAACCCAAGATTGGAGTTGTCCTTCTACAAAACAAGCAAATAGTATTTTACACTACTACCAAATATAACAGCAAGACCATGTTATAGTAAGTTACATATTTTAATTATTTAACGCTTTATTTGTTTGTTTGTATGTACAGTAAGTGTGTCTGAGTCATTGTATAGTCATGGAGGGTTTGCTATACCTCATGAGATGTTTCATGTATAACCGAATGGAACTCGATGAGCGATGATGCCTCTGCTGTCTTGTGTTAATTATGTGAAGACTTTGCAGTAACTGCTGTAACCAAATGACCATCACGTTGTGCCTGGTTAATACAGCAAACAGACATTAAACTATGCCTTATATAAGAAATGTCACCCACCATAATGCAGAGGAATTCAAAGGCATGTATTCAGTTCTGTTTTTTGACTAACATTCTGTGCTGTGCATTTATAACATATGTGTAATTATAATGTATGTACTGGATGTGTCCATGTGTGTTTCAGCCAATCCCATGATTGTTGAAGAGCAGTGGTGGAAAAAGTACTTAATTGTCATACATGAGTAAAAGTAAAGATACCTTAATAGAAAATGACTCCAGTAATAGTGAAATTCACCCAATGAAATACTACTTGAGTAAAAGTCTAAAAGTAATTGGTTTTAAGTATACTTAAGTATCAAAAGTAAATGTAATTGCTAAAATATACTTGAGTATCAAAAGTAAAAGTATAAATCATTTCAAATTCCTTATTATTTAAACAAACCAGAAGGCACCATTTTCTGGTTTTTTTAAATTTACGGATAGACAGGGGCACACTCCAACACTCAGACATAATTTACAACAAAGCATGTGTGTTTAATGAGTCCGCCAGATCAGAGGCAGTAGGGGATAAGTACGTGAATTGGACAATTTTCCTTTCCTGCTAAGTATTCAAAATGTAATGAGTACTTTTGGTAAAAGTAAAAGTTGTCCAAAATATCTAAAGTAAAGTACAGATACCCCAAAAAATGAATTAAGTAGTACATTGAAGTATTTTTACTTAAGTACTTTACACCACTGTTAAAGAGCCATCTTGTATGAAAGTGACACAAGGATCATTCTGTTCCTGGCCTGATAATGCTTGTTTATATATTTTTAAATATAATTTGTCATGTTTACATTAAGAAATATGTTTATCTGAAATCTTGTGTGTAGAGAATATGACAAATCCATGGATAAAAACTGATTCTGGAAAAATCTATTTTTCTGATCTGTGAAATATACTAAAGTCATCGCTCTTAGACGTCTTTATATTTGGTTGTCTAATATCTTTTCCAATGGATTTCCATCATCAGAGAAGTACAAGACTTCTAAGGAATGCTATCTGTGAAGATAATGTTGCTTAAAACAAACACTCCTCCTAGGCATTCCATTGGGGTTAGGGATGGGTGTGTAGGTTCTAGAACACTAACCGGAAAGGTCAGAGTTGATGGCAATGGTGTAATTTATGGGGTCAAGCATTTAACAATATTGCTGATGTTGATGTTTCAGATGCAGAAGATAAACACACATACGTTAACATCTCCCCATCCCGAGTGTCCCTTGTCTTGTGTTCTGTTGCTAATGATTTCAGTCGCTAACTAAGGGACATTTTATCATACATTGACATTCAAAATGAAATCATTGAAGAAAAATTAGGCATCTGAAAACCATCTTACTCTTTATCCCTAATACCCCCTTAACCTTTTAGTTTTAAGATCTCATTCGGGAGGAGCTAGACAGCCACCTGCATTGAAATCCTGCATGTATTGCCTCCCAAGTGGCGTAGTGGTCTAAGTGCTTGAGGTATCACTACAGACCAAGGTTCGATCCCAGGCGGTGTCACAACCAGGAGTCGCCTGGAGTCCCATAGGGCGGGGCACAATTGGCCCAGCCTCGTACGGATTAGGGGAGGGTTATGGCCTCGGGGGCTTTACTTGGCTCATCGTGCTCTAGCGACTCCTTGTGGCGGGCCGGGCGCCTGCAAGCTGACTTCGGTTGCCAGTTGAACGGTGTTTCCTCCGAACACATTGGTGTGGCTGGCTTCCGGGTTAAGAGGGCTGGTGTTAAGGAGTGCAGTTTGGCGGGTCATGTTTTGGAGGACGCATGACTCCATCTTCGCCTCTCCCGAGCCGGTTGGGGAGGTGCAACGATGAGACAAGATCGTAATTGGATATGACGAAAAAGGGGGTTAAAATAACAAATGTAATTAAACAATTTAAAATGAAATAAATCCTGCATGTACTGCTACAGGGAAGCAACACAGAACACCACCATTTTGTTGCCTTGCTACCATCCCTATGGTAACAGATACTGTATGCCCAGCACAGTCCAAGCTGATCATTACCCTGCCAGAGAATGGGGAATATTCTAGAAGGGGACAGGTGATGTGGAACGGGGAGAGGGCTGGACACAGAATAAGTAACCTAAAATAGCCGTTATCCTTGTCGAACCAATGGGATGCCTGGCTTGGCAGTTGGCATGGTGATGTCACCACCTTTCAAGTTCTTGGTAAGGTTTGTGTGGCCTTCTTCGGTGTCTTGGCTCTACAAACATTCAGCTGTGTTCATTCTCCTGCGCTCAGTTTGTATGCATGTGTCTGTGAATGTATATGTGTGTGAGTGTGTATTGAACTTCATGTGTTGAGCTGGATTAGCCTCTTCTGTATTGTGCAGAATACTCAACGGTATTGAGTATAACGGTAGTGCTGAGAATACTCAACGGGGCTGCTGTGAAGCATTGGCTCTTGAGGGACAATGGTGTGGGTCAAACTCAGGGTCTCTCTCTTGCTCCTTCTGCTGGTTGTGAGATGCATAGCACTGGAAGAACCCAAGAAGAATGAATGTGTTTGTGGACATCCAGGAATACCAGGAGACCCAGGCCACAATGGAATGCCAGGCCGAGATGGACGAGATGGGTTCAGAGGTGACAAGGGTGATCGAGGTAAGACAAAGGCACAACCTCCTCAGTTAGATAGGTCTCAATAGAAACCAGCATTTCTGGTCCATGCTAATGAGTTTTTGAAAGTTCTTTATTCATTAAAGGTGAAATCGGCATCACTGGACCAACTGGACAGAGTGGCTCCAAAGGAGACAAAGGGGAGCTGGGTAATACTGTATTTTATCATCAAAAATATTTTGTACAGTTATCACTACTGGCTTTCTCTGATAGACAATATAAACACAATTCCTTTATCCTTGCATTTGCAGGTACAGCTGGTCTGGCAGGAATTAAGGGCAGACGGGGTGAGAATGGAGAGAAGGGGCCACCGGGGAAGATGGGGCCCCAAGGAGTCTCAGGGCCCATGGGCCTAAAGGGCCAGAAGGGGGAGCTCGGGTTACCAGGAATCCAGGGACCGAAAGGGGATTTGGGGCCACTGGGGCCTGAAGGGCAGAAGGGGGAGATTGGGCTCCAGGGGGACCGAGGCATCCAGGGGCCCTTGGGAACTCCAGGTCGACCAGGACCGAAGGGAAACCTCGGCCCCCCAGGGTTCAAAGGCAACATTGGTTACCGCGGAGAGCGAGGGAATCTGGGCGAGACAGGAGAGAAGGGAGAGAAGGGGGACACATTCTTCATCCCAAAAAGCGCGTTCTCAGTGGGTCTAACCGAATACACCAAACTCCCACCGGCTAACGCACCGATCAGGTTTGACAAGGTGATTTACAACCGGCAGGACCATTATGACCCACAGACCGGACGGTTCACCTGCGTGGTGTCTGGGGCCTACTACTTTACCTACCACATCACTGTGTTCTCCCGTAATGTAAAAGTAGCATTAGTGAGAAACGGGGTGAAGGTGATCCACACCATGGATAACTATCAGAGCAGTGAGGACCAGGCGGCAGGCGGGGCTGTGCTGCACCTGGAGAAAGGGGACAAGGTGTGGCTGCAGGTGGCTGGAGGAGAGCTCTTCAACGGGCTGTTTGCTGATGAAGATGATGATACAACCTTCTCTGGGTTCCTTCTCTTTGGTGCAGAATAGGGGTTAGGTCCACATGGCTCAGTGAAGTAACATGGGAAAGTTACAATACTTTATTACCACCTGTTACATATGACTTTAATATGACGTTAATATGACTTGAATATGTTAATATGATGTTAAGATGACTTTAATATGTCGTTCACGTGACGTTAATAGCCTATCTGTACAGTCATTTTAGGCAATGACAAAAGCATTGTTTAAATGGTTTGTTATCAAATATGAACATAAACTAAACAACAATTGTGTGTAATATTTTGATGCTGCAACTGATTTCACCTATCATTTAAGATCATCTCTCTGATAACTCAGCAAACTATGACAGATTTCCTGTGACATGTGTTCTTGTATCTTGTTTGATTTCAATAAAATGTCATACACTGTAAACAATTCACTGTCTTTTAATTTACTCCTATGTACAAAGTAGTAGGGTACACATTTGTGAAGAATATATCAGCTGGTGTAATGTGATATACATTTCTGGGTGTGGGCATGAATAAAAACACTTAGGCATGAGGAAACAGGCTGAGCTTTGCAATACTACAAACAACTGGAAGGTCCTGTACTTTTTCAAAGGCATGCCAAATGTCAGTGCCAGAAATGACGTCCGAAGAAGACGCTCGCATTTATTAATCCACAGCTGTTTTTTTTACAATGGAGCGCAACCTACTATGGGCGTGCTTTACTGCCGTGGTCATGTTTTGTTTAACTGTGATTGGCTGTAGGAGGTGTGGTTCTTTTGCGGTCAGACCACCACAAAAATTTAGAAAAACGTAGTTTGAGTGAATTTGGGGTCGTCACTAGTTACTACAACCACAATGTCATAAACCCCGACTCTTTTTACAATTTCTGGTCTGTGTGATTTTAAACCTAACTTTAACCCTAATCACACTGCTAACCTTATGCCTAACCCTAACCTTAAATTAAGACCAAAAAGCAAATTTTAGATTTTATAAATTTTTACGATATAGCCAATTTTGACTTTGTGGCTGTGGTAACTATAGTAAAACCGTGAAGGTCGAACGCAAACTCCACCCCCAAGCAATCACCGCAACAAGTGTACTGATGCTGCTCACCGAAACGACAGCTCGAGCTGCCAATAATCGACCAGCCTCACACACTTGAGTACGAGTACCAATGGATTCTGAGTTTGCTTGAACAACTTTTTAAGTTATTGACTCCCTGTTTTCCCATTTATTCATTTGCATAACCAACGCCGGATGTTTTCTCGCCCGCAACCTTTTACCAAGCCAGCTTTCAATTTTGTAACGTTAAATCTTTTAGAATGTATCGGTTAGCTAGCCAGCTAACTAGCCTACTGTTTGATGTTGCAATTAGTCATTTGTCACGAGACGTTGCAAGCCAGTTTATCAAACAGTAGCCTGCTACTTCAGACATGTTTTCGTGTGTAGTCATCGATTGCAGGACCCAAAATACATTTGGACCTTCAAGTAGCTTGCTAACCCTTTTAGTAAAGTGTTTATCTATTATGGCTATCTAATCAACAAAAACAGTTACTGCTTTGTTGATGAGAAATACCGGTGGCACAGGACAACGTCAACGACTATGAGAAGGGTAAGTTAAGCAAAAGTAACCAACTTGCCGATGAATGTAATATCAATTTGTTGCATGATAAACAAATGTATGGCTAATATGAAACTGGTCAACTTTTTTTGTGAATATAAATGTGTCATTCACAGTCAATATTGATCAAATTCGTTTGGGTTCTAGTATTGATTTGTTCCTTTAACGTTAACTCAAAAGAGGGGGGGGGGGGCGTATTGTAGGGCATTACTCCCCTGGTTGTTATAGTGATGTGGGAGATGCCATTCTTTGGGTGCTGTGGGGGTTTCGGTAAACTACAAAGTAAGAGGTTTATGCTGAAACTAAGTTAATTAAATATACAAATAAATAAGCACTTTTTCAACGGGTGTTTTGCTGGCTTACGCGAAAGAACAGGAACATAATCGCCTTTACCATCTAATTCTCAGCTCTTTTTCAATTTTCAACATTCCCTGTTACTTCCTTTTCAGTATGGATTTGTAGTTGTAGTAGATTGTTTTCCAGAGGTATACATTTTTGTAAGCTTCTGATTAGTACACGCCCATACACCAGGGAGGTGGAATACCAGAACAGTTCTCTCTCTATGGATGGAACGCCAGGCGCAGGTGCACATTCGGGCAAGGGTTCTATACTGTGTCAGGGGAAGAGCTTCATGTCAGCTAGATGTTCTGTTCAGTAGTATATCTGAACATATCACACAAACTTTGCTATTTAATTCCAGTATTCAAATATACTGAACAAAAATATACACGCTACATGCAACAATTTCAGTATAAGGAAATCAGTCAATTTAAATAAATAAATGAGGTCCTAATCTATGGAATTCACATGACTGGGCAGGGGCACAGCCATGGGTGGACCTGGGAGGGCATAGGCCCACCAGCTGAGGAGCCAGGCCCAGCCAATCAGAATGAGTTTTTTCTTTACAAAAAGCTTTATTGCAGACAGAAATACTCCTCAGCACCTGCCTGACGATCCCGCAGGTGAGGAAGCCGGATGTGGAGGTCCTCTGCTTGCGTGGTTGCACGTGGTCTGCGGTTGTGAGGCGGGTTAGACAGACTGCCAAATTCTCTAAAATAACTTTGGATGCGGCTTATGGTACAGAAATCAACATGAAATTATCTGGCTACTGCTCTGGTAAACATTCCTGCAGTCAGCATGCTAATTGCACGCTCCCTCAACTTGAGACTTCTGGCATTGTGTGACACAACTGCACATTTTAGAGTGGCCTTTTATTGTCCCCAGCACAAGGTGCACCTGTGTAATGATCATGCTATTTAATCAGCTTCTTGATATGCCACACCTGTCAGTTGGATGGATTATCTTGACAACGGATCAAATGCTAACTAACAGGGATGTAAACAAATTTGTTCACACAATTTGAGAGAAGTAAGCTTTTTGTGCATATGGGCATTTTCTGGGATCTTGTATTTTAGCTCATGAAACATGGGACCAGCATTTTACATGTTGCGTTTATATTTTTGGTCAGTGTATTTGCACTGGTGTAGGAGACTCTTTCGGGTTCACACAGTATAGCCACTCGTCACAGGAGTGGCAGTTACATGGAGTTTTTATGTTTGAACTTTGCCTCATATAAATGTCCTTGTTCTCAGAGAAGCTTATGTCAAAGGTCTATCAGTGGGATTGATTTGATACCCTGCTATAACTGGTTCTGTGTCATCCTGGAAAGAGGTTGCCTGGGCCCCTCAAGTGTTAGTAACTTCACCCCCACACTAACTATATGTGCAGTGTCCCAGACCCGTTTTACTGTAGGCTATTTGTATGTAGAATGTTAGTGTCTTGTTGGGTCAGATATTTATGTGTGTAGCATTCCTACAAGTCCTAGTGTTCATAGTAGCGTTTTGTCCTCTGTTCGCTGTGGTTGGTGTTGGGTTTCCCATTCAGGGCTTTCTGACAGACTATATCAGGTGAGTGAATGAATGAGACGGAGAAAGTGGGTGACACTCTCTACCCAATACCTGGCTTCCCACGATCAAAGGGGGGCGCGGTCTCTCAGTATGCCCTCTGTCATTGGACAAAAAGAAGAGGAACTGGGCCGTTGTGAGATATTAGACTTCAACAAGCTGGCAACAGGTGCCTAGTTAGGAGGGTGTAATGTTACAAAACATTCAGACAGAACTAGGCTATAATGTGTAGATAAAATAGAAATTCTACTTTGCTTCAGAGAATAGGCTATCGTGTCAGCTGCTTTATACAGGACACTTATCTGCAACATCCTGAATGTCAAGGTGTAGGCCACTGCTTGTTAGCACACAGGACTCGGCCTGGTGCTCGTCAGACTAGTCACCAGAAATGCCAAACAACTGTGCAATAGGAGATCCTGGCGTGTCTACAGAGATTAGTGAATCTGAACAGCACTAGGTTTAGAATGATTCTGGTGAACAAGCACACAAACATGGCTGCCAGGTCCCAATCTCTGGAAATCACTTTCTCAGAATGTACATGGGGTTTGGTTCCGTTGCATAGACTAGGTGAGTTAGACAGTGTAACGGTTAAAACGACTAGACTATCTGATGGGAGGAAAGTGCATTCTTCTGTCTTCCTCTTCCCCCCCCCCCAATAGTAGATCAATCTACTATTGACACTGAGCAGGCTCTCTCTGTGTGAGCTAGAGATTCCATCAGATTCCTTGTATAGATGGCATCCAGCGATAATAGTTAGTATTCAGCTTTATATAGCCTAGTAACACACATGGTTCTAAATTCCATGTGATTTTACATGGATCCACCAATATGATGGAATAATCACATTATCCATTCCAATAATCTAGAGTCTGTAGAGTGGGTTTTCAGCAGCTGTAGAGTGGTCGTAAGGCTTCCCTGCTTTAAGAGTACTATAATGTATGACTAACTCATAGTGTATGTTGCTGACTAGTAGTCTTAATGGCTGCACCGTAGATGAAACTAGTGCTGCACAGACTGGTATAGCCTGCTTAATCAGATTATTCCTGGGGGAGGAACACACACACAGATGCATGCCGGACGGGGCTTGGTGATGGGAGCCATGCGTGTTTCCTTCAACATTTCCTCAGAGAAACTCAGCTTCTCTTTGGAACACAGACTGGTGAGTTTTACATACACAAAAGAAGCGCCCTCTGTGCAGTCTCATGCCCGAAGGTCTCATACATGCGTATCAGCGTGACTAACGTGGACGGTCTCCTACATGCGTATCAGCGTGGCTAACGTGGAAGGTCTACTACATGCGTATCAGCGTGACTAACGTGGAAGGTCTCCTACATGCGTATCAGCGTGACTAACGTGGAAGGTCTCCTACATGCGTATCAGCGTGGCTAACGTGGAAGGTCTCCTACATGCGTATCAGCGTGACTAACGTGGACGGTCTCCTACATGCGTATCAGCGTGACTAACGTGGACGGTCTCCTACATGCGTATCAGCGTGACTAACGTGGACGGTCTCCTACATGCGTATCAGCGTGACTAACGTGGAAGGTCTCCTACATGCGTATCAGCGTGACTAACGTGGAAGGTCTCCTACATGCGTATCAGCGTGACTAACGTGGAAGGTCTCCTACATGCGTATCAGCGTGACTAACGTGGAAGGTCTCCTACATGCGTATCAGCGTGACTAACGTGGAAGGTCTCCTACATGCGTATCAGCGTGACTAACGTGGACGGTCTCCTACATGCGTATCAGCGTGACTAACGTGGACGGTCTCCTACATGCGTGACTAACGTGGAAGGTCTCCTACATGCGTGACTAACGTGGACGGTCTCCTACATGCGTATCAGCGTGACTAACGTGGAAGGTCTCCTACATGCGTATCAGCGTGACTAACGTGGAAGGTCTCCTACATGCGTATCAGCGTGACTAACGTGGAAGGTCTCCTACATGCGTGACTAACGTGGAAGGTCTCCTACATGCGTGACTAACGTGGAAGGTCTCCTACATGCGTGACTAACGTGGAAGGTCTCCTACATGCGTGACTAACGTGGAAGGTCTCCTACATGCGTATCAGCGTGACTAACGTGGAAGGTCTCCTACATGCGTGACTAACGTGGAAGGTCTCCTACATGCGTGACTAACGTGGAAGGTCTCCTACATGCGTGACTAACGTGGAAGGTCTCCTACATGCGTGACTAACGTGGAAGGTCTCCTACATGCGTGACTAACGTGGAAGGTCTCCTACATGCGTGGCTAACGTGGAAGGTCTCCTACATGCGTGGCTAATGTGGAAGGTCTCCTACATGCGTGGCTAACGTGGACGGTCTCCTACATGCGTATCAGCGTGACTAACGTGGACGGTCTCCTACATGCGTATCAGCGTGACTAACGTGGACGGTCTCCTACATGCGTATCAGCGTGACTAACGTGGACGGTCTCCTACATGCGTATCAGCGTGACTAACGTGGACGGTCTCCTACATGCGTATCAGCGTGACTAACGTGGACGGTCTCCTACATGCGTATCAGCGTGACTAACGTGGACGGTCTCCTACATGCGTGACTAACGTGGAAGGTCTCCTACATGCGTGACTAACGTGGAAGGTCTCCTACATGCGTGACTAACGTGGAAGGTCTCCTACATGCGTGGCTAACGTGGAAGGTCTCCTACATGCGTGGCTAACGTGGAAGGTCTCCTACATGCGTGGCTAACGTGGACGGTCTCCTACATGCGTATCAGCGTGACTAACGTGGACGGTCTCCTACATGCGTATCAGCGTGACTAACGTGGACGGTCTCCTACATGCGTATCAGCGTGACTAACGTGGACGGTCTCCTACATGCGTGACTAACGTGGACGGTCTCCTACATGCGTATCAGCGTGACTAACGTGGACGGTCTCCTACATGCGTATCAGCGTGACTAACGTGGACGGTCTCCTACATGCGTATCAGCGTGACTAACGTGGACGGTCTCCTACATGCGTATCAGCGTGACTAACGTGGAAGGTCTCCTACATGCGTATCAGCGTGACTAACGTGGAAGGTCTCCTACATGCGTATCAGCGTGACTAACGTGGACGGTCTCCTACATGCGTATCAGCGTGTCTAACGTGGACGGTCTCCTACATGCGTATCAGCGTGACTAACGTGGACGGTCTCCTACATGCGTATCAGCGTGACTAACGTGGACGGTCTCCTACATGCGTGACTAACGTGGAAGGTCTCCTACATGCGTATCAGCGTGACTAACGTGGACGGTCTCCTACATGCGTGACTAACGTGGAAGGTCTCCTACATGCGTATCAGCGTGACTAACGTGGACGGTCTCCTACATGCGTATCAGCGTGACTAACGTGGACGGTCTCCTACATGCGTATCAGCGTGACTAACGTGGACGGTCTCCTACATGCGTATCAGCGTGACTAACGTGGAAGGTCTCCTACATGCGTGACTAACGTGGAAGGTCTCCTACATGCGTGACTAACGTGGAAGGTCTCCTACATGCGTGACTAACGTGGAAGGTCTCCTACATGCGTATCAGCGTGACTAACGTGGAAGGTCTCCTACATGCGTGACTAACGTGGAAGGTCTCCTACATGCGTGACTAACGTGGAAGGTCTCCTACATGCGTGGCTAACGTGGAAGGTCTCCTACATGCGTGGCTAACGTGGAAGGTCTCCTACATGCGTGGCTAACGTGGAAGGTCTCCTACATGCGTGGCTAACGTGGAAGGTCTCCTACATGCGTGGCTAACGTGGAAGGTCTCCTACATGCGTGGCTAACGTGGAAGGTCTCCTACATGCGTGGCTAACGTGGAAGTTCTCCTACATGCGTGGCTAACGTGGAAGGTCTCCTACATGCGTGGCTAACGTGGAAGGTCTCCTACATGCGTGGCTAACGTGGAAGGTCTCCTACATGCGTGGCTAACGTGGAAGGTCTCCTACATGCGTGGCTAACGTGGGAGGTCTCCTACATGCGTGGCTAACGTGGGAGGTCTCCTACATGCGTGGCTAACGTGGGAGGTCTCCTACATGCGTGGCTAACGTGGGAGGTCTCCTACATGCGTGGCTAACGTGGGAGGTCTCCTACATGCGTGGCTAACGTGGGAGGTCTCCTACATGCGTGGCTAACGTGGGAGGTCTCCTACATGCGTGGCTAACGTGGGAGGTCTCCTACATGCGTGGCTAACGTGGGAGGTCTCCTACATGCGTGGCTAACGTGGGAGGTCTCCTACATGCGTGGCTAACGTGGGAGGTCTCCTACATGCGTGGCTAACGTGGGAGGTCTCCTACATGCGTGGCTAACGTGGGAGGTCTCCTACATGCGTGGCTAACGTGGGAGGTCTCCTACATGCGTGGCTAACGTGGGAGGTCTCCTACATGCGTGGCTAACGTGGGAGGTCTCCTACATGCGTGGCTAACGTGGGAGGTCTCCTACATGCGTGGCTAACGTGGGAGGTCTCCTACATGCGTATCAGCGTGGCTAACATGGAAGGTATAAACTTCTCTCATTCTTTCACAATTTCAATAAGTTCTAGTGTGTTAAGTTATTTACCCTGAACGTCTTAAGCCTGGCTATCTAGATTCGATCACTCCAATAACAACAGACAACCTGTAAACAAACAAGCAAGCTGAGCAGCTTACCATAGAATCATGGCAGTGTTAGTGCTTTTGGGGAGGTTCTGTCTGTTCCATGGCTTAGCTACCAATTTAGAGAACTGCTAGAGAAGTGCCTTTCCCTTCATATTCTCTGTCTAGCCGTCTATTTAGTTTAACTCTCCGTTTATATTTCTGCCCAATTAGCCTTAGCCTGGCCCGGGGCAAGACATAACTCTGCTCTGTATAGGTGAATTGGGGGCTGGAGTTCACTAATGATTACAGGTTTATGACCCCTTACATAAGACTGACTTTACCAACCCAAAGAGAAGGAAGTTGATGACCAAGAGATGTGCACCTCCACTCCTGTCCCCTATGGCAGGGTTTCCCACTGTTTAGTGCTAGGGGGTGTGTGTGTGTATAGATCTCCAGTGTTTGTGTCTTCTACAGTATGTGTGTGTTTTTCAATATATTGTGGACAGCCTTAGTATATCTGAGTGTAGCCCCAGCCCTCCTCTCTCTGGGAGTCTAATCAGAGGCTGGCTCCAGCTGGCAGCCGTGTGGGGGGGGTTCCTCTGCTCTCCTCTCTCTGAGCTCTTAATTAACTCTGGGCCTGAGAGCCAGAGCACCATTTGCTCCCAGACTTCACATGCAACCATGCGGGAACACTGACCTGACCTGCATATTGACCTTCCATATTGTTGAAGCTTAACTTATAGTAAAAATCCACCCAAAACCATTTATTCCTTTAATGTACGGTGTTAAATAATACTGTGAGAACAATATTTTTGGTGAACAAATGTTTATTTTTGTAGTTATAATAAGGTTGGTAACATGGGAAATCGTTGTGGAAATCCGCAGCTCAATTCAACTACATCATCCACAATGCAATGCTCTCTCTATGGGCTGGCTGGCTAACAACGGCAGATATACAGTGCATTCGGAAACTATTCAGACCCCTTGACTTTCTCCACATTTTGTTATGTTACAGCCTTATTCTAAAATTGATTAATTCGTTTTTTACCCCTCATCAATCTACACACAATAGCCCATAATGGTCAAGCAAAACCAGTTTTTAAAAAAAGTTTGCAAATGAAAGAAACGATCACATTTACATAAGTATTCAGACCTTTTACTCAGTACTTTGTTGAAACACCTTTGGCAGCTTTTACAGCCTCGAGTCTTCTTGGGTATGACGCTACAAGCTTGGCACACCTGTATTTGGAGTTTCTCACCATTCTTTGCAGATCCCCTCAAGCTCTGTCAGGTTGGATGGGGAGTGTCGCTGCACAGCTATTTTCAGGTCTCTCCAGAGATGTTCGATCGGGTTCAAGTCCAGGCTCTGGCTGGGCCACTCAAGGACATTCAGAGTCTTGTCCCGAAGCCACTCCTGCATTGTCTTGGCTGTGTGCTTAGGGTCATTGTCCTGTTGGAAGGTGAACCTTCGCCCCAGTCTGAGCGCTCTGGGCCAGGTTTACATCAAGGATCTCTCTCAACTTTGCTCCGTTCATCTTTCCCTCGATCCTGACTAGTCTCCCAGTCCCTGCCGCTGAAAACATCCCCACAACATGATGATGCCACCACCATGCTTCACCGTAGGGATGATGCCAGGTTTCCTCCAGATGTGACGCTAGGCATTCAGGCCAAAGAGTTCAATCTTGTTTTCATCAGACCAGAGAATCTTGTTTCTCATGTTCTGAGAGTCCTTTAGGTGCCTTTTGGCAAAATCTCCACAGAGGACCTCTGCCACACTGACAGAGCTCCAATCGGGTTCTTGGTCGCCTCCCTGACCAAGGCCCGTTTCCCCTGTTTGGCCGGACGGCCAGCTTCTAAGAAGAGTCTTGGTGGTTCCAAACTTCTTCATTTAAGAATGATGGAGGCCACTGTTCTTGGACCTTCAATGCTGCAGACATGTTTTGGTATCCTTCCCCAGATATGTGCCTCGACACAATCCTGTCTCGAAGCTCTACAGACAATCTGTTCGACCTCATGTCTTGGTTTTTGCTCTGACATGCACTGTCAACTTTGGGACCTTTTTATATAGACAGGTGTGTGCCTTTCCAAATCATGACAAATCGATTGAATTTACAACAGATGGACTCCAAGTTGTAGAATCATCTCAAGGATGATCAATGGAAACAGAATGCACATGAGCCCAATTTCGAGTCTCATAGCAAAGGGTCTGAATACTTATGTAAATAAGGTATTTCTGTTATTTTTAACAAATTTGCAAAAATGTCTAAACCTGTTTTGCTTTGTCTTTATGGGGTATTGTGTGTAGATTAATGAGGAACATTTTTAAATATATATCTTTTAGAACAAGGCTGTAACGTAACAAAAAGGGGAAGGGGTCTGATTTAGTTTCCGAATGCACTGTACTTTTGAGGAGATGGGAAACGTTGCCCATGCTACATCAATTGGCCGCGCGGTGCATTCTGAACGATTCTGGGTCAAGGAGCGCTCTCCTTCAAGGAGTGAATGGAGTCTTGGGCGCTAGCTCAAAAACCCAACATTAGCACATTGTTTTCAACAAGATGTACAACACTGCAAATCTTTTCCGAGATGTGAGATAATTAACTTGCTATCTGTAGGATCGTATAGCTTTGGAATCGTGACATTGCGTACTTTCGAGGATAATAGGCACGTTTCTTGACTGAGAAGGGGTCGCGTGACACAACGTGAATGGTTAATGTCATATGTTCCTTCATTCATTGGATTCCTATCTCCTTTCAATAGTATATCTGGCAACTGCACCATGCAATGCAACTCGCACGAGAGGCAGACAATTAGGAAAAATACCCTCCTGTTAAATTACACATTTCTCAAGGTAGGAATATCGCAAAAATATGATCAATGGCTCATTCGAGAGAAGACCTCCTCCTGAGTTATGACATCGGCCAGTATTGAAATCTGACATGTATGATAGACGTTTTCGCGATCTAAAAGTTGTAGTCCCATTAACTTCCAGTGTAGTGATAGCGACTTTATCACAGTGTTATGTAATACCTGCCAGATTTCTGCCTGCTTGAACGCCGGTACACATGAAAACATGAAATGACCCAGGGAATCGATGGAACATAACTCAGAGATGAACAAAGACAATATAAGATTCAAAATGGGTGAACCTTTCATTTTATGTAGACCTACTTAGTGCTGTAGTATGATTGACGTAAGAGGCTAGTACAGTAGGAGGTTCCACTGTCTTACGCAGCTTATTGTTCTGGCCAGGGTAAAACTACACACACTCATTTTGTTGATCCCTAGATTTGAAGTACTGGCAGGCAGAAACTCCAACTCTTTTGAAAGCGAAACCTGTGCTGTATCCTGCCAAGTGTAGCAGGTCCCAACTGGGTTGTGAATGTTTGCGCCAGGCATAGGGGTAGTGTGCATTGTGCAAGATAGGGTTGGTTGGGTAGGAAGATGAGTTTGAGATAATACATTGACTAGAGGACAGCCTTAGTGTGCCTGTTCAGTGCTCGAGTAGTCTCTTTCATTCACCAACCTTGTGTCTTACTGGAGTACCTAGAAGCCTTCAAGGGTGGTATGCAAGGCTAGTATGAGTAGAGTAGGAATGGTGATAGTGCTTTTCTTCTGTTTACACTAGTGGTCAGAGTGGGTGAGGGGAGCGAGGTTGGTGAACTGTCAACAGAGAAGGTGTAGCATTGAGATAATCCATATGGTGGAAGAGAATGCTAACAGCACATCTTATTCTCACTCACTGGCGCTAGAGATGGAGTGGAAAAGCCAGACAGAGGCAGTCTAATCTATGATAGGCAAGTTAGGTCCTCCATGTAGTATTAACTTTTGCCATTAACTTTCGCCATTAAGTTTGTATTTTATTAAAAGGTCTATAGCAGAGCCACTGTGTGATCAATTGGGTCTGTGTGAAACTACTCAGATCTCAGGATGGAGATGGAGAAGCAGAGATCACTCCCTCTCACATCTCTCTGTCTGCCAAATCTGGAGAAAATGGGCAATTTGTTGCATTAATCACAATGGATTAGTGATTCTCATTGCTTAGTCATGCTCACAAAGCCCCTCATCAAAGACTGGCCTGCATTAATCGCTGCCCTACACACACACGCTTACACTGAGGCCCACTGCTCCTTGGCCATAGAAAATATACACCGTCAAAGAGAAATGTACACTGAACTAAAATATAAACGCGACATGCAACAGTTTCTAAGATTTTACTGAGTTACAGTTCATATAAGGAAATCAGTCAATTTAAATATATGCATTTAAACCCTCATCTATGGATTTCAAATGACTGGGAATAGAGATATGCATCTGTTGGTCACAGATACATGTCATTTTTTTAAAGTAGGGGCTTGGATCAGAAAATCAGTCAGTGTCTGGTGTGACCACCATTTCCCTCATGCAGCGTGACAAATCTCCTTCGCATAAATCAGGCTGTTGATTGTGGCCTGTGGAGAAAACAAGCCCCGTCGCGGACATCGCAAAGAAACAACTTCTTTGCGCGCTTTGAGAACAATACAGTGCCACCGACACGGCCCGCTACCAAAGACTGTGGGCTCTCCTTCTCTGTGGCCGACGTGAGTAAAACATTTAAACGTGTTAACCCTCGCAAGGCTGCTGGCCCAGACGGCTGTCCCCACATGCTTCAAGATGGCCACAATTGTTCCTGTTCCCAAGAAAGCTAAGGTAACTGAACTAAATGACTATCGCCCCGTAACACTCACTTCTGTGATCATGAAGTGCTTTGAGAGACTAGTCAAGGATCATATCACCTCCACCCTACCTGTTACTCTAGACACACTCCAATTTGCCCCAATAGGTCCTCCTGGCTCCCACACGCAGTTCTGCCCACAGTTCTGCCCTCACATGTTCTATGGGATTGAGATCGGGGCTTTGTGATGGCCACTCCAATACCTTGACTTTGTTGTCCTTAAGCCATTTTGCCACAACTTATGCTTGGGGTCATTGTCCATTTGGAAGAACCATTTGCGACCAAGCTTTAACTTCCTGACTGATGTCTTGAGATGTTGCTTCAATATATCTTCATAATTTTCCTTTGTCATGAGAGCCATCTATTTTGTGAAGTGCACCAGTCCCTCCTGCAGCAAAGCACCCCCACAACATGATGCTACCACCCCCGTGCTTCACGGTTGGGATGGTGTTCTTCAACTTTCAAGATTCCCCCTTTTTCATCCAAACATAACGATGGTCATTATGGCCAAACAGTTCTATTTTTGTTTCATCAGACCAGAGTACATTTCTCCAAAAAGTACGATCTTTGTCCCCATGTGCAGTTGCAAACCGTAGTCTGGCTTTTTTTTATGGCGGTTTTGGATCAGTGGCGTCTTCCTTGCTGAGCGGCCTTTCAGGTTATGTCGATATAGGACTCGTTTTACTGTGGATATAGGTACTTTTGTACCTGTTTCCTCCAGCATCTTCACAAGGTCGGTTTTACTGTGCTGTTTTTCTGGGATTAATTTGCACATTTCGCACTAAAGTACGTTCATCTCAAGGAGACAGAACGCGTCTCCTTCCTGAGCGGTATGACGGCTGTGTGGTCCCATGGTGTTTATACTTGCGTACTATTGTTTGTACAGATGAACGTGGTACCTTCAGGTGTTTGGAAATTGCTCCCAAGGATGAACCAGACTTGTGGTCTACAATTTTTTTTCTGAGGTCTTGGCTGATTTATTTTGATTTTACCATGATGTCAAGCAAAGAGGCACTGAGTTAGGTAGGCCTTGAAATACATCCACGTGTACACGTCCAGTTGAGTCAAATGTCAATTAGCCTATCAGAAGCTTCAAAAGCCATGACATCATTTTCTGGAATTTTCCAAGCTGTTTAAAGGTACAGTCAACTTAGTGTACAACTTCTCACCCACTGGAATTGTGATACAGTTAATTATAAGTGAAATAATCTGTCTGTAAACAGTTGTTGGAAAAATGACTTGTGTCATGCACAAAGTAGATGTGGTAACCAACTTGCCAAAACTAGTTTGTTAACAAGAAATTTTTTGAGTGGTTGAAAAAAAACGAGTTTTAATGACTCCAACCTAAGTGTATGTAAACTTCCGACTTCAACTATATATACTGTATCCTTCACGATCTGTTCTTTGCTATCTATTGCATCTTAGCCACTTTGTCACTGCTCATCCATATATTTTATACTTATATATTCTCATCCCATTCCTTTACTAAATTGTGTGTATTAGGTTTTGTTGTGGAATTTGTTAGATACTACCTGTTAGATACTGCTGCACTGTTGGATCTAAGAAGCATAAGCAGTTCACTACACTCGCAATAACATCTGCTAACCATGTGTATGTGACCAATAGAATGTTGTCCCACTCCTCTTCAATGGCTGTGTGAAGTTGCTGGATATTGGCGGGAACTGGAACACGCTGTTGTACACGTAGATCCAGAACATCTCAAACGAGCTTAATTGGTGACATGTCTGAGTAAGCAGGCTATGAACTGGGACATGTTCAGCTTCCAGGAATTGTGTACAGATCCTTGCGACATGGGGCCGTGCAATATCATGCTGAAACATGAGGTGATGGTGGCGAATGAATGGCACAACAATGGGCCTCAGGATCTCATCACTTGTGCTCATTGTCCGTAGCTTATGCCTGCCCATACCATAACCCCACCACCTCCATGGGGCACTCTGTTCACAATGTTGACATCAGCAAACCGCTCACCCACACGATGCCATGCACGCTGTCTGCCATCTGCCCGGTACAGTTGAAACCGGGATTCATCTGTGAAGAGCACACTTCTCCAGTGTGCCAGTGACCATCGAAGGTGAGTATTTGCCAACTGAAGTCGGTTACGATGCCACACTGCAGTCAGGTCAAGACCCTGGTGAGGATGATGAGCCTCCCTGAGACGGTCTCAGACAGTTTGCAGAAATGATTTGGTTGAGCAAACCCACAGTTTCACCAGCTGTCTGGGTGTCTGGTCTGACAATCCCGCAAGTGAAGAAGCCAGATGTGGAGGTCCTGGGCTGGCGTGGTTACACGTGGTCTGTGGTTGTGAGGCCGATTGGACGTAATGCCAAATTCTCTAAAACAATGTTGGAAGCGGCTTACGGTAGATAAATGAACATTGAATAATCTCGGCAACAGCTCTGGTGGACATTCCTGTAGTCAGCATGCCAATTGCAAGCTCCCTCAACTTGAGACATCTGTGGCGTTGTGTGACACACCTGCACATTTTAGTGGCCTTTAATTGTCCCCAGCACAAGGTGCACCTGTGTAATGATCATGCTGTTTAGTCAGCTTCTTGATATGCCACCTCAGGTGGATGGATTATCTTGGCAAAGGAGAAATGCTCACTAACAGGGATGTAAACAAATTTGTGCACAACATTTGAGAGAAGTAAGCTCTTTGTGCGTATGGAACATTTCTGGGATCTTTTATTTCAGCTCATGAAACATGGGACCAACACTTTACGTGTTGCATTTATCTTTTTGTTCAGTGTAGATAGGATAGCTGTCACAGAGAGAGAGAGACTGCCAGACACCCTCTCTTTCTCGCTCTCTCATTCTTTCACTCACACACTCAAAGCTCAGAAACGCATGCTGTTAACAAAAGAGCAATCTTTTTCTTGCACTCACATATACACAAAGATGTATGTTACTATACTTAGTCAGCAATAATACTGTACTCCACTCAAGATATATTTTTTTCATACTTCACAGCAACATATGCATTGCAGACTCATAAATGCATAGTGTTATTGGCTAAACATTATACTGGTAGTGGCACCCATTCATTTGTAGTAAACAAATAATTAGGCCTACTTTACTTTTCTGCATTACTGTTTCCTTAAATTACATTCTGAATTCAAAGTGTTTTTATATGTCCCTCTAGCTGCTTCTGGTGTAAATCACTTCCTGAAAGGCCTTTTTCAAGTCGACAGTGTACCCCTCACTTGTGCCACCTTCAGGGCTGTGTGTATGGTAGCAGGCAGTCTAGTGTTTAAGATAAAGGCAACTCTGGCTATTTTGTACTTGTGTGCTTTAAGGATATGCTAAATAAACCGCTGGATAGACTAAATAGGATAGACTAAATAAACCACTGGATAGACTAAATAGGATAGACTAAATAAACCACTGGATATTTTAGCCTACCCTATTTAGCCTACTTGGCCTATCCAGCAGTTTATTTAGCCTAAGTAGGATAGGCTAAATATACTGCTGGATAGGATAAGCTAAATATGCTGCTGGGCAGGCTCAATAGGATATGCTAAATCAACTGCTGGATAGGCTAAATAGGCTAAATAAACTGCTGGATAGGATAAATAAACTGCTGCGTAGGCTAAATCAAACGCTCTTATTTTCACTTGCACAGGTTCCCTGTGTTTTTATAATGTTAATAAAGGGTAATAAAATATTGAAATCAAAGGGCCTTTTAAACGACCAAGGACACTGTAGTAAGAAGAGTAATACAAAGTGTTATATGTTATAAAACAAAACTCTCCTTCCAGACTCACATTAAACATCTCCAATCCAAAATTAAATCTAGAATCGGCTTCCTATTTCACAACAAAGCATCCTTCACTCATGCTGCCAAAAATACCCTCGTAAAACTGACTATCCTACCGATCCTTGACTTTGGCAATGTCATTTACAAAATAGCCTCCAACACTCTACTTAGACTACATCCAGTTTGCTATCACAGTGCCATCCGTTTTGTCACCAAAGCCCCATATACTACCCACCACTGTGACCTATATACTCTCGTTGGTTGGCCCTTGCTTCATATTCGTCGCCAAACCCACTGGCTCCAGGTCATCTATAAGTCTTTGCTAGGTAAAGCCCCGCCTTATCTCATCATAGCAGCACCCACCCGTAGCACGCGCTCCAGCAGGTATATTTCACTGGTCATCCCCAAAGCCAACATCTTCTTTGGCCGCCTTTCCTTCCAGTTCTCTGCTGCCAATGACTGGAACGAATTGCAAAAATCACTGAAGCTGGAGTCTTATCTCCCTCACTAACTTTAAGCATCAGCTGTCAGAGCAGCTTACCGATCATTGCACCTGTACACAGCCCATCTGTAAATAGCCCACCCAACTACCTCATCCCCATACTGTTAATGTTTGCTCCTTTGCATCCCAGTATCTCTACTTGCACATTCATCTTCTGCACATCTATCACTCCAGTGTTTAATTGCTAAATTGTAATTATTTTGCCACTA
Organism: Salvelinus namaycush; assembly: GCF_016432855.1. Taxonomy (NCBI): domain Eukaryota; kingdom Metazoa; phylum Chordata; class Actinopteri; order Salmoniformes; family Salmonidae; genus Salvelinus; species Salvelinus namaycush. Next base: position 12,541,780 of record NC_052313.1, on the reverse strand, counting down.
TGGCCAATTTATTGCCTTACCTCCCTAATTTTACTACATTTGCACACACTGTATATAGACTTTTCTATTGTGTTATTGACTATGTTTGTTTATCCAATGTGTAACTCTGTGTTTGTTGTCGCACTGCTTTGCTTTATCTTAGCCAGGTCGCAGTTGTAAATGAGAATTTGTTCTCAACTGGACTACCTGGGTAAATAAAAGAAATGTTACGTAACATGTCTTGTCTCTTTAGGCGGGGCAGAGCGATGCAGTCCCGTCTACCAGCGATGACTCCCTCTCCTGTCGCAATGGCTCCTCCACCGACCCTGACCTTCAACCTCGAGGCTGGCCTCAACCCCTCGGCGATCTTTACCCTACCCAGGGTCACGTGGAGAGGGTGGCGCCCCCGTCCCTGCTGTCTGGGTGTGGTGCCCAGGTACATCTTGTGACCTCTGACCCCCACAGTGAGGAGAGTAGACTGAACGGGCTCAACACGGACACCTGGTCCAGCCGAGTGATAGGCCACCCTGAGATGAAGCCCTACCCCTCCAGGATCATGAGGCTCTTCTCTACCCAGAGGAAGTGCACCGTTCCTGGGGACAGTCCGGGTCCTACCAGGCCCCTCTCCTTCCAGGGCCCTCAATCCAGTGCCGGGGGCCCGCAGGCTTGGCCAGTCCTGTCAGGGCTTGCCGTCATGGGCTCCTTTAAGAAGCTGCGCTCCTCAGTGCTCCAAGGCATCCAGAACCGAGGGACAGCTAATCCGGATGGGGAGTACATCTCAGCAGCCAACCAGGGTGAAGATAATGGAATGGTCACAACCAATCAGAGCTTAAGACTGAGGTGTGGGGAGGGCTATAGAGTGTCCAGTAGGGTGTCTATTGGCCAGCATATGGCTGGGATGAGCCCTTATGGCTCTGACAATGAAGGAGAGGAGGAAGTAGTAGATAAGGAAGATGGACTGCAGAGAAACACACTCTTTTCGAGGAGTATCCGGAGAGCATATGGGGCGGGGCGTATCTCACTGCTGGACACTGGGCAGAACGGGGAACGCGGGGAGGGTCCAGGACAGGGGGTTTCATCCAATCAGAGGCTAGGTTTAGGCTCCAGTTCAGGGTCTGAGGTGAACCTCCATTCGGAAGAGAGCGTCAACGTACTGAGCAGACTAAGCAAGAGCGCAGACAACCTACACCTTAAGGCCCCTTTCAGACGCAAAGCCCCTTCTCCCTCTCCAAATGACTCACCAGGTACCATTGGCTCTGTAGCGGCCAATGTGGGCCCCAGCATACAGAGATCAGCCAGTGCCTCGTCCATGGACCTTAGGGACCGCAGCCAGGGCCCTGGTCGCCTTAGGAGTCCCCTAGGGGCCAAGGGCCACATGTTGAAGCTAGTGGGCAGCATGACTGACCTGACCGTGAGACGCAGGCCTAACCCGTCCCCCGTCACTTGCCCGGGCTCCCCCGTGACTCCCCTGTCCCCCCACAGCCGTCTCCACGACGACTACTCCCGACGTACGCCCTGCCTTCCCGCCAGCGACCGTCAACGGCGGCCCTCGCCCGCCGGAACGAGGAACGTCACTCTGGTGTCACTGGAACACACGCCAACCATCCACCCCCACCCCCAGGGAAGACCAGACCATGTCTTCAGTTTCCCAACCTATAGTGAACCTCTCGCTACAACCTCATCTCCTCTGAGGAGCACCCTGTGTGAGGGAGGCAGGCCTCAGGAGGGAAGGGGAGACGGGTGGAGAGCTCAGTGTGACTCCCCTCCACTCCTCCAGGGGGAGCCATGTGAGAGCCACAGCAAACACCAGCCGGAGGTCAACGCAGAGGTCAAGACGGCACCAAAGCAGGTAAGATAATACTTTGATGCTCCAATCTGCTACACTGGCTCAGTCCTACTGGAATGTCTGGACTACTGATCTGAAAGACATCAGGTGAAAGCGATGTGCTGGTGGTGACATCTCATTCCTATTTATTCAGCGGGCTCAAAGGGAAGCATAGTGAAAAGTCGTCATGGGGGTGAAGGCAGACAGTCTCATCCTTATCAATTGGAGCAGAATGATCCGTTGTAAGGCCTTTATCCTAATAATTCGTTCTTCTGGCAGTGACCCTTGTCTTGTGAAATGGAACGTAGTAGTGGAGATATCTGGTGGTTTATGAAGGGATCTTTGATTTATGTCAGGTCTCTTAAAGTCATTTAGATAAGTGAGTGGAGGCGCGTGTCTCTAGCTAACCAAAGAATCCAACGCTTGCGTGCCCATGCCTAGTCCAAAGTTCCTGTCCAACATGATTGGTCAAGTCAGTTGTCAATCAGGCTTTACAGCCCAGCTGATTGGCCCCAACCCTGTGTCACATCTACTGTCACTTTATCTGTGTCTCATAAGCATCGGTCTAGTGTATTTGTCACCACTGTGATTGCGTGGCAGCCACAGCCCTAGCAGGGTCACGTGTAGGCCGGCTGTAGAGGCCGGCCAATCTGAAGGAGCAGAACAGGCACAGTTAATTATTAGGTATTGTTTATGATTGGTGGTAGGATTGGTTGCATAAGCAAGCGGGGCTCCTGTTCCAGTGTGCTGTGGCTGGCTGGTTATCAGTAAGAGCAATGCTGTCCCCTCCCCTCCCCGCTCTGCCCTCAACAACAGGCAGGCAGGCCACAGGGACAAAGTCCACTAGTCACGCTGGGCCCGGGAGAGTTTACAGAGAGATCTAGGAAAACACTACCGACACAACCAGGAATAATACACTGTCTGGGTTGTTAGAGGACTGAATATTCAATCAGAAGGTTTATTTGATTGATGGCAGATTTTAGTTGATAAGATGGAGGGAAATTAGCTGAGTTTCATTGGTTGAAGAGAGAGAAGCAGGCAGGGGAACTGTGCAGTAGAGGACTAAAGGAGAAGCAGACCCAGACCTCGGGACAGAGGCCTGTGAGTGTGTTGGTGTTTGACCATGGTGCTGATCTACTGTGTACCTTTCCAGTGCATATGGACCAGACCAGACCAAGATCAGGAGGAGCTGGAGGTAAGGGAACATCTCTCTTCTGACATACCAATGACAAACAAAATAAACAAACTTAACCAGTACAGTATACTAGTAAGCTCTCTGGTCAGTTAAACTAACCATTGCACATTTTTTCTCTTGGGCAGTAACCTAAATAGGAGGAAATGTATTCTCTTCTGTCGCTCCTCCTTGTGTGTACACATACAATTTGATAAGACTTTTTACATGAATTGAGGGTATGTGATATGGGAGAAGAATGTACAAAGATAAATATTCCATATCACTGACATTTGTACGCACTTTCCACATTTGACACGTCAACTAAACAGCATGCTCTGTTTCTGATTAACAGACATTCTTTGCTGAGGATGTGTTTAATTAGGAGCAGGCATTGTGGGACATCAAATTTGACCTTTCACCTTTGCTCTTACCTGCAGGACACGTCAGACGAACGGGGCAGAGAGGCACTATTAGGGGGTGAAGAGGCGCCCTCTCCTTCAGCCACCGGTACCCCTCTCACCCCAACATGTTCCCTAGATTCTCTCACCTCAACCATGTTAACCACATCACCCAAGGCAACAGGCGCAACGGAAACGTCCACGTCCGTCACCCCCAGACGGAGGGCGGGGCGATCGAGGCCTCGGCCAATCTCTGACTACGCTCAGCTGGTTGCCAGGAAGTACGCCATCCCCGAGGAGGAGGCGGAGCTACATCCTGAGGAGAGGACTACAAATGGAACTCCCTGTCAGGACTTCAAAAGTAATGGAGGCTCGCAGGACAGTGACAGCCAAGAGAACTACAATATGAATGGAGATCTCCGGTGCCGGAGAAGACGGCCTATGTCTGTGATTGGAGGAGTGGATCTGTACTCTTCACCTGGCGCTGAGGAGAGAGCGGACCGCCTGCCGTCTGTAAGCATCTCACTGTTTAACAATGGCTAGATATACTGAGAAATGTATGTAACACACTATGTCAAATAATGTCCTGTTTGTGATTGAGGTGCAAAACCCTTGGATGTTCCCAAAGGGCCCTAACACTGTCCTCTCCATGTCGCTCTAGCCCCTGTCACGCCCCCCTGTCCCGTCCCACCAGGTGCCCTCCTACAGGGCTGTGTCGGCCAGGTTCCGCCCCTCTACCTTCTCCCAGAGCACCCCCATTGGACTGGACCGCCTTGGACAACGCAAACTACACAGAGTCCTCAGTGGTGAGGGAGGGAGTGTGTGTGAAAGGGAGGAATAAAGATGGAGAGAGTATGTCTGTGTATGAGGCAGAGTGGGGTAGAATATCTGTAAAAGAAGAGCAAAGCAGAGGAGGGCAGACCGGCCAACATGCACGCATGTTGTGTACCAACTACGCAATTCTCTGTCCATGTATGAAGGTACGAGATCCGAGTTAAAAGTACGCAGAAATGAATAGGGCCTGATTTTATTTATTTATTTATTTTACATTTTAATAAAAATAAATCCACTGAGTAAATCTAACAACCCGATTCTCGAGCTGCAACACACAGACATGAATGGAGTTTGTGTCAACTGACCTGGATATGAATACATCATTATTAGACGTAGCTACCTCATGTCTGCCCCTCCTGTTTGTTGTGATGCTGAGTTTTCCGACTGTCAGCTGTAAGTTAACACATGGACAAATCCCTTTTCCACTCCGTGTGTTGTGGAAAGGTAAACACATTGGTTCAAGCTAACGTTAGAGAACATAAGATGGACATTCAGTGGGCTCTAAAGTGCCAGCAGTTCACTCGCATTTGCTAGTGAAAGAAATTAAATACAAATACGAAAAATAACTGGTCGCATTTGTGCGAGTGTGATATACGTTCAATTCTGCGTTTCATTAGTTGTATTTTCCACGTATCCATTACAAGGATCACGCAACCTGATAGATTGTAACAGTAATTATGATCCACGTCACAAAAAGCATTACAAAAGTATAATCAAAAATAAATATAAACATCTTGGAATTAAATGGAGTCGAGTTTAGAAGACTGCACGATGAAGAATGAATGAGTGTCCGGTATTAACTATAGAGGCAAAGCTTCTAAAATGCCCTTGCACTACATTTGAGATTTTATCAATTTTGAAAATCTGAAATTATATATGCGCTGCAAAGAAATACAATAGACACCTTTACATAGGCTGAAACAGCAGACTCTTCTAGCGAACATCGTTCAGATTCCCTTTGTGGTAGCCTACTGAACATCGTTCAGATTCCCTTTGTGGTAGCCTACTGAACAGCGTTCAGATTCCCTTTGCGGTAGCCTACTGAACAGCGTTCAGATTCCCTTTGCGGTAGCCTACTGAACAGCGTTCAGATTCCCTCTGCGGTAGCCTGCTGAACAGCGTTCAGATTCCCTTTGCGGTAGCCTACTGAACAGCGTTCAGATTCCCTTTGCGGTAGCCTACTGAACAGCGTTCAGATTCCCTTTGCGGTAGCCTACTGAACAGCGTTCAGATTCCCTTTGCGGTAGCCTACTGAACAGCGTTCAGATTCCCTTTGCGGTAGCCTACTGAACAGCGTTCAGATTCCCTTTGCGGTAGCCTACTTAAGCTTTGTGTAGCCAGTTTGCAGTCTGTGTCGATGTGATCATTTGTTTTTATGTTTTCAAAATGATTTTGCTTTTACTATTGCTTAGGAACCGTGTCTAAAAAGCCAATACTTGTGAGCTGGCCCTAGTAGTTGGCCCTGTTTGAGAGGTGACTAGCGTTCCTCTGCTATAGAGACTAAACTTGGGGGCATGTGCTAAGAAAAACGTTATAGATAATTATCTCCATTCTATACTGTACATGTAATGGAATAAACATACAGACAATCTATGCTAATTCCACAAAACATATTTATATTATATGTTCTGTACTTATCAGTATGAATCTTTTATGTTTTCTAAATACCTTTTCAGAGGACTGAACTGAACCGGGTGTGATGCATAATGTTTGTCTAAGCACATAAATCTTCAATTTGCTGCCCGTCTTGTACTCTGAACAGTTGGACAGGGTTGGCAGGTCTGGGAGAGCTGAAAGTTAGTGTGTTTACCATCTTTCCAGAGTGTGTAATGTGTAGCGCAGGGTTCCCCAACTGGCCCGCGGGTGTTTGTTTTTTTGTCCCCCCCCCCCCCCCCCCCCCCCCCCCAAGTTTTCTAAGCAAAAACCACAATTATTTATATACACTGCTCAAAAAAATAAAGGGAACACTTAAACAACACAATGTAACTCCAAGTCAATCACACTTCTGTGAAATCAAACTGTCCACTTAGGAAGCAACACTGATTGACAATACATTTCACATGCTGTTGTGCAAATGGAATAGACAAAAGGTGGAAATTATAGGCAAGTAGCAAGACACCCCCAATAAAGGAGTGGTTCTGCAGGTGGTGACCACAGACCACTTCTCAGTTCCTATGCTTCCTGGCTGATGTTTTGGTCACTTTTGAATGCTGGCGGTGCTTTCACTCTAGTGGTAGCATGAGACGGAGTCTACAACCCACACAAGTGGCTTAGGTAGTGCAGTTCATCCAGGATGGCACATCAATGCGAGCTGTGGCAAGAAGGTTTGCTGTGTCTGTCAGCGTAGTGTCCAGAGCATGGAGGCGCTACCAGGAGACAGGCCAGTACATCAGGAGACGTGGAGGAGGCCGTAGGAGGGCAACAACCCAGCAGCAGGACCGCTACCTCCGCCTTTGTGCAAGGAGGTGCACTGCCAGCGCCCTGCAAAATGACCTCCAGCAGGCCACAAATGTGCATGTGTCTGCTCAAACGGTCAGAAACAGACTCCATGAGGGTGGTATGAGGGCCCGACGTCCACAGGTGGGGGTTGTGCTTACAGCCCAACACCGTGCAGGACGTTTGGCATTTGCCAGAGAACACCAAGATTGGCAAATTCGCCACTGGCGCCCTGTGCTCTTCACAGATGAAAGCAGGTTCACACTGAGCACATGAGCACATGTGACAGAGTCTGGAGACGCCGTGGAGAACGTTCTGCTGCCTGCAACATCCTCCAGCATGACCGGTTTGGCGGTGGGTCAGTCATGGTGTGGGGTGGCATTTCTTTGTGGGGCCGCACAGCCCTCCATGTGCTCGCCAGAGGTAGCCTGACTGCCATTAGGTACCGAGATGAGATCCTCAGACCCCTTGTGAGACCATATGCTGACACATGCACATTTGTGGCCTGCTGGAGGTCATTTTGCAGGGCTCTGGCAGTGCTCCTCCTTGCACAAAGGCGGAGGTAGCGGTCCTGCTGCTGGGTTGTTGCCCTCCTACGGCCTCCTCCACGTCTCCTGATGTACTGGCCTGTCTCCTGGTAGCGCCTCCATGCTCTGGGCACTACGCTGACAGACACAGCAAACCTTCTTGCCACAGCTCGCATTGATGTGCCATCCTGGATGAGCTGCACTACCTGAGCCACTTGTGTGGGTTGTAGACTCCGTCTCATGCTACCACTAGAGTGAAAGCACCGCCAGCATTCAAAAGTGACCAAAACATCAGCCAGGAAGCATAGGAACTGAGAAGTGGTCTGTGGTCACCACCTGCAGAACCACTCCTTTATTGGGGGTGTCTTGCTACTTGCCTATAATTTCCACCTTTTGTCTATTCCATTTGCACAACAGCATGTGAAATGTATTGTCAATCAGTGTTGCTTCCTAAGTGGACAGTTTGATTTCACAGAAGTGTGATTGACTTGGAGTTACATTGTGTTGTTTAAGTGTTCCCTTTATTTTTTTGAGCAGTGTATATATAGCTCCAATTGATTTTAATTTAGGAAATATTTTCCTACGCATAATAGTGAAATGTGATCGTATACAAATGTAAACAAGGTTTGAAATGATTGTTTTAGTTAAACATATCTGTTTGGAATTCTTGCGGTCAATTTGCCTTCTACAAATTATTTGTAATTGTCGCAGCCCCCCGACCATCCACTCAAGAACAAATCGGACTGCGGCTGAATATAGATGATGATCCCTGGTGTAGTGATTGCTGTGTGTGTGAGAGAGCATGTCTGATGTGTGTAACTGTACTAACTCTCTCCTCCCCACAGCAGACGGAGGCTCAGAGTGTTGTGCAGCGGTGGATGGTGACAGTGTGAGTGAGGAGGAGGGGAGCTTCGATGAGCTCAGTGATGTCACAACGTACCTGCAGCCTGGGGTGGGGCTGTCTGCTCTCAGCCAGGTGTGCTGCTTATCTACCTGATGTGTTAAATTGCAGGATGCATTCAGCATCAGATGTAACCAATGTTCCCTCCAAAGAAAATTGGCACTGAGCAAATTTCAGGTCTGCTGAGCGCAAACTTGAATGATGGGAAAATTCTGTGCAACTTCCAGTGCGAGTTTATCAATCAAATTTCAATCAAATGTACTTATAAAGCCCTTATTACATCAGCTGATGTCACAAAGTGCTGTACAGAAACCCAGCCTAAAACCCCAAACAGCAAGCAATGCAGGTGTAGAAGCACGTTTACTCTGAACACTGAGGTTGTACCCGTTTTTAGTTAGTTTTAACAGTGCTCAAGTAGACTACTGTGGCTATTTGATCATAATGTAGGCCTACCAGAATGGCCTACCATCAAAAACAATGGAGATGTTAAGATAATATCTTAACATGGAAATAGCTGTTCTATCATTCAGCCTACAGTAGCAGCCAATATGTGGTGTTCAATGTAGGCCTACCTTCCATGAGACTTTTGGAAAAAACATGCAGGGCTTGACATTAACCTGTTTATCCACTTGTCATTCAGACAAGGTGACTGAAAGTTGTTGTTTGATGCAAGAAACCAATCTACAAAATAAAATGCATTATTATTTCCATACCATTATTACAGAAAATCAGACAATTATGCTACCCTCTGCCTATTGGCTACTTAGCTTATTCAATCCTGTCTCAAAATACAACAGTGCCCCTTTAAGACTAAACAAAGCTATGTACTTGACTCATTTTTCATAGAGGTCTAGAAATGTACACGTTTTGTGCTCTTGTTGGAAGCAATCACTCCCCTATTGCAGACTACATAGTATCTATAACTGGGCTAATAACTCACCAACTAGCAAAGGATATTAACTAAATGTGCACAATTGGCTACATGCAGCTCTTGCTTTGATCTCAAAACAAGCGCATCAACTCACAACTAGGGCTGTTGCGGTGACCGTATTACCGCCACACCGGCGGTCACGAGTCATGAAGGCAGTCAAATTCCACAAGACATTTTAGTCACGGTGATTAGGCTTCTCCAAGCTCTGATGCTGCTGATGGTCATTAGTACCGAACTTGCTAACTGCCTGGTGCTCAGCACTCTATTGTCCCTCTAATCACTCTGACATCAATGCAAATATATTTGAAAATCTAATCAAACACTTCATGAGAGCTCATGTTACGCATTATTTCAATAGGCTATGCAATTGCATAAGACCTCAAAAGTTTGCGGTCACTTACAAATGTCCTTGTTTTTGAAAGGAAAGCACATTTTGTCCATTAAAGTAACATCAAATTGATCAGAAATACAGTGTAGACATTGTTAATGTTGTAAATGACTATTGTAGCTGGAAACGGCAGATTTTTTTTTTTAATGGAATATCTACATAGGTGTACAGAGGCCCATTATCAGCAACCATCACTCCTGTGTTCCAAAGGCACGTTGTGTTAGCTAATCCAAGTTTATAATTTCAAAAAGGCTAATTGATTATTAGAAAACCCATTTGCAATTATGTTAGCACAGCTGAAAACTGTTGTCTTGATTTAAAGAAGCAATACAACTGGCCTTCTTAGGTCACTAGTTGAGCATCTGGAGCATTAGCATTGGTTGGTTCGATTACATGCTCAAAATGGCCAGAAACAAAGACCTTTCTTCTGAAACTCGTCAGTCTATCCTTGTTCTGAGAAATGAAGGCTATTCCATGTGAGAAATTGCCAAGAAATTGAAGATCTCGTACAACGGTGTGTACTACTCCCTTCACAGAAGAGCGCAAACTGTATCTAACCAGAATAGAAAAGGGAGTTGGAGTCCCCGGTGCACAACTGAGCAAGAGGAAAACTACATTAGTGTCTAGTTTGATAAACAGACACCTCATGAGTCCTCAACTGGCAGCCTCATTAAATAGTACCCACAAAACACCAGTCTCAACATCAACCGTGAATAGGCGACTCCGGGATGCTGGCCTTCTAGGCAGAGTTGCAAAGAAAAAGGCACACACCTATACTATTTTCATTGAACTGTTGATTTGCTCTTAGCAACTCTGAGATGCTGCCTTCTAGGCAGAGTTCCTCTGTCCAGTGTCTGTTCTTTTGCCCATCTTAGTCTTTTCTGTTTATTTGCCAGTCTGAGATATGGCTTTTTCTTTGCAACTCTGCCTCTGCCTGTGTGCCATTGGAACACAGGAGTGATGGTTGCTGATAATGGGCCTCTGTACACCTATGTAGATATTCCATTAAAAATCAGCCGTTTCCAGCTAAAATAGTCACTTACAACATTTAACAATGTCTGCACTGTATTTCTGATCAATTTGATGTTATTTTAATGGATAAAAAAATTTGCTTTTCTTTCAAAAACAAGGATATTTCCTTGTTTTTGACCCCAAACTTTTGACCCCAAAAGTGACCCCAAACTTTTGAACGGTAGCGAATATATTATCACTTGTGAATGATGCCCGGCCTAAGAAACCATGCATCTTTTTTGTGACTTTTTCATAGTTGCACACCTATGTAGCCTAGCCCGTAGGCCAATATGTTTTAATACGGTTTGTATCACAACTGAAGTGGCCAAATAACTAATTAAAATGATGCGCATTAATCTGCTTTACAAGGGGTGTAGAGCCTAACTGGCATATGTGAGTTTGGAGAAGATAATTTCCACCATTAAAAATGCGCCATTTATAATAAAAGCATTACATGCATAATTGCATTTGCGGTCACTTTTGATAATGGTGTTTTCCGCTAATGGAACATTAACACTTATAGCCTACTTCCGTGTGCGCATTGCTGCGCTTATAATATGAAGAAATAGCCTAATGGTTTATCAACATTTTAAGCTGAACGTTTTGATCTAAAACGTTTTTTTGATGCTAGTGGTTGTATTAATTTGGGCTCTAACGCAACTGTCCCAGACTATATTTTTTATTTTTTTAATATTTATTTATCGCACATAATAGGTCTACTTTTGTACTATGGGGGATAGTAGATTAACATAGTCTCGTGCTTTTGCTTTTCAAAGTAAATGTGAACAGTTCTTCCAATATCTTCAATATGCACCTCGGAGTTGGATAAGGACGTGAGAAGTTGCGTCCCCGACGTGTCTGTCTTAATTTGTAGCCTGTGAGAAAGACCCGATCAGCTGACGGAGAGCTGTGTGAGTGAGAGACTCTTCGGATTGCACGGCACACTCAAAGAGAAGAGCACGGCACAGAACTTCGGGCCGCAAAAGGAATGGATTTCTTTAGGGTGCATTACGGCCACAAAGGGGATTCCGCCGTGAAATTCGAGGCATTATCAAGTGCGTGTCAAATTGTGACTGAGACTATTGAAGTGTACAGCCTGCGCCATAAACAATACAGAACTCATGCCTTTCAAGCTATTTTTTTTCAAATGATCATTAGTCTCATCATGCAGCCTTACAATGCATTTATAATCAAAACTTGTAGCCCAACGTTTGTAGAACAACTAAAGTTACATTTAAAAAATCTAAATTAAGCATATATGAATAACTGTTTCTTTAACTGCTCAACACGGAATAGCCAAATGTGGGCACTCCATCGTTTGGAGAAAATACTTTGTTCAATTGTATTCACCATACTATAAAGTAATGCTACAGAATTATAAGCAAATCTTGTCTGCTAAATGAACTAGTGTAGCCCACAGCCATATGGCATAGCCAGATCAGGACCTACATAAGGACAACTCAGAGTATGCTATTCTGTTCTTCTGAAATATAGACTACATTTTCTTCATATCAGGCTTCTTTAGACCTGTCTAAAATAAATAATGGATTTATTGTGAAGGTGTAAGCTATATTACATGGATTTATTAGGCTTTTTAAAATGTGTGGAAGCCAGGAGATGCTTAATGTGTTTGTCAATTACCGTGAGACTGACAGTTATTCGCTTGACAATCACCGGCAGACAAAATTTTGTGACCGCCACAGCCCTACTCACGACCGCTCATGCTGTAAACACAGTCCAGTTCAAAGTAAATGGTACAGATCCATATATGGCAATGGTCTATTTGCATGTAGGCCTACTGCAGCTCTGATTGTTTATGCTGCACCGGTCTGTGTAGAGTACAGGCTGAGTAGTGCGTGTCAATGCAATAGAATCCTACTTCGATGCGTTCTGTCTACAACAAAAGCTGTTGCATAGTTCGTTTTGCTGCGTTGAACGTGGATAATATTGGGTTGATTCGATCACAATTGCCACAATAAAGAGAAACCTTGATAGTGTTAACTTCCACTCCATAATAAATACAAATTGTTGATTTATTTACAGAAATGTTTGGCGGTAGACTAGGAATGCCTTGGAGATCGACCAGTCGTTGAATGAAGTTCAATCTCGTACTTCTCTCTGTGGGCTGATATTTCTGCGCGGCGGTCTGGGAGCTACTGCGCATGTGCGCAGCTTAGTGGGAACATTGGATAAATGTCTCTCCAAGACAATATGCCGTTTCTGCAATTCCTGATGTGTGTGTGATCTGCTTTGGTCTGAGTTTTGGTCTGAGTTTGGATGCAGCTCTGGTGTCCCAAGTCCAAGCGTAATCTGTGTGTCAGACATGAGTATGCTGTGCATGTAATTCTGTATTTATTTGTGTGTGTCTGTCATTACATAAGCTCGGTAACCCTCCACTTCTCTCTTCCCCTTTTTTCTCTCGCTCTCTCAGTGGATCAGCCAGGGTCAAGCTGTGTATGCAGAGGCCCTGTGGGACCATGTGACAATGGAGGAGCAGGAGCTGGCGTTCAAGGCGGGGGATGTGATCCGGGTGCTTGAGGCCCCTCACGAGGACTGGTGGTGGGGCATGGGGGCAGACAGGGAGGCCTGGTTCCCCTCCAGCTTCGTCAGGGTAAGACAACATGGAGTCAACACATTTGTGCACTAGCCCTGTTGCATTGAAAAGAAAGAAAAATCTGTCAAAGTCAGTTATGTAACAGTTCTTTGTGTTTTTATTGATATTTTTTCACAACAACAAGATACTAACAGGTCAGGTCATGAAGCAAAAAGAGGTCAAAAACAACTTTCTGAAAAAGCCATTGACATGATCGGCTTGGATCAGGAAGCAAGAAAATACAAGAAGCGTCCATGTTTTGTCTTAAGTAGACATTCTGCCCTCTGTGTAATTGATGTTTACGCTAGACCCTGCCAGCTGTCTTGGCTGCAACCCAGCCCCTTAGTAGTGTGTGTTCAAGGGAAAGGGTAGTGTGGGTTCAGAGGTTTTGGGGGTTTTGGGGGTTCCCCTGGTGACTTGTGTTGATTTACAGTTGCATCTTAATTAGGCAAGCTATGGTAACCATGTTACCATAGGGATGTAGGTTGGGTTAACAGGGTTTAATTTACAGATGCGTGACACTGTGGTTCACCTGGTAACGTGTGTGTGATTTTGACAGGTGCGTGTGAACCAGGAGGAGGATTCTGGAGCGGAGAGTGTAGAGCGTTGTGCTCTGGACCAGGAGAACCCACACACTGCCCCCCGGGACACACACAGCGCTGAGCACCGCCACCAGATGAGGACCAACGTGGTCAAAGAGATCATGGACACAGAACGCATCTACATCAAACACCTCCGGGACATCTGTGAGGTGGGTGGGGGCTCGACCATAAACATTAACCGACCCTAACCCATGTCTCTCCATCGTCACTGACATTACCGCTAGGGTACAATTTACGTTTGTTTTTCTCTCCTGCTCTCTGACCATTTTTCCAAAAAGAGGCAAGGAGAAGACAAAGGTAATCGAGGAGCGGAGGAGAGGAAATGTGGAAACGAATGCATTTGTATGAAATGAAACTCTCCTTTTCCACTCAATCGTCATCCGGCAAATTAAGTTTAAACGGGTGGAATTCCAGAATAATTGTGTAAAGTGATAAAACAAATGTAACTAGTTGTGCAACACATTTTATAGATACAAGGATAAGTAGCATATTTTTCTATGTATGCATGCTTTACTCCTTTGAGAACGAACACCTGATTCAAAGGGGGCGTAGCACTTCCCTGCTATCTGCCACAAGGACACTCTTGTGCATCATCTGTCGAAGTAGGAAATGGAGGGGAGTTGTGTTCGATTTGACACTCTTCTCGACCACTTATCATTTTCCGGGTCACGGAGGAGAGGAGTCAAGGAGAGAAGAGGGCTGACTTACCTAAATGACAATCTCCCTAAAGCTCTGGATTTTCACCAGCTTCATTGGCGCTCCTCCTGCTGGACAAACCTTGTGTTGACTGCATCTCCATAGTAACGGTTATTCCTTGTTACAACTAAAACCTCTGACAATATCTAATGCTTTTCCCAGGGCTATATCCGTCAGTGTGGTAAAAACCCAGGCATGTTCACTGAGCTGCAGCTGAAGACCATCTTCAGTAACATCGAGGACATCTACAAGTTCCAGAGACAGTTCCTCAAAGACCTGGAGAGGAAGTACAACACAGATCAGCCTCACCTCAGTGAGATAGGAGCCTGTTTCCTCTTACAGGTACGTTCTACCGTTGATTCTGCCTTTCTACACAGTCACACACATACACAGATTGTATTACTGAATACAGCATTTTTCCAAAACATTTCACGAAATACATTTCAAAGCAGTCACATCCCTATTTGGTAAGGTTTTATTTAACTGTCTCTTTCTCTTCCCTCTCTCTTCTCTTTCTCCTCTCTCTCCCCTCTCTCTCCTCTCTCTTCCCTCTCTCTCTCCCCTCTCTCAGGGGGAGGGTTTTTCCATCTACTCTGAGTACTGTAACACCCACCCTGCAGCGTGTGGGGAGCTACAGCGCCTCATGAAGCTGGGCAGGTACAAGCACTTCTTTGAGGCCTGCCGGCTGCTGCAGCAGATGATTGACATCTCCATCGCCGGCTTCCTGCTCACGCCCGTCCAGAAGATCTGCAAGTACCCCCTGCAGCTGGGAGAGCTGCTCAAATACACTCCCAAAGACCACAGGTAAGCCACAACACACACACTTTACAAACTTCACAACACCCACGTGTGTGTGTATATATATATATATACATATACACACAAACCTTTTCACACTCTCCAATGCTGTTGATGTTGTGTGCTGTAGTGACTACGGTGGAGTGAGTGATGCGTACGAGGCGATGAAGAACGTGGCGAGCCTCATCAATGAGGGGAAGAGGCGGCTGGAGAGTGTTGACGCCATCGCTCACTGGCAAGTGGCCATCCTACGCTGGGAGGTGAGACAGTCTTCCAGGTGTATTATTACTGTAGCAGGCAGATGTCATCACTGTGTGATCTAACAACGAATGCAACTCAACCTAATGAATGTCTGTCTGTCATTGTTCCTTTCAGGGAGCAGACGTGTTGGAGCGCAGCTCGGAGCTGATCCACTCTGGAGAGCTGACCCGGATCGTCTGCCAGGGCAGCAAGACACAGCAGCGCAGCTTCTTCCTGTTCGACCACCAGCTGGTGTTCTGTAAGAAGGACGTGCTGCGCCGCGACCTGCTGTACTACCGCGGGCGCCTGGACATGGACCACACAGAGCTGCTGGAGATGCCCGACGGCAGGGACCCTGAGCTGGGCATCTCGCTGAAGAACGCCCTGCGGCTCCGGAACAGCTCCACTCTGGAGACCCTGTGTTACCTCTGCTGCAGAAAGCCCCAGGACAGACAGCGCTGGCTGCAGGCCTTTGCCAGGGAGAGACGGAGGGTACAGGAGGACCAAGAAATGGGTGAGGGGTGGAAAGGAGAGATGGAGGAGGGAAAGGAAAGAGGAGATGACGAGAGGAGGGGTTCTTGGGAAGAGGAGAATGTGTCCGTGCATGTTGAATGACATTTGATTGTCTGGTATTCTTTCATGACAGGAATGAAGATCAGTGAAACGCAGCGAAAACAAGCAATCTTCAATGCGAGGAAATCCCGACAAGGGAAAATTAAGAGTAAGCGTTAATAAATCAGGCTTTTGTGTTCTTACGATTGCTGTGCATGTGGTTTTGGATTCATCACTATTGCAAATAATGCTTTAAATGTTGTTTTCTATTTCCTCCACAGCCATTGGCTACTCTGGCACTGTCCCGCCCCACCACCAGCCCCTGCATCCAATTCACCAGCGCCACGTTACCGTGCCAACCAGCGTGCCTCAGCAGCAGGTGTTCACATTGGCCGAGCCCAAGCGAAAGCCCGCCCACCTGTGGTACACCTTCACCCGACACGCCTTCTTCAGGAAGTGAGGACCCCCCCCGTCTGGTCCTGACTCAGAATGGTCTCACCACACCTAGAATCGTCCTGATAACTCCTGATAAAAACGTACAGTTATGGACCCACAGGACAGTATCTATGCGCGTACTGCTTTGTGTAATGTGTGTTTTATCAATGTGTTTGTGTTGCCTCTTAGTGTCAATATATCTGTGTGTTTTGTTTCTGTATTGTTTGAGCATTATTTTTATGTCTGTTTTTATTTGTCTAGTTAAATCAGTGCCTGGACTTGTTAATATACATACAGACGGACACCCCTCCATGTTGCTGGTGTGGTGAAGATACTGCTTTTGTAGTCTGAGATTCCTTTACACCCAACCGCCTAGCAGAAACCTGTATTATAGTAATTATGGCAATGATGTACTACACGTTCAGCTTTTAAATTACCTTTCGAATATTTACCTGATATCTTGGTTTTAGTTTATTTCTCTGAGGCTGGACCCTGTTGGAGTTAGACTGCTAGTGAAAGCACAACCCACACACAGGACAGTGTACCCACAGGACAGTGTACCCACAGGACAGTGTACCCACAGGACAGTGTACCCACAGGACAGTGTACCCACAGGACAGTGTACCCACAGGACAGTGTACCCACAAGACAGTGTACCCACAAGACAGTGTACCCACAAGACAGTGTACCCACAGGACAGTGTACCCACAGGACAGTGTACCCACAGGACAGTGTACCCACAGGACAGTGTACCCACAGGACAGTGTACCCACAGGACAGTGTACCCACAGGACAGTGTACCCACAGGACAGTGTACGCACGCGCACACACACAGGACAGTGTACGCACGCACGCGCACACACACACACACACAGGACAGTGTACGCACGCACGCGCACACACACACACACACAGGACAGTGTACGCACGCACGCGCACACACACACACACAGGACAGTGTACGCACGCACGCGCACACACACACACACAGGACAGTGTACGCACGCACGCGCACACACACACACACAGCACACACACACACCTTGTCTCAGTATGTAAAATGTAATAAAATGTATGCACTCTACTGTAAGTCGCTCTGGATAAGAGCGTCTGCTAAATGACTAAAATGTAAATGTAGGACAGTGTACGCACGCACGCGCACACACACACACACACACAGGACAGTGTACGCACGCACGCACACACAGGACAGTGTACACACGCACTAACCCTGTTATCACTGTTGCAAATAAACTCTTGTACAAAAAGTACCAAATGCAAGTGATGTTGGTTGTGAAAAAAGGAGCCTTGTTTTGAAAATGATCTCTAAGTGGAATATAATTGTATCTGATCCCGCCAGATAAATAATCAGACTTTATTTTCAAGATAGTGCGCACATGCCCTGATTTCAACTTAATCTAGAAGTTGTAATAGTGGAATGCACAAGTAGAATCCTCTTGTCATTGCAGACCTTCGAGAGCTATTTCTAGCTTATCAGAAAAGTCCATATCAACTAGCCCATGTCAGCTAATGTTTTTTAGCTACGTTTTTGAGCCCATAGATTGTGTTTGTCAATCGAATATCACATGAATGCAAAAAGAATAGCATTGCAAGAAAATTAGCTTTAAAACGCAAAAATGTACCTGCACCTCATGACAAAATGTGTAGAATTGCAGGAAATAAGCTTTAAAACCTGCAACATTATCTCTGCCAAAGAAGGGTGTTAACGGTTAGTGTTATGAACAGTGCTTGTGCAGGTAGAGCGCAGAAGAGATGTTCCACGATGATGGAAGCGGGGACTGACTGAGTGTGATCCTGCTTTGTTTACCCCTCAGGTACTTAGGTTACTGGGGAAATGTACCATACACATATCTGTTATAATCAGATGAATTATATCACAGATGATCCCACTGAATGAGCCCCAGCTAACAGTATCTGGCGCAGGTCACGTTGCATTCTGTGTGGTCACTGGTTCCCACAGTGGTTCATCTGTGCGGTCGGATCTGGTTACGGTCACCTGGCGGCTCGGTAGATAGCGAGGCCCCCACAGCAGCACGGTTTAGATAGTAGCCTACACAGGCCTGCCTTTAACCAAATCTAGTTTTTACCTTTTAAGAGAATGGAAGAGTATAAATGACAGATGGCACTCTGAAGCGAACGATCCCGTTATATGAAAGGCGCGAGGTAATTAATGTCGCTGTGCCAGTGTCGTGGGAAAGAGCGCGGGGACGGGCAGACAGGTGGAGATTACAGATATGGCAATACGTCTCAAGGGGACAGTGCTAGTGTAATTATAGCATATTCTTGGAACGTTACCTAGTGTAGATTAATGGGAATAAATGGAATATTTAACCAAATTAGGTTAGGCCTCAGTGACTAGTAGAACGGTCATTGTGCAGCCATATCAACCGAGTGGTCTCCATAAAATGTTCTTTAAGTAGCCTACTTAAATCGAAAACGTAGGCTTTAGGCCATTCACTAAGAATACATGCAATTTCAGTGTGTGACTGACTACTATAAAGGAGTCATTTCCATTTTCGTTGCCATATCACGATAGGTTAAGTGTTGCGCGCGGTTTGAGATTACAAACGATGGCGTTACTTTGATACATGAAAACTGACCACATACCTCGTGCTGCAACCTGTACAGTTTTCCCATATGATCCAGCCTACTGCTTTAAATATTCGACTGAAGACTCCATATTAATGGTGAGTGTGTGGGAGATATCCTCAGAGACTTAGTCCTCACCAGCATGAAGACTCATTAATGGTGAGTTTGTGTGATCTGTCCTCAGAGACTCAGTCAGCGCAATTCTGGGGAGCCTGGCACCAGGGGGGGAAGAGCGGGAGCAGACGTGACAGCCCTAGTATGTGTGTGTGTGTGTGTGTGTAGCCCCTTGGCTGCGGATCAAACCCTCCCTTTTTATAAATCGTCTTATAAGCGATGCTTCAATTAATGTTTTTATTTTAAACATGGTAACAATAATGTGTTTGGCTCCAAGCTCTGCACAGTGTTCTACCTTGGACAGGACAGCGTGGGATTTTCCAACATGAGCTTCCCATTGGACATGACTAACCCCGCCTCTCCATAGTACCGCCTCCAGGCTCTAAGCCATTATGTTAATGTTATTATCCTTGTCCTATCCCATCCTGTCCTTTGGTTAGTCCTGTCCCAGCCTTTCCCTGACCTTGTCCTATCCTGTCCTTGTCCTATCCCATCCTGTCCTTTGGTTAGTCCTGTCCCAGCCTTTCCCTGACCTTGTCCTATCCTGTCCTTGTCCTATCCCATCCTGTCCTTTGGTTAGTCCTGTCCCAGCCTTTCCCTGACCTTGTCCTATCCTGTCCTTGTCCTATCCTATCCTGTCGCTTCGATCAAACCGACAACGTCATTGCGCAAAATAGTACGCAGCATCATCTGGATGTGTATGCAACAAAAGTTCAACATTCACCTTCTGCTACCATTTCTGTCAAGTTGTCTACACATACAGTTTGACGCATACGTTCAATAAATCCAAAACCTGTCCTTGTCCTGTCCTTGTCCTGTCCTTGTCCCATCATGTCCTATCCTATCCTAACCTGTCATTATCCTATTCTGTCCTGTCCTTGTCCTGTCCTATCCTGTGATGCTGTCAGAGGATGCTTCCCTCTCTCACTCTCTCAGAATGTCAGTCTAGATTAGAACATTTTAGAGCATACTGAATGCTATGCATCTATTTGGCATTTTAAATAATTTCTTTGGCAGTGGTACTGATTCCACTCAGGAAGGCTGCTGGTTTCTCTTTCCCTTCTCCGCTCCCATCTTTCTCTCCCCACAACCACTTCTTCCTTCTCTGTGTCTCAGTGTTGACTGTAAAGCGGGTGTGTAACAGGATACCGGGTGTGTAACAGGATCCCAGGTCTGTGTGTGTTAGTCCTGGGGCCCTGAGGTCCGAGGCCCCTAGGGACTGGTCCCTTTTCAGTGACGAGGAGGAAGCCCAGCGTAAGCCCAGCGTATGTGAGTACAGCAGGGCCTAGGCAGCTGGAGTGAGAGGAAGAAACATTGTCTGTGTGGCTTTCACACAATTAGCTGCTCTGTGTCTCACTGCCTGAGACAAAGAGAGAGACAGAGACCGAGAGCGACAGAGAGAGACAGAGACAGAGAAAGAGAGACCGAGACCACAGCCAGACAGAGGAGGAGGATAGATAGATAGGAGTAAGAGATGGAGAGAGGGGGAGTGAGAGAGGGGAAGGGATTGTGAGGGAAGAGTGAGGAGAGAGAGAGGGGAAGGGATTGGGAGGAGTGAGGGAAGAGTAAGGAGAGAGAAGTGAGGGAAGAATGAGGAGAGAGAAGTGAGGGGAGTGAGGGGAGTGAGGATGGAGAGAGAAAAAAGAGGGGGGAGGGTATTGGGAGGAGTGAGAAGAGAGAAGGGTAGGAGATGGATTTAGGGGCAGGGGTGGAGACAGAAAAAGAGGGGAACTGCTGAATGGCTGAGATTGATGGAGAGGAAGGGATCAGGATTCAACGAGATGGGTATTATGAGAGAGTGCTAGGAATTGGGAGGGGAGAGGAGAGACACCATCAGGCAGGTTCATATACTGTATATGGTAAGGTTAATAGGGTGAAAAGTCCTAATAAGTCATCTGCAGTCACACACACACAAGAAAGAACAGGCATTTTGTGTTCAGGTTGCAGGTTCCACTAGGTGCTCTGGTGTTGTGATGTCACTGTGACATCACATCACTGTCACGTTCAGTTGAAAAATTGAATGAATCATTTAAGTTAAACGCTTCTCATATTGTTCAGGAATTAGTGTCTTCAGGTGAGCCCTTGATGTGAAACACCATGAAACACTTCCTGAAAAAAATCACTGTTAATGTATGTAGTACCTTTGTAAATGTGTTTGCTTCCGTGTGTGTGCGTGTGTGTGTGTGCGCAAGTGTGTGTGTTTGACTCTGTGTATGTGTGTGTGTGTGTGTGTGCGCGTGCGTGCATGTTCAGACGTGCGGTCGTGGCTTGCCTGCATGGGCATGTGTGTGAGGAACACAGCCAGTAACTCTGCCGCAACCAGACAGACTCATCATATCATCCTCCACTCCCAGTACGACCAGCTCAGCTGTGATTACGACATTGCCCCCTCCCACGCCTTCACCATCTGGGCCAGCTGCTACGTCACAGGCTGGGGGGTCCTGATAGAGGATGGTAAGGGCTGTCCAGGGATAATGCCTGATGTTGGGTACCTGGCAGTAAACAGACATTTTTTTACTGTCTGTAACTGAACTATGATGTAAAGCATCACTGTGTCCCGATGACGATGCTGTCACTCCCAAGCTGCTGTGTGCTGACAACCTGCAGAGAGGAGTGGATGCCTGTTAGGTAAGGGGGAATCATTATTAACGATTCCCCCCCCCCCCCCCTCATCGTACCTGTCCCCGTCACTGACATCCTTATAAACTGTTATCCCCCATCATACCAGTCCCCGTCACTGATATCATTATTAACTGTTACCCCCCCCCCCATCGTACCAGTCCCCTGTCACTGATATCATTAATAAATTTTACACCCCCCTTCCATCATACCAGTCCTCCTGTCACTGACATCATTATTAACTGTTACCCCCCCCCCCCCCCCCCCCCCCACACATCATACCAGTCCCCTGTCACTGACATCATTAATAACTGTTATCCCCCATCATACCAGTCCCCCTGTCACTGACATCATTATTAACTGTTACCCCCCCATCATACCAGTCCCCTGTTACTGACATCATTAATAACTGTTACACCCCCCTTCCATCATACTAGTCCCCTGTCATTGACATCATTATTAACTGTTACCCCCAATCATACCAGTCCCCTGTCACTGATATCATTATCAACTGTTACCCCCCATCATACCAGTCCCCTGTCACTGACATCATTAATAACTGTTACCCCCCATCATACTAGTCCCCTGTCACTGACATCATTATTAACTGTTACCCCCCATCATTCCAGTCCCCTGTCACTGAAATCATTATTAACTGTTAACCCCCCATCATACGTCCCCTGTCACTGAAATCATTATTAACTGTTACCCCCCCCCCCCATCATACCAGTCCCCTGTCACTGAAATCATTATTAACTGTTACCCCCCCACCATACGTCCCCCTGTCACTGAAATCATTATTAACTGTTACCCCCCCCATCATACTAGTCCCCTGTCACTGACATCATTATTAACTGTTACACCCCCCCCCCCCCCCCCATCATACCAGTCCCCCTGTCACTGATATTATTAACTGTTATCCCCCATCATACCAGTCCCCCTGTTACTGACATCATTATTAACTGTTACACACCCCCCCCCCCCCCCCATCACACCAGTCCCCCTGTCACTGATATTATTAACTGTTATCCCCCATCATACCAGTCCCCTGTTACTGACATCATTAATAACTGTTACCCCCCCATCATACCAGTCCCCTGTCACTGACATCATTATTAACTGTTACCCCCCCCCCCATCATACCAGTCCCCTGTCACTGACATCATTAATAACTGTTACCCCCCCCATCATACCAGTCCCCTGTCACTGACATCATTAATAACTGTTTACCCCCCCCCCCCCCCCCCTCATACCAGTCCCATGTTACTGACATCATTATTAACTGTTACACCCCCCCCCATCATACCAGTCCCTCTCACTGACATCATTAATAACTGTTACCCCCCCCCCATCATACCAGTCCCTCTCACTGACATCATTAATAACTGTTACCCCCCCACCATACTAGTCCCCTGTTACTGACATCATTAATAACTGTTACCCCCCCATCATACCAGTCCCCTGTTACTGACATCATTAATAACTGTTACCCCCCCCATCATACCAGTCCCCTGTTACTGACATCATTAATAACTGTTACCCCCCCATCATACCAGTCCCCTGTTACTGACATCATTATTAACTGTTACCCCCCAATCATCATACCAGTCCCCTGTCACTGACATCATTAATAACTGTTACCCCCCCATCATCATACCAGTCCCCTGTCACTGACATCATTAATAACTGTTACCCCCCCATCATCATACCAGTCCCCTGTCACTGACATCATTAATAACTGTTACCCCCCCATCATCATACCAGTCCCCTGTCACTGACATCATTAATAACTGTTACCCCCCCATCATCATACCAGTCCCCTGTTACTGACATCATTAATAACTGTTACCCCCCCATCATACCAGTCCCCTGTTACTGACATCATTATTAACTGTTACCCCCCCCCCACATCATACCAGTCCCCTGTTACTGACATCATTATTAACTGTTACCCCCCCCCCCCCCCCCCATCATACCAGTCCCCTGTTACTGACATCATTATTAACTGTTACCCCCCCCATCATACCAGTCCCCTGTTACTGACATCATTATTAACTGTTACCCCCCCATCATCATACCAGTCCCCTGTCACTGACATCATTATTAACTGTTACCCCCCCATCATACCAGTCCCCTGTCACTGACATCATTATTAACTGTTACCCCCCCATCATCATACCAGTCCCCTGTCACTGACATCATTATTAACTGTTACCCCCCATCATACCAGTCCCCTGTCACTGACATCATTATTAACTGTTACCCCCCCATCATACCAGTCCTCCTGTCACTGACATCATTATTAACTGTTACCCCCCCCCCCCCCCACATCATACCAGTCCCCTGTCACTGACATCATTAATAACTGTTACCCCCCCATCATACCAGTCCCCTGTCACTGACATCATTATTAACTGTTACCCCCCCATCATACCAGTCCCCTGTCACTGACATCATTATTAACTGTTACACCCCCCCCCCCCCATCATACCAGTCCCATGTTACTGACATCATTATTAACTGTTACCCCCCCCATCATACCAGTCCCCTGTCACTGACATCATTATTAACTGTTACCCCCCCCCATCATCATACCAGTCCCCTGTCACTGACATCATTATTAACTGTTACCCCCCCATCATCATACCAGTCCCCTGTCACTGACATCATTATTAACTGTTACCCCCCCATCATACCAGTCCCCTGTCACTGACATCATTATTAACTGTTACCCCCCCATCATACCAGTCCCCTGTCACTGACATCATTAATAACTGTTACCCCCCATCATACCAGTCCCCTGTCACTGACATCATTATTAACTGTTACCCCCCCATCATACCAGTCCCCTGTCACTGACATCATTAATAACTGTTACCCCCCATCATACCAGTCCCCTGTCACTGACATCATTATTAACTGTTACCCCCCCATCATACCAGTCCCCTGTCACTGACATCATTATTAACTGTTACCCCCCCATCATACCAGTCCCCTGTTACTGACATCATTATTAACTGTTACCCCCCCATCATCATACCAGTCCCCCTGTTACTGACATCATTAATAACTGTTACACCCCCCCCCCCATCATACCAGTCCCCTGTTACTGACATCATTAATAACTGTTACCCCCCCCCCCCCATCATACCAGTCCCCTGTCACTGACATCATTAATAACTGTTACCCCCCCATCATACCAGTCCCCTGTCACTGACATCATTATTAACTGTTACCCCCCCCATCATACCAGTCCCCTGTCACTGACATCATTATTAACTGTTACCCCCCCATCATACCAGTCCCCTGTCACTGACATCATTATTAACTGTTACACCCCCCCCCCCATCATACCAGTCCCATGTTACTGACATCATTATTAACTGTTACCCCCCCCCCATCATACCAGTCCCCTGTCACTGACATCATTATTAACTGTTACCCCCCCCCATCATCATACCAGTCCCCTGTCACTGACATCATTATTAACTGTTACCCCCCCATCATCATACCAGTCCCCTGTCACTGACATCATTATTAACTGTTACCCCCCCATCATACCAGTCCCCTGTCACTGACATCATTATTAACTGTTACCCCCCCATCATACCAGTCCCCTGTTACTGACATCATTATTAACTGTTACCCCCCCATCATCATACCAGTCCCCCTGTTACTGACATCATTAATAACTGTTACACCCCCCCCCCCCCATCATACCAGTCCCCTGTTACTGACATCATTAATAACTGTTACCCCCCCCCCCCCCCCCCATCATACCAGTCCCCTGTCACTGACATCATTAATAACTGTTACCCCCCCATCATACCAGTCCCCTGTCACTGACATCATTATTAACTGTTACCCCCCCATCATACCAGTCCCCTGTCACTGACATCATTAATAACTGTTACCCCCCCCCCCCCCCCCATCATACCAGTCCCCTGTCACTGACATCATTAATAACTGTTACCCCCCCATCATACCAGTCCCCTGTTACTGACATCATTATTAACTGTTACCCCCCCCCCCCCCCCCCCCCCCCCATCATACCAGTCCCCTGTCACTGACATCATTATTAACTGTTACCCCCCCATCATACCAGTCCCCTGTTACTGACATCATTATTAACTGTTACCCCCCATCATGAACTGTTAATAATGAGCAATCAAAGTGGAAAGTGTTCTCTCTGTAGTAGTATGTAGCCTGTGTGTTATTAGGTCTGTTACTGTGTGTTTACGTTGTGAGTGTGTGTGACTGTATCATTGTATGAGTATGTATATTATGAGCCCGTTTGAGTTACAGATAATATTCTATTTGTTTTGTGGTAGACGTTCCCTGTGTTGGAGATAATGTTGTCTGTTTCAGATTATCTATTTCTTTATATAGGTATAATTCCCTTGAGACCAATGACAGAGTGAGGCCTCTTTTACTAATACACTGTATCCTCGGGGACCTGTGTGGTCCTTAGACTGACAGACACTGTTCTGATCTACAGTTGCCCCCCTTTGTCAAATATTTAGATGTTATTTTGGGAGGTAGATCAACTTTAATATTGCAGATAGAGTGTAGCTTCCATCATTGTAATTGTCTGCATTATTTCCAAATCCCCCATATTTTTTTCAATATACTGTATACAGCTCTGGAAAAAATTAAGAGACCACTGCAAAATGATCAGTTTCTCTGGTTTTACTATTTATAGGTATGTGTTTGGGTAAAATGAAAGTCTTTGTTTTATTCTATGAACTACTGACAACATTTCTCCCAAGTAAAAATGTTGTCATTTAGAGTATTTATTAGCAGAAAATGACAACTGGTCCAAATAACAAAAAAAAGATGCAGTGTTGTCAGACCTCGAATAATGCAAAGAAAATAAGTCCATATTCATTTTTAACACAATACTAATGTTTTAACTTAGGAAGAGTTCAGAAATCAATATTTGGTGGAATAACCCTGATTTTCAATCACAGCTTTCATGTGTCTTGAAATGCTCTCCACCAGTCTTTCACATTGATGTTGGGTGACTATGCCACTCCTGGCGCAAAAAAATCAAGCAGCTCGGCTTGTGACCATCCATCTTCCTGTTGATCACATTCCAGAGGTCAATGGGGTTCAGGTCTGGAGATTGGGCTGGCCATGACAGGGTCTTGATCTGGTGGTCCTCCATCCACACCATGATTGACCTTGCTGTGTGGCATGGAGCGTTGTCCTGCTGGAAAAAACAATCCTCAGAGCTGGGGAACATTGTCAGAGCAGAAGGAAGCAGGTTTTCTTCCAGGACAACCTTCTACGTGGCTTGATTCATGCGTCCTTCACAAAGACACATCTGCCCGATTCCAGCCTTGCCGAAGCACCCCCAGATCATCCCGATCCTCCACCAAATTCCACAGTGGGTGCGAGACACTGTGGCTTGCTTCTTGTTTTATTTTCTTTGCATTATTTGAGTCTGAGATCACTGCATTTTTATTTTGACCAGTTGTCATTTTCTGCAAATAACTGCTCTAAATGACAGTATTTCTATTTGGAATTTGGGAGAAATGTTCTCAGTAGTTTATAGAATAAAACAAACATTTTACCCAAACACATACCTATAAATAGTAAAACCAGAGAAACTGATAATTTTGCAGTGGTCTCTTAATTTTCTCCAGACCTGTATATTCACATACAGACAGTACCAGTCAAAGGTTGACACACTGACTCATTCAAGGGTTTTTCTTTATTTTTACATTGTAGAATAATAGTGAAGACATCAAAACTATGAAATAACACATGGAATCATGTAGTAACCAAAAAAAGTGTTAAATATAAATATATTTGCGATTTGAGTTTCTTCATAGTAGCCACACATGCCTTGATGACAGCTTTGCACACTTGTGTGTGTATCAGGGGTGATTTTAGCATGTAAATCTTGGTTGGGCAAACTTCCCCCCAATTTTTTTAGATGCATGCCAGCAAAGACTCTACACAACACTAAACAATACATTAATTGCACTATAGCGGCAACAAACGGTGCACAAACTGTTAGGGCCTACATAAAGCTGTCTCAACAGCAGAGCTTTCTTTCCAGCACCATGGAGTGAATCCTTACCACCTCTACACCTGGCTATCAGCAGAGCCTTGTCTGGCAGCGAAACAGTTCATTCAGCCACATTTACTGTCTTTTAAAAAAACAAAGCTGATATGGCTGACTTGCTTTAACAAATATGGTTTCTACTGACAATTGAGATGTACAAACTATGGCATAAGGGAACGATGAGCGGATAAGAGGCATTCCGTAATTTTGATTAAGACATTAATGAGCGAGTTAAGACTGACCTAGTCAATATAACTACAGTTGAAGTCGGAAGTTTACATGCACCTTAGCCAAATGCATTTAAACTCAGTTTCACAATTCCTGACATTTTATCCTAGTAACAATTCCCTGTCTTAGGTCAGTTAGGATCACCACTTTATTTTAAGAATGTGAAATGTCAGAATAATAGTAGAGATTGATTTATTTCAGCTTTTATTTCTTTCATCACATTCCCAGTGGGTCAGAAGTTTACATACACTCAATTAGTATTTGGTAGCATTGCCTTTAAATTGTTCAACTTGGGTCAAACGTTTCAGGTAGCCTTCCGCAAGCTTCCCACAATAAGTTGGGTGAATCTTGTCCCATTCCTCCTGACAGAGCGGGTGTAACTGAGTCAGGTTTGTAGGCCTCCTTGCTCGCACATGCTTTTTCAGTTCTGCCCACACATGTTCTATAGGATTGAGGTCAGGGCTTTGTGATGGCCACTCCAATACCTTGACTTTGTTGTCCTTAAGCCATTTTGCCACTACTTTGGAAGTATGCTTGGGGTCATTGTCCATTTGGAAGACCCATTTGTGACCAAGCTTTAACTTCCTGACTGATGTCTTGAGACGTTGCTTCAATATATCCACACAATTTCCTGCTTCATGATGCCATCTATTTTGTGAAGTGCACCAGTCCCTCCTACAGCAAAGCACCCCCACAACATGATGCCGCCACCCCGGTTGGGATGGTGTTCTTCAGCTTTCAAGCCTTCCCCTTTTTCCTCCAAACATAACGATGGTCATTATGGCCAAACAGTTCTATTTTTGCAAAAGCATCCTTCACTCATGCTGCCAAACATACCCTCTGTCACGATCGTCTTGCTGAGAGAGAGTGGACCAAGGCGCAGCGTGTGCAAAATACATTCTCTTTTATTTTAGAGAAAGGAAAAAACACGCAACGAACACTTTAACAAACTGAAACAAAACAAACGATCGTGAAGCTATAGACGTAAGTGCACACACAAGCTACAAACGTACAACATAGACAATTACCCACATTAACCTAGTGCCTATGGCTGTCTTAAATATGGCTCCCAATCAGAGACAATTAATGACATCTGTCTCTGATTGAGAACCATTCAGGCAACCATAGACACAGCTAGACACCTACACTAAACACAAACCCATCTACTCTACTTAACCCCCTAAACCATACAACCACCCTAGACAATACAAAAACACATACCTTCCCCATGTCACACCCTGACCTAACTAAAATAATAAAGGAAACAAAGAATACTAAGGCCAGGGCGTGACAGTACCCCCCCCCCCCCAAAGGTGCGGACTCCGGCCGCAGAACCTGAAACAGAAGGGGAGGGTCCGGGGTGGCCCCCATCATGGCGGCGGCTCGGGCGCGGGACGAGGCCCCCACTCCACCATTGTCAATACCCGCTTTGGTGGCGCCTCTGGAGCGGCGACCCTTGTAGCAAGTCCCGGACTGAAGACCATCCCAGAGTGCGCCACCGGACTGAGGGGTAGCTCCGGACTGAGGGGTAGCTCCGGACTGAGGGGTAGCTCCGGACTGAGGGGTAGCTCATGACTGGAGGGCAGCTCATGACTGGACGGCAGCTCATGACTGGACGGCAGCTCATGGCTGGCTGACGGCAGCTCATGGCTGGCTGACGGCAGCTCATGGCTGGCTGAGGGATCTGGCAGCTCATGGCTGGCTGACGGATCTGGCTGCTCATGGCTGGCTGACGGATCTGGCTGCTCATGGCTGGCTGACGGATCTGGCTGCTCATGGCTGGCTGACGGATCTGGCTGCTCATGGCTGGCTGACGGATCTGGCTGCTCATGGCTGGCTGACGGATCTGGCTGCTCATGGCTGGCGGACGGATCTGGCTGCTCATGGCTGGCGGACGGATCTGGCTGCTCATGGCTGGCGGACGGATCTGGCTGCTCATGGCTGGCGGACGGCTCGGGCTGCTCATGTCTGGCGGACGGCTCGGGCTGATCCTGTCTGGCGGACGGCTCGGGCTGATCCTGTCTGGCGGACGGCTCGGGCTGATCCTGTCTGGCGGACGGCTCGGGCTGATCCTGTCTGGCGGACGGCTCGGGCTGATCCTGTCTGGCGGACGGCTCGGGCTGATCCTGTCTGGCGGACGGCTCTGGCTGATCCTGTCTGGCGGACGGCTCTAGCGGCTCGGGACAGACGGGCAGCTCTGACGGTGCTTGGCAGACGGGCAGCTCAGACGGTGCTTGGCAGACGGGCAGCTCAGACGGTGCTTGGCAGACGGGCAGCTCAGACGGTGCTTGGCAGACGGGCAGCTCAGACGGTGCTTGGCAGACGGGCAGCTCAGACGGTGCTTGGCAGACGGGCAGCTCAGACGGTGCTTGGCAGACGGGCAGCTCAGACAGTGCTTGGCAGACGGGCAGTTCAGGCGCCGCTGGGCAGACGGCAGACTCTGGCCGGCTGAGGCGCACTGTAGGCCTGGTGCGTGGTGCCGGAACTGGTGGTACCGGGCTGGGGACACGCACCTGAAGGCTAGTGCGGGGAGAAGGAACAGGGCATACTGGACCCTGGAGACGCACATTAGGCCTAGTGCGTGGTGCCGGAACTGGTGGTACCGGGCTGGGGACACGCATCTCAGGGCTAGTGCGGGGAGCAGCAACAGGACCAACAGGACTCTGGAGACGCACAGGAGGCTTGGTGCGTGGTGCCGGAACTGGTGGTACCGGGCTGGAGACACGCACCATAGGGCGAGTGCGTGGAGGAGGAACAGGGCTCTGGAGACACACTGGAAGCCTGGTGCGTGGTGTAGGCACTGGTGGTACTAGGCTGGAGCGGGGAGGTGGCGCCGGAAATACCGGACCGTGCAGGCGTACTGGCTCCCTTGAGCACTGAGCCTGCCCAACCTTACCTGGTTGTATGCTCCCCGTCGCCCGACCAGTGCGGGGAGGTGGAATAACCCGCACCGGGCTATGTAGGCGAACCGGGGACACCATGCGTAAGGCTGGTGCCATGTAAGCCGGCCCGAGGAGACGCACTGGTGGCCAGATGCGTTGGGCCGGCTTCATGACATCCGGCTCAATCCTCAATCTAGCCCTGCCAGTGCAGGGAGGTGGAATAACCCGCACCGGGCTATGAACACGTACAGGAGACACCATGCGCTCTACTGCGTAACACTGTGTCTGCCCGTACTCTCGCTCTCCACGGTAAGTACAGGGAGTATGCGCAGGTCTCCTACCTGACTTCGCCACACTCCCTTTTAGCCCCCCCCCCCCCAAGAAATTTTTGGGTTGTACTCGAGGGCTTCCAGCCTTGCTTCCGTGCTGCCTCCTCATATCGCCTCCTCTCGGCTTTAGCTGCCTCCAGCTCTTCACGAGGGAGGCGATATTCTCCCGGTTGTGCCCAAGGACCCTTTCCATCCAGTATCTCCTCCCATGTCCATGAATCCTTTGTGTATTGCTCCTGTTGCTGCTTTACACGCCGCTTGGTCCGATTCTGGTGGGTAATTCTGTCACGATCGTCTTGCTGAGAGAGAGTGGACCAAGGCGCAGCGTGTGCAAAATACATTCTCTTTTATTTTAGAGAAAGGAAAAAACACACAACGAACACTTTAACAAACTGAAACAAAACAAACGATCGTGAAGCTATAGACGTAAGTGCACACACAAGCTACAAACGTACAACATAGACAATTACCCACATTAACCTAGTGCCTATGGCTGTCTTAAATATGGCTCCCAATCAGAGACAATTAATGACATCTGTCTCTGATTGAGAACCATTCAGGCAACCATAGACACAGCTAGACACCTACACTAAACACAAACCCATCTACTCTACTTAACCCCCTAAACCATACAACCACCCTAGACAATACAAAAACACATACCTTCCCCATGTCACACCCTGACCTAACTAAAATAATAAAGGAAACAAAGAATACTAAGGCCAGGGCGTGACACCCTCGTAAAACTGACTATCCTACCAATCCTTGACTTCGGCAATGTCATTTACAAAATAGCCTCCAACACTCTACTCAGCAAATTGGATGCAGTCTATCACAGTGCCATCCGTTTTGTCACCAAAGCCCCATATACTACCCACCACTGCGACCTGTATGCTCTGCAATGACTGGACTTTTTTTTTTAATCAAAAATATATCACTGAAGCTGGAGACTCATATCTCCCTCACCAACTTTAAGCATAAGCTGTCAGAGCAGCTCACAGATTATTGCACCTGTACATAGCCCATCTGTACATAGCCCATCTGTAAATAGCCCATCCAACTACCTCATCCCCATATTGTTATACATTTTTTTGCTCCTTTGCACACCAGTATCTCTACTTGCACATTCATCTTCTGCACATCTATCACTCCAGTGTTTAATTGCTAAATTGTAATTATTTCACCACCATGGCCTATTTATTGCCTTACCTCCCTTATCTTACCTCATTTGCACACACTGTATATAGATTTTTTTCTATTGTGTTATTGACTGTATGTTTATTTATTCCATGTGTAACTCTGTTTGTGTCGCACTGCTTAGCTTTATCTTGGCCAGGTCGCAGTTGTAAATGAGAACTTGTTCTCAACTGGCCTACCTGGTTAAATAAAAATATATAAAAACATGTGTTCAGCACTTTAGAAATGTACAGCAACAGAATGCAGAACATGGGTTTCTTACAGTATTTTTCCTGTACACCAAGTCAGAACCGTAGGATAAAAGGGGGTATATAAGCAGACAATGAAACCTCTTACAATATTAGATGACATTTCTCAAAAACAGGTTATAGGCTACATGTGCAGCACCACCGAGTCAGAACAGTAACGTTAGGCGAAATTAAGGGGTAAAAATACCCTGAATATTTTGGTCTGAGTCACATGGGCTACTAACAGCTTACTACACAACATACTTAGTATTACTTTCTTCGCTGCAGCATACATATCTCCCTGGCATATTACATCATTTATGCAGCAGCATACCAGACATTGTTGGACTCACCTTGGCTTGTGATGTGCTCACTTAAATATGAAGGTGGCGCGGCGGTCCTTTGTGGGCAAATTTTATCATCAGACTTTAGCAAAATCTGTCATTCTCTGGATTTATGGTGGGAACTCCGTAAAAAAAAAACACAGCCACTCCACTGAATAGCAGGCTACTGGTTGCTTTGCAATGCTTCCAGTTAGGCACTGATTCCTTCCAAATGACTCATTGTTGAATTTGCGATTTCCAACTTGTGTAATCTTTGTCCGATGGCCGATGAGCACCGATACGTTTTATAATTTCTCTTCATTATTTAAAAAGGATTTGCCAGTAGATTGTCGACTTGATTCACGATGATGACTGCTAATTAAGACTTTGAAAGTAAGATGTTGACAAGATTATTGGAATCTGTGTGGGTAGCTGGACAGGTAGGATGACTGACAATTATCATGACACAAGTTGAGACCCAGATGCAGACACAGGAAGCAGATGGTTGGAGTCTTACCATATTTATTAATCCAATAGGTTAAGGCAAGAGAATGGTCGTGGACAGGCAAAAGGGTCATAACCAGTTCAGAGTCCAAAAGGTACTGAAGGGCAGGCAGGATGATCAGGCAGGCAGGATGATCAGGCAGGCAGGATGATCAGGCAGGAAAGAAGTCCAGAGTCAGGCAGAGGTCAAAACCGGGAAGATTATCAAAAACAGAATAGCAAAAGGTGTACGGGAAAAACACGCTGGTTGACTTGACTAACATACAAGACGAACTGGCACAGAGAGACAGGAAACACAGGGATAAATACACCGGGGAAAATAAGTGACACCTGGAGGGGGTGGAGACAATCACAAGGACAGGTGAAACAGATCAGGGCGTGACAACAATAGTGAAGGTGAACAGGTGGTCACGGGTCAGGTGACAGATGAATGGAGGAGGCTGAGGCAGGAATTCCTTTAACCACAAGGTGGAATATTTACTGGGTAGTTTCTCTGTGCTGCATAACAAAGGAAACAGAATAACATGTATCCAATCAAATTCCTAATCACAAAAGTCAAATCATAACAATCATTCTCATTATTAACATAATGAGATAATTCAGTTCAATAGGAATTCAATATGAAGCATGATTTATTCATTTAGGGTCATAACCATCATAATCATGAGAATGATAAGGCAAATAAATCGATCAGTGCCAAGAGTGTGCAAAGCTGTCATCAAGGCAAAGGGTGGCTATTTGAAGAATCTCAAATATAAAATACATTTAGATTTGTTGAACACTTTTTTGGTTACTACATGATTCCATATGTGTTATTATATAGTTTTGATGTCTTCACTATTATTCTACAATGTAGAAAATAATAAAAAATAAAGAAAAACCCTTGAATGAGTAGGTGTTTTCAAACTTTTGACCGGTAGTGTATGTATTTGTATAGTACGTGTCTCTGTATAGTACATGTCTCTGTATAGTACATGTCTCTGTATAGTACATGTCTTTGTATAGTACATGTCTTTGTATAGTACATGTCTTTGTATAGTACATGTCTCTGTATAGTACATGTCTCTGTATAGTACATGTCTCTGTATAGTACATGTCTTTGTATAGTACATGTCTTTGTATAGTACATGTCTCTGTATAGTACATGTCTTTGTATAGACCATGTCTTTGTATAGACCATGTCTTTGTATAGTATGTGTCTCTGTATAGTAAATGTCTTTGTATAGTACATGTCTCTGTATAGTACATGTCTCTGTATAGTACATGTCGTTGTATAGTACGTGTCTCTGTATAGACCATGTCTTTGTATAGTACGTGTCTCTGTAAAGTACATGTATTTGTATAGTACATGTCTTTGTATAGTATGCCTTTGTATAGTACGTGTCTCTGTATAGACCATGTCTTTGTATAGTACGTGTCTCTGTAAAGTACATGTTTTTGTATAGTACATGTCTCTGTATAGTATGTCTTTGAATAGTATTTCTTTGTATAGTACATGTCTCTGTATAGTACATGTCTTTGTATAGTACATGTCTCTGTATAGTACATGTATTTGTATAGTACATGTCTCTGTATAGTACATGTCTCTGTATAGTATGTCTTTGAATAGTATTTCTTTGTATAGTACATGTCTCTGTATAGTACATGTCTTTGTATGGTATGTCTTTGTATAGTATGTCTTTGTATAGTATGTCTTTGTATAGTACATGTCTTTGTATAGTATGTCTTTGTATGGTATGCTTACACAATTATTTTACTGTAGTACACGTGTCAAACTCATTCCATGGAGGGTCGTTTGTCAGCAGGTTTTCGCTCCACCCTTGTACTTGATTGATGAATTAAGGTCACTAATTAGTAAGGAACTCCCCAGATCTGATTGTCTTGGTCGTAACTGAAAGGAAAAAACAAAAACCCGCAGACACTCTGCCCTCCGTGGAAGGAGTTTGACACCCCTGATGTACTATGTTGTGAAGCTCAAATCATCATATGTCATTCAATGAGTCTCTCTCTAGGTGGCACTATTGTCTATATATATATTGTCTATATATTGTCTATATATTGTCATATATTGTCTATATATTGTCATATATTGTCTATATATTGTCATATATTGTCTATATATTGTCTATAAACATGGGCCAGTTTTTCAAAAGTTATTTATCTGGATTTTGCCTATCGGACTGGATTAAATAGAAAGGGAGTCCCCCATTCAAGCCAATGATTTGTCCTTTCCAATCATTATATTTCCATCCATTTAATCCAATCGGCGAAATCAAGAGAGAGAACTTTTGGGTCCTGAAAATTAGACATTATAGATATCCTATTTATAAAGGTCAAATGGAGGGTGAA
The DNA here is from genome assembly GCF_016432855.1 of Salvelinus namaycush. Lineage (NCBI taxonomy): Eukaryota > Metazoa > Chordata > Actinopteri > Salmoniformes > Salmonidae > Salvelinus > Salvelinus namaycush. The sequence goes on along the minus strand of NC_052313.1, from coordinate 12,506,005 downwards.
TGTACTGTACTTCACTAATACTTGTATTGTAATGGACTGCAGTCACTACATTCCTTTGTTTACAGTAGTGGAGGCTGCTGAGGGAATGGCGACTCTTAATAATGGCTGCAACGGAGTCAATGGAATGGCATCAAACACATGGAAACCATGGAAAGCATGTGTTTGATGTATTTGATACCATTCCACTAATTCCGCTCCAGCCATTACCAAGATCACGTCCTCCCCAATTAAAGTGACACCAACCTCCTGTGGTCTACAATCATCGTTACAATGCAGTTTGCATACCACACAGTGTCAGAGTTATACTAATATGCAATACTGATATGACTCATAGCTTAGAGCACTCACCACCCCAGTGTCATGCTGTTTCCACCAATAAGTGAATGAAATGTACGTGCCTGACTCTAGGTAAGGTAGTCCTAATGGGCATACACCCAGTGGTGTAAAGTACTTTAGTAAAAATACTTTAAAGTAATACTTAAGTCAGTTTTGGGGGTTTCTGTACTTTACTATTAATATTTTTGACAACTTTTAATTTTACTTCACTACATTCCTAAAGAAAATAATGTACTTCTTACTTCATACATTTTCCCTGACACTCAAAAGTACATTTTGAATGCTTAGCAGGAAAGGAAAATGGTACAATTCACACACTTGTCAAGAGATTGTCCCTGGTCATCCCTATTGCCTCTGATCTGGTGGACTCACTAAAAAAACATGTTTCGTTTGTAAATGATGTCTGAGTGTTGGAGTGTGCCACTGGCTATCCATAAATACCATTTTTTTAAATGGTTCCATCTGGTTTGCTTAATAAGAGGAATTTGAAATGATTTATACTTTTGATACTTAAGTATAATTTAGCATTTACATATACTTTTGATACTTCAGTACATTTAAAACCAAATGTTTTTAGACTTTTACTCAAGTAGTATTTTACTGGGTGACTTTCACTATTACTTCAGTCATTTTCTGTTAAGGTATCTTTACTTTTACTCAAGTATAACATTTGGGTACTTTCTCCACCACTGCATACACCCACCAATGTCATAGGTAAGGAACCCAGGTGGTGGAGATAGGAAGGCTCTGGTGATGTTTGTTAATAAAGGCTATTACTGGTCCGATCAAAGCTGGTAATTGTCTCAAGCAAGTCTCACTGTTTGCATATTACCCCATTGTCTACTTGCCACCTTTCCAGCAGCCACCGAAGACACTGAGGTTTACGCACGTAATTGCTTGGGTATGCTTTTGCTTACTCAATGTTTTGGGGTAAATCGTGTGATGATCTGGTGTTTGTGGGTCAAACAGGGTCTCCGTATAAGTACATTGTCTTCATTGTTTTAATTAGTCCAGAGTGACTGTGAGAATGGGTACGGGCGTGGGACTCTGCTTTCACGCGCCATGGGTGTGTCGATGGACGTCACTGGAAGGCCAGTTATCCGGTCGCTATGGGAACTGTATAAAACCGGTCCCCAAGAGCACAATGGGAAAACGTTTTACTGGAGTTGATGTGTGGTGTCCTGTAGCGTGTTCTCCCACGGCTCTGCTCTGCTCTCCTCCTCAGGAAACCTGTCCTACTCGTCAGAATTCGATTCTCTGGCGAACAAGGACTAAACTCTCTGTTACACTTTTCTTCTCACATACCCCTTCTTCAGTGCGACGGGGAAGACGGACAACATGATTGGCTATATCTTCGTGGTTCTATGTGGATTGGCTGGCAGTGCGCTCGCAAAGGGTGAGTAGAGAGTTCACTGATTGATGCAACTAGCCCCTTCATGGATGCCTGTAGAGCGCACCCTCACCCATTATGTCGCTTATGGACAAATCACATAAAGTATTCCTTAATTATATGATTGAATGTGTTTTTTAAAAGTACAATTATGAATAGTTATTCGTCAATTTGTTCAGGACACATTAGGCATCATGCGTAATTATTGCCTGAATGCTTGACGCACGAGGATGTTGATGCGCGTACATTGCCACCTTGCCATCTTTTAGTAGTAGTCCTATTGTGCAAGGCCATGTAAAATGGATTCCCACATAATCAGGAGGAACGTGCGTGCTGCCACGGTAAAAAGATAGTATTGGCGTCAGGGGAACATTCTTCGAACGCTTGGCACTTGGCAGACAGATTAGCCAACATCCCGCGCTTTGAACATATGGGGCCACAGGACCAGGCTCTTTGGACCAGGCTCTTTCCCGTCTACTGTCTCGTTTATCGGCCCATTGAGAAACCAGTGTGGTCGTGTGGCAGGGGTGGTTGATGAAGTGCGGTTCTTTTACAGCTAAGTGTTGTTAGTAGATAAGCCCTGTCCTGTGGGATAGTTGTTTGGATAACGGGGACCTCTGTGGCCAGGCTTGGTATCCGCTTCTCTGTGCGCGCTTTAACCCCGGTTGAATCGGCACACACAGGGCGTTACTTCCTGACGCTGATGAGTTTGTGAAAGGGAAGTTCTAATATAAATGAGTGCGGGGTCATGACCAGCACTAGGAAACTTTCTAGAGCGCAGGAAATGGCGCTAATCAGCGTTTATGACTTAAACAGACGCACGGGGAGGAAACCGGGGTGAACTGGCTCCTGTGTGCGTAAAGTATTAGGGTAGCGCAGGACATATGGTTATTGGTCAACAACTTTTTACTAAATGGAACGAGTGTTTTTGTCATGTCAAACCTGATATAATGTCACAATTGTCCTCTACATACAGTCTTTTATTTGCAAAATTAGTTGTATTAGTTTTAATGCAAGCTTTTTTAATGGGTTAGATAATACATCTGGAGTAAGTAATTACTTAATTCATTTAATTAATTGTTAAGCATTGTCAGCAAAATCAATGAACTTTTTATTAATTTGGTCGTTTACTATCATTGCACTTTTGATGTAGACCAATGAAACAAGTTGAGGAACAATCCTTACTTTTTTCATATTCAATAGCCCTACATTTATTACACAGAAAAATATGACCCTGTATTGGTTTTGGGAAAACATACACAAAACTGCAATTCAATCAAAAATATTTCACATTTATACCAGTGGAGCAAACACCAGTGTCATTTGCCAAACTGTTTCTATGTCTTACTACTGTGTTATGATGTGCGTGTCTGATAAGGATCTGAAAAGAATGCATTGTACCATGGAAACAGGATATAGAAGGCCAAACATTATTATGTCCCTCCAATGAAATGCAAATGTCGCCATGATTTGTAAAATAATTTTGTGTTTTACATGAATAGAATAGCATGCACAACACTGGAGGGAAAAGTTGAGGGGAAATTATTACAAAATTCTCCTTTTGTAATCTTAGGCTACATCCAGCTCTGTAACTTACACCTGTCCTGCAGCCACATTCTGGGGTTCTAAACAGACATGTCCTTGAACTCCAACTGATCCTCCACTTGTATGAAATGGCACTAGGGTTTGTTGAATGAAAGCTCCAGCTGTATTGAGTAACATGGGAAGGCGGGTTCTGGCCACTTTACAGCCTGTTGAAATGCCCCTTGGGCCCGTGCTGAGAGAGACTTGACTTCCCTTCCTCCTTTAAACTATTTACACCGACATATAGACTCTGCTGCAGGACTCTCCCTGTGTGTGTGTGTGTGTGTGTGTGCGTGCGTGCGTGCGTGCGTGCGTGCGTGCGTGCGTGCGTGCGTGCGTGCGTGCGTGCGTGCGTGCGTGCGTGCGTGCGTGTGTGCGTGCGTCTGTGTGTGACTCAGAGGGGAAACAGAGGAAACTACCAGAGTAAGTAAAACTAGAGCTGCTGAAGGGGACATCCACTGGTAACCATGAATATTAGTAATGGGGGGGGGGGGGGGGTCACAGATGGGATAAAATGATAGGTCAGTATTCAGTCTCAGTATAGTGATGTGTATGATCAGGAAGATAGTACAGAGAGGATACCATACGGGCACACTGAAGTGAAGTTTCATTTTGGTAAAGTGAGAATGCTTGACATGCTGGTTATGACGTGGAGGACCTAAAAAAAGGCTTTACCAAAAGCAGGAGAACCTAGGAAGTCACACGTAGTCTGCTGTACTATGACGAGTTCTGATTACAAACCACGCTAGATCAGTGTGAACTAGATTTGTGTTTGTTCCAATAGGATGCAGTGTGAACAGTGGAGGCTCCTCAGAGGAGGAAGGGGAAGAACATCCTCCTCAGTAACTTAAAAAAATGTAATTTTTAGATAAAACTATACTAAATGTAATCACGTCACCAAATAATTGATTAAAACACACTATTTTGCAAAGAAGGTCTATAGTAGACTCAACAGCACTCTGTAGGGTAGCACAATGGTGTAGCCAGAGGACAGCTAGCTTCCTTCCTCCTCTGGGTACATTGACTTCAATACAAAACTTAGGAGGCTCATGGTTCTCACCCCCTTCCATAGACTTACACAGTAATTATGACAACTTCTGGAGGACGTCCTCCAACGTATCAGAGCTCTTGCAGCATGAACTGACATGTTGTCCACCCAATCAAAGGATCAGATAATTAATCTAGTACTGAAAGCATAAGCTGCAGCTAGCACTGTAGTGCATAAAATGTAGTGAGTAGCTGACTCAAAGAGAGAGAAAGAAAATAGCTGAACAGTTTTGAACAAATAAATGTCTTCCTAAATGAAGGAGAAGCAGTACTTACTTAGATAGCAAATGCAGCTAGCTAGTTTAGCCTACTGATATACCCTGCTCAAACAGAGGGATGTTATGTTAGCTAGCTGGCTATGACTATCCAACACAACACTGGAACTCTTCAAAGTCAAGGTAAGCTTTTGGTTTTACAAATTTATTGCCACCGGGCCCTACGATGTAACTGCTTACTGACTGTACACTGTAATGTTACTGCATGATTAGCGGGTTTACTAACATATTAGTTCTATTAGCTATGCTGACTATGATGTTACTTTAGCTAATATGGTGACAACCATGTAGGCTGTGTGTAGAGGTTTGACTTGGAATGTTTTTTTTCGCCTGGTCACATACAGCTGATGTGTTGTGCATTGAAGTCCACAAGCGAAGGGAAGAGGTGAGAGGAGAGCGCATCACGTAGATGCCAGAAGGAACACAACGTGGCTGCTATGAAACTGTGAACTGTGTTTACGCGCGATCAAGTTGTGTATTCATTTTGCCGATTCTGGTGAAAAACTTTTCTTAAACAGATCCAAACTGGGATAGTCATACCTGAATTTCTACAATAGAAACTCTCGTTTGTAACTGTTGGACTAATGATTACACCCTAGATCAGCTAGATTCAGGCAAGAGTGTGCAAGGCATTATTGAATGTCACTGTCTGTCCACTTGCACCTACGTTGTAAACTTTAATTCATAGGCTAGGTTGTAGCAACCTCATGATGAGTATAGGGAAAATTTGAGTATCATGTAGTAGCCTAAACCGATCGCTGTTACATTGAACTGGGTGAATGAATATGAATGATAGTTATCCAACATGCTGTAATAGAAATAAGGCCATGTTCATAAAACATTTTTTGTCCTCCCTCATCTGAAATGGCACTGACTGCCACTGAGTGTGAACTAGATTTGTGTTTGGTCCAATAGGATGCAGTGTGAACTAGTTTTGTGTTTGTTCCAGTAGGATGCAATGTGAACTAGGTTTGTGTTTGGTCCAATAGGATGCAGTGTGAACTAGTTTTGTGTTTGTTCCAGTAGGATGCAATGTGAACTAGGTTTGTGTTTGGTCCAATAGGATGCAGTGTGAACTAGTTTTGTGTTTGTTCCAGTAGGATGCAATGTGAACTAGGTTTGTGTTTGGTCCAATAGGATGCAGTGTGAACTAGTTTTGTGTTTGTTCCAGTAGGATGCAATGTGAACTAGGTTTGTGTTTGGTCCAATAGGATGCAATGTGAACTAGGTTTGTGTTTGTTCCAATAGGATGCAGTGTGAACTAGTTTTTTTGGGCTGATTCAAGGACGTGTCTGTGTGAATGAAGTTTCCCTTTGGGCTGAGAGGAAGGAAGGGTGGATGGACAGCACCCTTAATCTCTCATTAATTAACCTCAGCTACCATTGAGTGGAGTGTTGATTTTATTTGATAAATAACAGTGACACTGCTTAGTGCTCACGCATTTCCACTGTGGTCCTCAAGTGGTCTTACTGGCATGGGAACGAGGAGGTGACGAGGGTCAGTGGTATTGCTGCATGGGAGTGTCTGTGATGACACTGTCAGTTGATCTGTCAACACCCGGTGTTGTGGTCAATTACTGCATTGTTCTACAGTGTTTATTGGAGTAGGTTTTGGCGTCAGCATAGCTCTGGTCCAGGGCTTTAGTTCACATTCATTCCCTAACGCCCTGGACCAGAGCTGTGGGCAGCAATGTAACAGTGATCAGTGGTGTTGGTCAATGGTGCTACTGGTGGTGGTTTTGTTGTGCCCATTATGTTGTATTCAGTTGTGTGCTGTCATCAGCACTGTGGTGGTCAGTCGTGTTGGAATGCAGCACACTCCTCTTATAAGAATCTCATCCTCAGTTGTTTTTTCAAGGAGTTTTGACCGTTGTGCACAGTTGATTCAGATATCAGTCATTGTCATCTCCTCCCACAATAACATCAGTTACTGGTTGTTGAGCAACATATGGGCAGTGGTGTAAAGTACTTAAGTAAAAATACTTTTAAGTACTACTTAAGTATTTTGGGGGGGTATCTGTACTTTACTTTACTATTTATATTTTTGACTACTTTTACTTTTAATTCACTACATTCCTAAAGAAAATAATCTACTTTTTGCTCCATACATTTTCCCTGACACCCAAAAGTACTCGTTACATTTTGAATACTTAACAGGACAGGAAAATGGTCTAATTCACACACTTATCAGGAGAACATCCCTGGTCATCCCTACTGCCTCTGATCTGGAGGGCTCACTAAACACAAATGCTTCATTTGTAAATTATGTCTGTGTGTTGTAGTGTGACCCTGGCTCTCCGTAAATAAAAAAATACAAAAGGAAATTCTGCCATCTGATTTGCTTATTAAAAGGAATGTGAAGTGATTTATACTTTTACTTTTGATACTTAAGTATATTTTTGCAATTACATTGACTTTTGATACGTAAGTATATTTAAAACCACATACTTTTAGACTGTTACTCAAGTAGTATTTTTCTGGTTGACTTTCACTTTTACTTGAGTCATTTTCTATTAAGGAATCTTTTACTTATGTATGACAATTGGGTACTTTTTCCACCACTGCGTATGGGGACCAGCCTTGTAAGGGAGAGCTAGGCTTCAGCCTAAGTTCTTTCTTCTGTTCTCTCCCCCTGTATGGGGGCCAGCCTGGCCTGCAGCCTATAAGACATCTCTGTTCTCTCCCCCTGTATGGGGGCCAGCCTGGCCTGCAGCCTATAAGACATCTCTCTTCTCTCTCCCTGTATGGGGGCCAGCCTGGCCTGCAGCCTATAAGACATCTCTGTTCTCTCCCCCTGTATGGGGGCCAGCCTGGCCTGCAGCCTATAAGACATCTCTGTTCTCTCCCCCTGTATGGGGCCAGCCTGGCCTGCAGCCTATAAGACACCTCTCTTCTCTCTCCCTGTATGGGGGCCAGCCTGGCCTGCAGCCTATAAGACATCTCTGTTCTCTCCCCCTGTATGGGGGCCAGCCTGGCCTGCAGCCTATAAGACATCTCTCTTCTCTCTCCCTGTATGGGGGCCAGCCTGGCCTGCAGCCTATAAGACATCTCTCTTCTCTCTCCCTGTATGGGGGCCAGCCTGGCCTGCAGCCTATAAGACATCTCTGTTCTCTCTCCCTGTAGGTAAGGTGGAGAGTGTGCCTAAGGGGAAGTTCAGTGTTCCTGTTCTGGATGTGAAGAGTCGACAGCTGGTCCTGGAGGCCAACCAGACTCTGACAATCCACTGCAGGTGAGTCTCTCTGGAGTCAAAGGTTACAGGTCAGATGTGATGGGGGAGGGGGTAGCACAGGAGGTTGCTGAGGACGGCTCAGCAGGAGGACGGCTCATAATAATGTCCGTAACGGAGAGAATGGAGTGGCATCAAACACATTGTTTCCATGTATTTGATACCATTCCACAGATTCCGCTCCAGTTATTACCACGAGCCCATCCTCCCCAATTAAGTTGCCACTGATTCTGTCCAGATTAGTTTTTATATCAGGGGCGTCAATCTAATTTTGCCCCATGGGCCGCATTCTGTCTTCACCGAGGAACCGCACTCAAAATTGGTTATATTTCTTTGCAAAAGATTGTGCTCCCTGACTGTCTAGCATTCGTTGAGATGACTGTTAGTGAGCTGGACAGAGTGTAAATGAAGCTCCTTTATCATTTCTACACAGTTTCAATGTCGTTTTAGTCATTTCAATGTCGATTGAGATAAAACAATTAGATTTACATTTTATTTTTATTTTATTTACTTAAATCACCTCGCAGGCCGGTTTGAATGGGCTCACGGGCCGGATCAAGCCCACGGACTGTATCTTTAACACCCCTGTTTTATATGGACCATTTTATGGTCAGCTTTTCAGAAGTTGAGGTGCGATGAGAGAGATGGAATGTTTTATGCCATTTTACTTTTGACCAATCAGGGGTTGGTGGGAGCTGTCGTGGGCATTCCCTGGAGGTGTGGCCAGAGATCAGGAGAGAATGCGATTGGAAGATTCTCGCTGTGGTAGGCAGAGCCAGCATTACTGCAGCCAACTGACGCTTAGCTCGGCGCAGGCGCAGCACACAGGATCGTTCCGGTGTCGGTACAGCCATCAAAAGCTCAGGCAGAGAGCTGTCTATGTCTATGTCACAGGTAAGACGCGTCAGGTTGCATCTAACAACTCCCAACTCACTCCAGGAGTCGCTCATTGAAGTGTTTTTTACTCCCACCTCTCTCTCTAATGGAGTGGTCAGTCAGTCTCCCCCCTCCCTCCCCCCTCTCTCTCTAATGGAGTGGTCAGTCAGTCTCCCCCCTCCCTCCCCCCTCTCTCTCTAATGGAGTGGTCAGTCAGTCCCCCCTCCTCTCTCTCTAATGGAGTGGTCAGTCAGTCTCCCCCCTCCTCTCTCTCTAATGGAGTGGTCAGTCAGTCTCCCCCCTCCCTCCCCCCTCTCTCTCTAATGGAGTGGTCAGTCAGTCTCCCACCTCCCTCCCCCCTCTCTCTCTAATGGAGTGGTCAGTCAGTCCCCCCCCCTCTCTCTCTAATGGAGTGGTCAGTCAGTCTCCCCCCTCCCTCCCCCCTCTCTCTCTAATGGAGTGGTCAGTCAGTCTCCCCCTCCTCTCTCTCTAATGGAGTGGTCAGTCAGTCCCCCCCCCCTCTTTCTCTAATGGAGTGGTCAGTCAGTCCCCCCCCTCTTTCTCTAATGGAGTGGTCAGTCAGTCCCCCCCCCCCCCTCTTTCTCTAATGGAGTGGTCAGTCAGTCTCCCCCCTCCTCTCTCTCTAATGGAGTGGTCAGTCAGTCTCCCCCCTCCTCTCTCTCTAATGGAGTGGTCAGTCAGTCTCCCCCCTCCCTCCCCCCTCTCTCTCTAATGGAGTGGTCAGTCAGTCCCCCCCCCCCCCCTCTCTCTCTAATGGAATGGTCAGTCAGTCTCCCCCTCCTCTCTCTCTAATGGAGTGGTCAGTCAGTCCCCCCCCCTCCTCTCTCTCTAATGGAGTGGTCAGTCAGTCTCCCCCCTCCCTCCCCCCTCTCTCTCTAATGGAGTGGTCAGTCAGCCCCCCCCCCCCCCCCTCTCTCTCTAATGGAATGGTCAGTCAGTCTCCCCCTCCTCTCTCTCTAATGGAGTGGTCAGTCAGTCCCCCCCCCCTCTCTCTCTAATGGAATGGTCAGTCAGTCTCCCCCTCCTCTCTCTCTAATGGAGTGGTCAGTCAGTCCCCCCCCCCCCTCCTCTCTCTCTAATGGAGTGGTCAGTCAGTCTCCCCCCTCCCTCCCCCCTCTCTCTCTAATGGAGTGGTCAGTCAGTCCCCCCCCCTCTCTCTCTCTAATGGAATGGTCAGTCAGTCTCCCCCTCCTCTTTCTCTAATGGAGTGGTCAGTCAGTCCCCCCCCCCTCTTTCTCTAATGGAGTGGTCAGTCAGTCCCCCCCCCCCCCCTCTTTCTCTAATGGAGTGGTCAGTCAGTTTCCCCCCTCCTCTCTCTCTAATGGAGTGGTCAGTCAGTCTCCCCCCTCCTCTCTCTCTAATGGAGTGGTCAGTCAGTCTCCCCCCTCCCTCCCCCCTCTCTCTCTAATGGAGTGGTCAGTCAGTCCCCCCCCTCTTTCTCTAATGGAATGGTCAGTCAGTCTCCCCCTCCTCTCTCTCTAATGGAGTGGTCAGTCAGTCCCCCCCCCCCCCCTCCTCTCTCTCTAATGGAGTGGTCAGTCAGTCTCCCCCCTCCCTCCCCCCTCTCTCTCTAATGGAGTGGTCAGTCAGTCCCCCCCCCCCTCTCTCTCTAATGGAATGGTCAGTCAGTCTCCCCCTCCTCTCTCTCTAATGGAGTGGTCAGTCAGTCCCCCCCCCCTCTCTCTCTAATGGAGTGGTCAGTCAGTCTCCCCCCTCCTCTCTCTCTATGGAGTGGTCAGTCAGTCTCCCCCCTCCCTCCCCCCTCTCTCTCTAATGGAGTGGTCAATCAGTCTCCCCCTCCTCTTTCTCTAATGGAGTGGTCAGTCAGTCCCCCCCCCCCCCCCCCCCCTCTTTCTCTAATGGAGTGGTCAGTCAGTCCCCCCCCCCCCTCTTTCTCTAATGGAGTGGTCAGTCAGTCCCCCCCCCCCCCTCTCTCTCTCTAATGGAGTGGTCAGTCAGTCTCCCCCCTCCTCTCTCTCTAATGGAGTGGTCAGTCAGTCTCCCCCCTCCTCTCTCTCTAATGGAGTGGTCAGTCAGTCTCCCCCTCCTCTCTCTCTAATGGAGTGGTCAGTCAGTCTCCCCCCCCTCTTTCTCTAATGGAGTGGTCAGTCAGTCTCCCCCTCCTCTCTCTCTAATGGAGTGGTCAGTCAGTCTCCCCCTCCTCTCTCTCTAATGGAGTGGTCAGTCAGTCTCCCCCCTCCTCTCTCTCTAATGGAGTGGTCAGTCAGTTTCCCCCCTCTTTCTCTAATGGAGTGGTCAGTCAGTCTCCCCCCTCCTCTCTCTCTAATGGAGTGGTCAGTCAGTCTCCCCCCTCCTCTCTCTCTAATGGAGTGGTCAGTCAGTCTCCCCCCTCCTCTCTCTCTAATGGAGTGGTCAGTCATTCTCCCCCCTCCTCTCTCTCTAATGGAGTGGTCAGTCAGTCCCCCCCCTCTTTCTCTAATGGAGTGGTCAGTCAGTCTCCCCCCTCCTCTCTCTCTAATGGAGTGGTCAGTCAGTCTCCCCCCTCCTCTCTCTCTAATGGAGTGGTCAGTCAGTCTCCCCCCTCCTCTCTCTCTAATGGAGTGGTCAGTCAGTCTCCCCCCCCTCTCTCTAATGGAGTGGTCAGTCAGTCTCCCCCCTCCTCTCTCTCTAATGGAGTGGTCAGTCAGTCTCTCCCTCCTCTCTCTCTAATGGAGTGGTCAGTCAGTCTCCCCCCTCTTTCTCTAATGGAGTGGTCAGTCAGTCTCCCCCTCCTCTCTCTCTAATGGAGTGGTCAGTCAGTCTCCCCCTCCTCTCTCTCTAATGGAGTGGTCAGTCAGTCTCCCCCCTCCTCTCTCTCTAATGGAGTGGTCAGTCAGTCTCCCCCCCTCTTCTCTAATGGAGTGGTCAGTCAGTCTCCCCCCTCCTCTCTCTCTAATGGAGTGGTCAGTCAGTCTCCCCCCTCCTCTCTCTCTAATGGAGTGGTCAGTCAGTCTCCCCCCTCCTCTCTCTCTAATGGAGTGGTCAGTCAGTCCCCCCCCCCCTCTTTCTCTAATGGAGTGGTCAGTCAGTCTCCCCCCTCCTCTCTCTCTAATGGAGTGGTCAGTCAGTCTCCCCCCTCCTCTCTCTCTAATGGAGTGGTCAGTCAGTCTCCCCCCTCCTCTCTCTCTAATGGAGTGGTCAGTCAGTCCCCCCCCCCCCCCCCTCTCTCTAATGGAGTGGTCAGTCAGTCTCCCCCCCCTCTTTCTCTAATGGAGTGGTCAGTCAGTCTCCCCCCTCCTCTCTCTCTCTAATGGAGTGGTCAGTCAGTCTCCCCCCTCCTCTCTCTCTAATGGAGTGGTCAGTCAGTCTCCCCCCTCCTCTCTCTCTAATGGAGTGGTCAGTCATTCTCCCCCCTCCTCTCTCTCTAATGGAGTGGTCAGTCAGTCCCCCCCCTCTTTCTCTAATGGAGTGGTCAGTCAGTCTCCCCCCTCCTCTCTCTCTAATGGAGTGGTCAGTCAGTCTCCCCCCTCCTCTCTCTCTAATGGAGTGGTCAGTCAGTCTCCCCCCCCCTCTCTAATGGAGTGGTCAGTCAGTCTCCCCCCTCCTCTCTCTCTAATGGAATGGTCAGTCAGTCTCCCCCCTCCTCTCTCTCTAATGGAGTGGTCAGTCAGTCTCCCCCCTCCTCTCTCTCTAATGGAGTGGTCAGTCAGTCTCCCCCTCCTCTCTCTCTAATGGAGTGGTCAGTCAGTCCCCCCCCCCCCCCCCCCCTCTCTCTCTAATGGAGTGGTCAGTCAGTCCCCCCCCCCCCTCTTTCTCTAATGGAGTGGTCAGTCAGTCCCCCCCCCCCCTCTTTCTCTAATGGAGTGGTCAGTCAGTCCCCCCCCCCCCCTCTCTCTCTAATGGAGTGGTCAGTCAGTCTCCCCCCTCCTCTCTCTCTAATGGAGTGGTCAGTCAGTCTCCCCCCTCCTCTCTCTCTAATGGAGTGGTCAGTCAGTCTCCCCCTCCTCTCTCTCTAATGGAGTGGTCAGTCAGTCTCCCCCCCTCTCTCTAATGGAGTGGTCAGTCAGTCTCCCCCCCCTCTTTCTCTAATGGAGTGGTCAGTCAGTCTCCCCCTCCTCTCTCTCTAATGGAGTGGTCAGTCAGTCTCCCCCTCCTCTCTCTCTAATGGAGTGGTCAGTCAGTCTCCCCCCTCCTCTCTCTCTAATGGAGTGGTCAGTCAGTCTCCCCCCCTCTTCTCTAATGGAGTGGTCAGTCAGTCTCCCCCCTCCTCTCTCTCTAATGGAGTGGTCAGTCAGTCCCCCCCCCCCCCCTCTTTCTCTAATGGAGTGGTCAGTCAGTCTCCCCCCTCCTCTCTCTCTAATGGAGTGGTCAGTCAGTCTCCCCCCTCCTCTCTCTCTAATGGAGTGGTCAGTCAGTCTCCCCCCTCCTCTCTCTCTAATGGAGTGGTCAGTCAGTCTCCCCCCTCCTCTCTCTCTAATGGAGTGGTCAGTCAGTCTCCCCCCCCCCCCCCCCCTCTCTCTAATGGAGTGGTCAGTCAGTCTCCCCCCCCCTCTTTCTCTAATGGAGTGGTCAGTCAGTCTCCCCCTCCTCTCTCTCTAATGGAGTGGTCAGTCAGTCTCCCCCTCCTCTCTCTCTAATGGAGTGGTCAGTCAGTCTCCCCCTTCCTCTCTCTCTAATGGAGTGGTCAGTCAGTTTCCCCCCTCTTTCTCTAATGGAGTGGTCAGTCAGTCTCCCCCCTCCTCTCTCTCTAATGGAGTGGTCAGTCAGTCTCCCCCCTCCTCTCTCTCTAATGGAGTGGTCAGTCAGTCTCCCTCCTCCTCTCTCTCTAATGGAGTGGTCAGTCATTCTCCCCCCTCCTCTCTCTCTAATGGAGTGGTCAGTCAGTCCCCCCCCCTCTTTCTCTAATGGAGTGGTCAGTCAGTCTCCCCCCTCCTCTCTCTCTAATGGAGTGGTCAGTCAGTCTCCCCCCTCCTCTCTCTCTAATGGAGTGGCCAGTCAGTCTCCCCCCTCCTCTCTCTCTAATGGAGTGGTCAGTCAGTCTCCCCCCCCCCCTCTCTCTAATGGAGTGGTCAGTCAGTCTCCCCCCTCCTCTCTCTCTAATGGAATGGTCAGTCAGTCTCCCCACTCCTCTCTCTCTAATGGAGTGGTCAGTCAGTCTCCCCCCCCCTCTCTCTAATGGAGTGGTCAGTCAGTCTCCCCCCTCCTCTCTCTCTAATGGAGTGGTCAGTCAGTCTCTCCCTCCTCTCTCTCTAATGGAGTGGTCAGTCAGTCTCCCCCCTCTTTCTCTAATGGAGTGGTCAGTCAGTCTCCCCCTCCTCTTTCTCTAATGGAGTGGTCAGTCAGTCTCCCCCTCCTCTCTCTCTAATGGAGTGGTCAGTCAGTCTCCCCCCTCCTCTCTCTCTAATGGAGTGGTCAGTCAGTCTCCCCCCCTCTTCTCTAATGGAGTGGTCAGTCAGTCTCCCCCCTCCTCTCTCTCTAATGGAGTGGTCAGTCAGTCTCCCCCCTCCTCTCTCTCTAATGGAGTGGTCAGTCAGTCTCCCCCCTCCTCTCTCTCTAATGGAGTGGTCAGTCAGTCCCCCCCCCCCCCCCCTCTTTCTCTAATGGAGTGGTCAGTCAGTCTCCCCCCTCCTCTCTCTCTAATGGAGTGGTCAGTCAGTCTCCCCCCTCCTCTCTCTCTAATGGAGTGGTCAGTCAGTCTCCCCCCTCCTCTCTCTCTAATGGAGTGGTCAGTCAGTCTCCCCCCCCCCTCTCTCTAATGGAGTGGTCAGTCAGTCTCCCCCCTCCTCTCTCTCTAATGGAGTGGTCAGTCAGTCGGCCCCCTCCTCTCTCTCTAATGGAGTGGTCAGTCAGTCTCCCCCTCCTCTTTCTCTAATGGAGTGGTCAGTCAGTCTCCCCCTCCTCTTTCTCTAATGGAGTGGTCAGTCAGTCCCCCCCCCCTCTTTCTCTAATGGAGTGGTCAGTCAGTCCCCCCCCTTTCTCTAATGGAGTGGTCAGTCAGTCTCCCCCCCCCCCCCCTCTCTCTCTAATGGAGTGGTCAGTCAGTCCCCCCCCCCATCTTTCTCTAATGGAGTGGTCAGTCAGTCTCCCCCTCCTCTCTCTCTGTAATGGAGTGGTCAGTCAGTCCCCCCCCCCCCCCCCTCTCTCTCTGTAATGGAGTGGTCAGTCAGTCCCCCCCCCCCCCCTCTCTGTAATGGAGTGGTCAGTCAGTCTCTCCCCCCCCCCTCTCTGTAATGGAGTGGTCAGTCAGTCTCTCCCCCCCCTCTCTCTGTAATGGAGTGGTCAGTCAGTCTCTCCCCCCCCCCCCCTCTCTCTGTAATGGAGTGGTCAGTCAGTCTCTCCCCCCCCTCTCTCTGTAATGGAGTGGTCAGTCAGTCTCTCCCCCCTCTCTCTCTGTAATGGAGTGGTCAGTCAGTCTCTTTCTTGCGCTGTCTCGTTGTTTATAGGTTCAGGTTAAACAGGATGTAGTGGGTGCTAAATACAGACCAATGTCAGAGAGACAATTATATCTAAACACTGTTTGTCCCAACAACACATCCTTCGTAATGACTCTGCAACAGTTTCTCCCCCCTAGCCAGTCTCTTTTCTTAGCCTCCCTCTCCCTCTACCAGGTCTATATATAAAACCTTTTTACTTTCATTTACGTGCTACCTAGGGGCCAGGAATAGCCCAGCTGCTGAAAGGATTAGGTTTGGGCAGAGTTTCCCAGGGCACCAGGCTTATCTGTTCCCCTCAGCCCTGCTCACAGCATCCTGTGCTGGGGGACGGGAGAAGAGCCGCAGGGGGCTGGTAGAGGTGGAAGGGAGGCTGGAGGTCTATGGCAGGGGAGGTAGGGGGGGGGGGGCAGTCTGTATAAGGTGGCGGGACTAGAAGGTGGGAGGGTAAGTGAAGTGAAAGAGGATGAAGGCCAGGCAGGATTCAGGACCATCCAGGGGCAAAGGAGGCACAGTGAGAGCCCTGTCTGCCCCTCTCTGCCCTTCCCTGTCCTCAGTTGTGCCACTGGGGCAGCTGGCTGAGCATGGAGCTGGGCCAGGGGCCAAAGGAGTGAGAGGAGCCCAGGTCACAGGGTAGGGCTACTGTTTGGCCAACAGGACCCCTGGGGCCCATCAATCGCTCCAGCCACCACTCCCATTAGGCGTCCAACTCCATCGCCCTCTCTGCTCTCGCCCTCCGGCCCCTTACGCCCCTCTCTGCTCTCGCCCTCCGGCCCCTTACGCCCCTCTCTGCTCTCGCCCTCCGGCCCCTTACGCCCCTCTCTGCTCTCGCCCTCCGGCCCCTTACGCCCCTCTCTGCTCTCGCCCTCCGGCCCCTTACGCCCCTCTCTGCTCTCGCCCTCCGGCCCCTTACGCCCCACTCTGCTCTTACCCTCCAGCCCCTTCTTCCCCTCCTGCCCCACTCTTCTCTCACCCTCCTGCCCCTCCTGCCCCACTCTGCTCTCACCCTCCTGCCCCATTCTGCTCTCAACCTCCTGCCCCACTCTGCTCTCACCCTCCTGCCCCTCCTGCCCCACTCTGCTCACCCTCCGGCCCCTCCTGCCCCACTCTGCTCACCCTCCGGCCCCTCCTGCCCCACTCTGCTCACCCTCCGGCCCCTCTTGCCCCCTCACCAGCTCCTTTATATGAAATCAAAGCAGCAGGAGGAAGCCCTGCGGTCCAGGCCACTAGTCCTTGGGGTACTTTTGTTAAAATGTTCAGAGATTATGCTTTCCTTGAATAGCACAGTACAGTAGCTGACAAACAATGAGGTGAGCTCCACCCGCCCACATCTTTCAATGGCACAGGGATATTAGAGCACAGGGAAAGAATCGCAATGTATCTGGAAGAAACACAGGCATTTTGATTACCTCTAAACAATCTGTGTGTGTTTATTGTTGACTCCAGATCTCTGTTTTCTGAATGGTATTTAGTATGGGTGAGTGTTTGTGTGTGTGTTTGTGTGCTTATTGTTGATTGTTTTCTGCTGAATAGCCATCTGTACAATATGTGATTATGAGGGTACGCTTGCATGCGTACGTGCATGCGTACATGAGTATGCACACATGATGGTGTGTGTGTGTTTCTGTGACATATGTCTGTGTGTGTCTGTGACATGTGTGTCTGTGTGTGTCCATGCTCGTGTGTTCCTATCCCTAACCTCGGTGTTGTGGTTTCAGACAGACAGCGGCCATTTGTGGAGGAGCAGAATAACAGTCCAGACGTTGTGTATATGAAGGAGAGCCAGCCTCTGGTCTTCCCCTGTAGGGTCACCAACCCTGACGCCACTGTCTCATTGGTCAAGGTGAGTTCCCTTCCCCCTAGTGCCCAATCAGATTCTCTGACACACAGAACAGATTCTCTGAAAACACAGAACAGGTCTCTATTGAAGTGACTGAAAACACAGAACAGGTCTCTATTGAAGTGACTGAGAACACAGAACAGGTCTCTATTGAAGTGACTGAGAACACAGAACAGGTCTCTATTGAAGTGACTGAGAACACAGAACAGGTCTCTATTGAAGTGCCTGAGAACACAGAACAGGTCTCTATTGAAGTGCCTGAGAACACAGAACAGGTCTCTATTGAAGTGACTGAAAACACAGAACAGGTCTCTATTGAGTTACATTGTACTGTGTCTGTGAATGTACCAGGCAGACACACGCACGCACGCACGCACGCACGCACGCACAGATACGCACGCACAGATACGCACACACACACACACACACACACACACACACACACACACACACACACACACACACACACACACACACACACACACACACCAGGCCCGGCAGCAGACATGGCAGCAGACCCGCTTGCGCATTCACAATTCGTTTTAATAGGTGTAATAGTAAAGACCATAGGCAGCTGGTGAGTTTCAAGTTTGGGGAAGCTTACAATTTATCCTACCATTTCTACCGATCTATCTTTTATATGCACATTTTTGTGGAACAGTTTAATTTCAATAATAACATTTTATTTTCTCAATCATTGTCATGTGGTTAATCATAAAAATCTGAAATAAAATGATAAAAATGTCAAAGTTAAAATTCAACTGAGGTGAGAGCAGCAGCCTCTGCCATATGAACACATTGATACACTGTGATCCATCGGCGGCTAAATGAGCTCATAGAACTCCGAGATAGCCTATAGGCCAATGTAGCAGTAGGCCTATCCATCTCAACTAAGTAAAGCTGACAAATAAAAACAGTAGAAAATAACCTGATAAATTCTGGTTCTTTCAATCACAATCATCTCTCTTCTCCACCTGTCTGCCTCCCTTTCTATCTGTCTTGACTTGAGCTAAGTGCAACATTGTATCAACTAGCCTATTCCGAGCCCTCAGAGTTTCCCACGCCAGTGAGCTCTAGACAGACCGCTGTTTTTTTAAATAACATTTCCACTGGCTATGTGGGATCATCAGATCATGATATTTTGCTCTTTCACACTGAGGCGTGGTGATTATCGAGGCCGGGAGTGTTGGAAAGATTTTTCTAATACTTAGGAACTATCATTCGCAATGGATGCAACAGCCATGGATGCTATCAGCCAACAAAGTCTGTTTTTTTGAGGCGAAGAAAAAATGAGTGGTGTACATCGTGATTTAAGACAATCAGAAATAACACTTTGCCAAATGGGCACCTTCCTACATATACATGTGTTCTGGAGAGAGACGCATCATATCTTCACCACACCTTCCTCCTCTTCTTCTTCTTGTCTCAACATTTTAAATGATACTCAAGACACATTATCCTCACACATACACTATATGACCAAAAGTATGTGGACACCTGCTTTCTAACATCTCATTCCAAAACCATGGGCATTGCTGCTATAACAGCCTCCACTCTTCTGGGAAGGCTTTCCACTAGATGTTGGAACATAGCCGCGGGAACTTGCTTCCATTCAGCCACAAGAGCAACAGTGAGGTCGGGCACTGATGTTGGGCGATTAGGCCTGGCTGGCTGTCGGCGTTCCAATTCATCCCAAAGGTGTTCGATGGGGTTGAGGTCAGGGATCTGTGCAGGCCAGTCAAGTTCTTCCACACCGATCGCAACAAACCATTTCTGTATAGACCTCGCTTTGTACACGGGGGCATTGTCATGCTGAAACAGGAAAGGGCCCAAACTGTTGTCACAACGTTGGAAGCACAGAATCATCTAGAATGTCATTGTATGCTGTAGCGTTAAGATTTCTCTTCACTAGAACTAAGGGGCCTAGCCCGAACCATGAAAAACAGCCCCAGACCATTATTCCTCCATCAAACTTTACAGTTGGCACTATGCATTAAAGCAGGTAGCTTTCACCTGGCATCCGCCAAACCCAGATGTGTCTGTCCGATTCATCACTCCAGAGAACGCGTTTCCACTGCTCCAGAATCCAATGGTGGCAAGCTTTACACCACTCCAGCCGACGCTTGGCATTGCTCATGGTGATCTTAAGCTTGTGTGCAGCTGCTCGGCCATGGAAACCAATTTCATAAAGCTCCCGACTAGCAGTATTTCTGTTGACGTTACTTCCAGAGGCAGATTAGAACGCAGTAGTGAGTGTTTTTTCTTCAGTACTCGGCGATCCCATTCTGTGTGCTTGTGTGGCCTACCACTTCGCGGCTGATACGTTGTTGCTCCTAGACGTTTCCACTTCACAATAACGGCACTTACAGTTGACCGGGGCAGATCTAGCAGGGCAGAAATTTGACAAACTGACTTGTTGGAAAGGTGGCATGCTATGACGGTGCCACGTTGAAAGTCACGGAGCTCTTCAGTAAGGCCATTCTACTGCCTAAGTCATGCTCCCTGGTGAATTATTTTGAATTATTTTATTTAGACAAGAGTAATTATATAATTTTGGCAAAACATCCATTTCCTTTAGGGCAATGCAGCATTCTAACAGTGCACTGTGCACCCGCCAACTTTCCATTCCAATTCGCAAGAGACTGAAACCAGAGATCTGTATGTAATGACGAGATGCTCATGTCTCCGACCTAACAATGGGAGTCTTTGTCCCAAAGGCGGGAAGGCAGGCGAGAAGCTTAGGTCTGCATATTATTCCCATAGAAACACATTGGGCTTATACTGGACAGAATTTGGCAAGAGTGAGCCATCTCGCTTAGCCTCTTCCTCTCTGCTGAAACTATATTACCGGAGAAAGCATCAGAGCAAGAAAAACAGCGCCCCTCTACAGTGCATTCCATCAACACTCCCATCTGTACACAAGTCACAGTGCGCTTGTTTCTCCTAGGACAGATCATTGTTCTTATCTTGGCATCCGTTCTGCCTTGGAGTGTGCGTGTCCGTTTGTTTGTGTCAGTCTGCGGATGTGTGTGAAAGTGTGAGGATGTGTTGGTGCCTGAGTGGTGAATGAGTGTGAGAGTGTAGATAAGTGCAATGAAGTGCAATTTGTATGTTAGTGTGTGCGTGCGTGCGTGCGTGCGTGCGTGCGTGCGTGCGTGCGTGCGTGCGTGCGTGCGTGCTGCGTGTGTATGTGTGTTTGTGGCAACGTCTCAGTGTGTCAGAGATGCCCCTTTTTTACCGCTGTGTTCTGAGTGAGCGGCGCCTGCGGTTTCCTCTGTCGTCCTGTTGGCACTGTTGTTACCCCTGGAGACAGGACATGGGGTCTGGAGTGCCCCCTGTCTCCGCCAACCCTTCCCCCTACTCACACACCCCTCCTCTCCTAAGGCGGTCCGGCTGCCAACCTCCTCCTGATTCCTTAACCAGCTGGCATCCTGGCCAGAGGCTGAGGTGCCAGCAGTAATGGGCAGGACTGACTGGCGCTAGCAAGGCAAGGCATGCCCCTCAGGCAAATCTTTTGAGAGTATTATTGTACGTAGATAGCCTCTTCTGTGGAAGAGATTGAACAGTTTGATCAATACAATTCAACAACATTCAGGTGGGGGGAGTGGGCTGCTGGCAGTTTATCAGGTGAATGAGTTGTCTTTCCGAGGAGAGTTTCAGGAAATGGAAAAACAGCAACAAAACAAAACAAACCACTCAGTAATCTCTCACTTTCCTCTCGTCCCTGGCTCTCCCTTCAGGATGTGCCTTGGAATCCGAAACAAAGCGCTGCAGAACACACACACACTGAGGCAGAACACACACACACTGAGGCAGAACACACACACACTGAGGCAAAACACACACACACACACTGAGGCAGAACACACACACACTGAGGCAGAACACACACACACTGAGGCAAAACACACACACACACACTGAGGCAGAACACACACACACTGAGGCAGAACACACACACACTGAGGCAGAACACACACGTCACTTCTGTTTGCTCTCTATGTTTACGTCCTGCTCCCATCTCCACACAAACGCCCGGCCCTGAGCCACAAAGGTAATTATTCTAAAAATACTCTGTGTTTCCTCGCCCCTCCCTCCATCCGTCCCGATCTGGCCCAGCATTTCGAACGTGGAGTCCATCCCACACACACACATTCTGTCACACACTCTGTCACACACTCTGTCACACACACTGGAGTGGGTTTTTTTCCTGGAAGGATTTTGCACTCTGCCTGGATCTTTAATCTGTCCGGCCCACCTTTCAGCAGGGAACAATACCCAGGGGGCCACTCTCTCTCGCTGCAGCCGTGAAAGTGACCCGGTCGGGCGAGGGGAGAGGAGAGGAGGTGTAGCATGACCTAGGGGTCCAATTCAGTCCAGTCTGAGTGTCTATATCCTGTAGTAACAGGATGTGAGCAGATGGACTGGAGTCACGTTTCCCACATCCTGACATTTCTCTCACCCTCCAACCCACCTCAACCCCTCTCCACCCACCTCAACCCACCTCAATCCCTCTCCACCCCCCTCAACCCACCTCAACCCACCTCAATCCCTCTCCACCCCCCTCAACCCACCTCAACCCCTCTCCACCCCTTCAACCCCCTCAACCTGTCTCCACCCCCTTCACCCCCTCAACCCCCCTCCACCCCTCTCCACCACCCTCCACCCCCCTCAACCCCCTTCAACCCCTCTCCACCCCCCTCAACCCCCCTCCACTCCTCTCCACCCCAGTTAACACTGGGGGGCTATCAGCTAGTTAACACTGGGGGGCTATCAGCTAGTTAACACTGGGGGGATATCAGCTAGTTAAGACTGGGGGGCTATCAGCTAGTTAACACTGGGGTGCTATCAGCTAGTTAACACTGGGGGGCTATCAGCTAGTTAACACTGGGGTGCTATCAGCTAGTTAACACTGGGGGGCTATCAGCTAGTTAACACGTGGGGTGGGGGCTATCAGCTAGTTAACACTGGGGGGCTATCAGCTAGTTAACACTGGGGGGCTATCAGCTAGTTCATCTGGGGGTGGGGGCTATCAGCTAGTTAACACTGGGGTGCTATCAGCTAGTTAACACTGGGGGGCTATCAGCTAGTTAACACGTGGGGTGGGGGCTATCAGCTAGTTAACACTGGGCGGCTATCAGCTAGTTAACACTGGGGGGCTATCAGCTAGTTAACACGTGGGGTGGGGGCTATCAGCTAGTTAACACTGGGCGGCTATCAGCTAGTTATCACTGGGCGGCTATCAGCTAGTTAACACTGGGGTGCTATCAGCTAGTTAACACTGGGGGGATATCAGCTAGTTAACACTGGGGGGCTATCAGCTAGTTAACACTGGGGGGCTATCAGCTAGTTAACACTGGGGTGCTATCAGCTAGTTAACACTGGGGGGCTATCAGCTAGTTAACACTGGGGGTGGGGTGCGGGAGTATCAACTAGTTAACACTGGGGGGCTATCAGCTAGTTAACACTGGGCGGCTATCAGCTAGTTAACACTGGGGGTGGGGTGGCTATCAGCTAGTTAACACTGGGGTGCTATCAGCTAGTTAACATTGGCGGTTGGGGGGGCTATCAGCTAATTAACACTGGGGGTGGGGTGGCTATCAGCTAGTTAACACTGGGGTGCTATCAACTAGTTAACATTGGCGGTTGGGGGGGGCTATCAGCTAGTTAACACTTGGGGCTATCAGTTAGTTAACACTTGGGGCTATCAGTTAGTTAACACTTGGGGCTATCAGTTAGTTAACACTTGGGGCTATCAGCTAGTTAACACTGGGGGCTATCAGCTAGTTAAACTGGGGGTGGGGTGGGGGCTATCAGCTAGTTATAACTGGGGGGTTATCAGCTAGTTAACATTGGAGGGCTATCAGCTAGTTAACACTGGGGGGCTATCAGCTAGTTAATACTGGTGGTGGGGGGGCTATCAGCTAGTTAACACTGGGGGGCTATCAGCTAGTTAACACAAGACTCTGTTAACGCTGTGGGTGGGGGGGATATCAGATAGTTAACACTGGGGGTGGGGGGGGCTATCAGCTAGTTAACACTGGGGGGCTATCAGCTAGTTAACACTGGGGGGCTATCAGCTAGTTAACACTGGTGGTGGGGGGGGCTATCAGCTAGTTAACACTGGGGGGCTATCAGCTAGTTAACACAAGACTCTGTTAACGCTTGGGGTGGGGGGGGATATCAGATAGTTAACACTGGGGGTGGGGGGGCTATCAGCTAGTTAACACTGGGGGCCTATCAGCTAGTTAACACTGGGCGGCTATCAGCTAGTTAACGCTGGGGGTGGGGGGGCTATCAGCTAGTTAACACTGGGGGGCTATCAGCTAATTAACACTGGGGGTGGGGTGGGGGCTATCAGCTAGTTAACACTGGGGCCTATCAGCTAATTAACACTGGGGGTGGGGGGGCTATCAGCTAGTTAACACTGGGGGTGGGGGGGCTATCAGCTAATTAACACTGGGGGTGGGGGGACTATCAGCTAGTTAACACTGGGGGTGGGGGGACTATCAGCTAGTTAACACTGGGGGTGGGGGGGCTATCAGCTAGTTAACACTGGGGGTGGGGGGGCTATCAGCTAGTTAACACTGGGGGTGGGGGGACTATCAGCTAATTAACACTGGGGGTGGGGGGACTATCAAGATTCTGTCTCTATTGTAACTCCAGACTCTGTCTCTACAGTAACACAATACTCTGTCTCTACAGTAAGACAAGACTCTGTCTCTGTTGTAACTCCAGACTCTGTCTCCACAGTAACACAAGACTGTCTCCACAGTAACACAAGACTCTGTCTCTGTTGTAACTCCAGACTGTCTCCACAGTAACACAAGACTCTGTCTCCACAGTAACACAAGACTCTGTCTCTATTGTAACTCCAGACTGTCTCCACAGTAACACAAGACTCTGTCTCTACAGTAAGACAAGACTCTGTCTCTGTTGTAACTCCAGACTCTGTCTCCACAGTAACACAAGACTCTGTCTCCACAGTAACACAAGACTCTGTCTCTGTTGTAACTCCAGACTGTCTCCACAGTAACACAAGACTCTGTCTCCACAGTAACACAAGACTCTGTCTCTATTGTAACTCCAGACTGTCTCCACAGTAACACAAGACTCTGTCTCTATTGTAACTCCAGACTCTGTCTCCACAGTAACACAATACTCTGTCTCTATTGTAACTCCAGACTCTGGCTCCACAGTAACACAAGACTCTGTCTCTATTGTAACACAAGACTCAGTCTCCACAGACAGAATCCACATCAGCAGGATGAAAATGTCTGTACATTTACGTAATGTCAGTGTCTGTCGTTGAGAGGTTGTCAAGTTACTTTATTTAATTTTATTGCAGCAATAATATTCATCATACGTTTACCACTGTGGCCTCATGTTAGTCCTTATCAGTCCTCATGTTCTGTTTTGTTGTGTGTTCATCATTTTCTCAGGAGTTGTGAATGTGTGCAGTGTTGCTTTTGTGTGACTGTTGGTATGGTTGTGTTGTGTTCAGGATGTGGTTGTGGTTCTGAATAGCTCATGACACGATTGTGTTGAGTTCATGATTGGTTGGTGGTTGAGATAAGAAAATAGTTTTAGTTGTGGTTGAGTTCATGATGTACCTGTTTTCTGATCCCCGAATGCAAGTTGACCATATTCTGTGTGACGTTGCTTTTATGAGACTGTTTTGATGGTTGTGTTCTTGACCGTGTGTGTTCATGCCTCCAGTTTCCTGACCAGGAGTTGACCCCAGACCAGAGGAACGTAGTGTGGAACAGCAGACAGGGCTTCCTCATCCACAGCCCCACCTACTTCTACATCGGCCTGTTCTCCTGCAAGACCACTGTCAACGGGACCACACACTCCCTCAGTTACCTCACACATAGACAAGGTGAGCACACACACACATGCACACGCAGGCACACACACACAAACACACACACCTAATGAAAAATCCATCACATTCTATAAATTGCAAATATTAAAATGTCTTATCCCCTCTCCTGTCCCAGTGAATAAGATCATGAAGGTATATCTGAACAGTACCAGTCCAGTCCAGTCTCTACAGGGGGAGAGTCTGGCCATCAACTGTACTGTCACTGCAGAGTGGAACAGCAGAGTGTCCATCAGCTGGGACTACCCTGGACAGGTAGGACCTTATGAAGAACACTAGAATTATGGCATACACTACTAAGAAGTGCACTATGTTACAGTATGCAGTACTGTATGTAGAATAACTTCACCATCTGACTACTTGTTTGGAAAACTTTTACTATATCTGAATAATATCTCCCCCTCCCTCCCTCCTATATCTGAATAATATCTCCCCCTCCCTCCCTCCTATATCTGAATAATATCTCCCCCTCCCTCCCTCCTATATCTGAATAATATCTCTACCTCTCTGCCTCCCTCCCTCTCTCTCTCCTTCTTTCTCTACCTCTCCCCCTCCCTCTCTCTCTCCTTCTTTCTCTACCTGTCCCCTCCCTCTCTCTCTCCATCTTTCTCTACCTCTCCCCCTCCCTCTCTCTCTCCTTCTTTCTCTACCTGTCCCCTCCCTCTCTCTCTCCTTCTTTCTCTACCTGTCCCCTACCTCTCTCTCCTTCTTTCTCTACCTGTCCCCTCCCTCTCTCTCTCCATCTTTCTCTACATCTCCCCTCCCTCTCTCTCTCCATCTTTCTCTACCTTTCCCCCTCTCTCTCTCTCTCTCTGTCTTTCTCTACCTCTCCCCCTCCCTCCCTCTCTCTGTCTTTCTCCACCTCTCCCCCTCCCCCATCTCTCTCTCTGTCTTTCTCTACCTCTCCCCCTCCCTCCCTCTCTCTGTCTTTCTCCACCTCTCCCCCTCCCTCTTTCTCTCTTCATCTTTCTCTACCTCTCCCCTCCCTCTCTCTCTCTCTGTATTTCTCTACCTCTCCCCCTCCCTCCATCTCTCTGTCTTTCTCTACCCCTCCTCCCTCTCTCTCCCCTCAGGCCAACAGGTCAGCCATAGTCAGTAGGTGGATCATGGCCAGTAAATTTCACATGGTGTTCTACAGTATTCTGTCCATCCCCAAACTCCACCGCTCTGACAGAGGGCTTTATATCTGCCGAGTGACCAGTGGACCGGTCAGTCGAGAGACTAACGTATCTGTCACAGTCTATGGTGAGTCTAAATAGACGTAATACTTCCCACCTCTGTGACAAATTCATTTATGAGGAAATTCATTGATGGTAAACACCCACTTCTGCAGAAAGAATACGAATCACAACCTCCCTGTATCACTATCTGTAATATGTCATTAATGCGTGATATCCTCTCTCTCTCTCTCTCTGTGTGTGTGTGTGTGTGTGTGTGTGTGTGTGTGTGTGTGTGTGTGTGTGTGTGTGTGTGTGTGTGTGTGTGTGTGTGTGTGTGTGTGTGTGTGTGTGTGTGTGTGTGTGTGTGTGTGTGTGTGCGCGCGTGCGCTTGCCTGTCTGTCTGTCTGTTTATCCTCCCAGACCGTCCCTTTATCCGTCTGAAGCCCAGACAGGGGGCTGTAGTGGAGGCTCATGCAGGACAGAAGTCCTACCGTCTCTCCCCCAAACTACGAGCCTTCCCTGCCCCAGAAGTCATCTGGTAAGAACCTACAGACTGTCAGCTAGCCTGCACACTATCCTACCCCAGCCTACACTACCTTACACTATCCTACACTACCTTACACTATCCTACACTACCTTACACCACCCTACACTATCCTACACTATCCTACACTACCCTACACTACCTTACACTATCCTACACTATCCTACACTACCTTACACTATCCTACACCACTCTACACTATCCTACACTATCCTACACTATCCTACACTACCCTACACTACCTTACACTATCCTACACTATCCTACACTACCTTACACTATCCTACACTACCTTACACCACCCTACACTATCCTACACTATCCTACACTACCCTACACTACCTTACACTATCCTACACTATCCTACACTACCTTACACTATCCTACACCACCCTACACTATCCTACACTATCCTACACTACCCTACACTACCTTACACTATCCTACACTACCTTACACTATCCTACACTATCCTACACTACCTTACACTATCCTACACTACCCTACACTATCCTACACTATCCTACACTACCCTACACTACCTTACACTATCCTACACTACCTTACACTATCCTACACCACCCTACACTATCCTACACTATCCTACACTATCCTACACTATCCTACACTACCTTACACTATCCTACACTACCCTACACTATCCTACACCACCCTACACTATCCTACACTATCCTACACTATCCTATCCTACGCTACCATACACTACCCTACACTATCCTACACCACCCTACACTATCCTACACTACCCTACACCACCCTACACTATCCTACACCACCCTACACTATCCTACACCACCCTACACTACCCTACACTATCCTACACTATCCTACACTATCCTACACTATCCTACACTATCCTACACCACCCTACACTATCCTACACCACCCTACACTATCCTACACCACCCTACACTATCCTACACCACCCTACACTATCCTACACCACCCTACACTACCCTACACTATCCTACACTATCCCACCCTACACTATCCTACACTATCCTACACCACCCTACACTATCCTACACTACCCTACACTACCCTACACTACCCTACACTATCCTACACCACCCTACACTATCCTACACTATCATACACTATCCTACACTATCCTACACTATCCTACAATATCCTACACTATTCTACACTACCCTACACTGCCCTACACTATCCTACACTACCCTACACTATCCTACACTATCCCACACTATCCTACACTACCCTACACTATCCTACACTACCCTACACTATTCTACACTATCCTACACTATCTTACACACTATCCTACACTACCCTACACTATTCTACACTACCCTACACAACCCTACACTATCCTACACTATCCTACACTATCATACACTAGCATACACTATCCTACTCTATCACACACCACCCTACACTGCCCTACACTATCCCACACTATCCTACACTATCCTACACTATCATACACTAGCATACACTATCCTACACACTATCCTACTCTATCACACACTACCCTACACTACCCTACACTATCCTACACTACCCTACACTACCCTACACTACCCTACACTATCATACACTATCATACACTATCATACATTAGCATACACTAGCATACACTATCCTACACACTATCCTACTCTATCACACACTGCCCTACACTGCCCTACACTATCCCACACTATCCTACACTATCCTACACTATCTTACACACTATCCTACACACTATCCTACACTATCCTACACTATCCTACACTATCCTACACCACCCTACACTATCCTACACCACCCTACACTATCCTACACTACCCTACACCACCCTACACCACCCTACACTATCCTACACTACCCTACACTATCCTACACTACCCTACACTATCCTACACTACCCTACACTATCCTACACTATCCTACACCACCCTACACTATCCTACACTACCCTACACTACCCTACACTATCCCACACTATCCTACACTATCCTACACCACCCTACACTATCCTACACTATCCTACACCACCCTACACTATCCTACACCACCCTACACTATCCTACACCACCCTACACTACCCTACACTATCCTACACCACCCTACACTATCCTACACCACCCTACACTATCCTACACCACCCTACACTATCCTACACCACCCTACACTATCCTACACCACCCTACACTACCTTACACTATCCTACACTACCTTACACTATCCTACACCACCCTACACTATCCTACACCACCCTACACTATCCTACACTATCCTACACTACCCTACACTATCCTACACTATCCTACACTATCCTACACTACCCTACACTATCCTACACCACCCTACACTACCCTACACTACCCTACACTACCCTACACTATCCTACACCACCCTACACTATCCTACACCACCCTACACTATCCTACACCACCCTACACTATCCTACACTATCCTACACTATCCTACACTATCCTACACCACCCTACACTATCCTACACCACCCTACATTATCCTACACCACCCTACACTATCCTACACTACCCTACACTACCCTACACTATCCTACACTATCCTACACTACCCTACACTTTCATACACTATCCCACACTATCCTACACCACCCTACACTATCCTACACTACCCTACACTTTCATACACTATCCCACACTATCATACACTATCCTACACCACCCTACACTATCCCGCACTACCCTACACTATCCCACACTATCATACACTATCCTACACTATCCTACACTATCCCACACTATCATACACTATCCTACACCACCCTACACTATCCTACACTATCATACACTAGCATACACTATCCTACTCTATCACACACCACCCTACACTACCCTACACTATCCTACACTACCCTACACTATTCTACACTGCCCTACACTATCCTTCACTATCCTACACTATCCCACACTATCCCACACTATCCTACACTATCCTACACTATCCTACACTATCCTACACTATCCTACACTATCCTACACACTACCCTACACTATTCTACACTATCCTACACTACCCTACACTACCCTACACTATCCTATACTATCCTACACTATCCTACACTATCATACACTATCCCACACTATCCCACACTATCCTACACTATGCTACACTACCCTACACTATTCTACACTACCCTACACTATCCTACACTATCCTACACTACCCTACACTATCCTACACTACCCTATACTATCCTACACTATCCTACACTATCATACACTATCCTACACTATCCTACACTATGCTACACTACCCTACACTGTTCTAAACTACCATACACTACTCTACACTGCCCTACCCTACACTACCCTACACTATCCCACACTATCCTACACTATCCTACACTACCCTACACTATCCTACACTACCCTACACTATCCTACACTATCTTACACTACCCTACACTATTCTACACTATCCTACACTACCCTACACAACCCTACACTATCCTACACTATCATACACTAGCATACACTATCCTACACACTATCCTACTCTATCACAAACCACCCTACACTACCCTACACTATCCTACACTATCTTACACACTATCCTACACTACCCTACACTATTCTACACTATCCTACACTACCCTACACTACCCTACACTACCCTACACTATCCTACACTATCATACACTAGATACACGAGCATACACTATCCTACACACTATCCTACTCTATCACACACCACCCTACACTGCCCTACACTGCCCTACACTATCCCACACTATCCCACACTATCCCACACAATCCTACACTATCCTACACTATCCTACACTATCTTACACTATCCTATCCTACCCTACACTATCCTACACTATCCTACACTATCCTACACTATCCTACACCACCCTACACTATCCTACACTACCCTACACTATCCTACACTATCCTACACCACCCTACACTGTCCTACACTATTCTACACCACCCTACACTATCCTACACTACCCTACACTATCCTACACTACCCTACACTATTCTACACTACCCTACACTATCCTACACTATCCTACACTATCCTACACTATTCTACACCACCCTACACCACCCTACACCAACCTACACCACCCTACACCACCCTACACCATCCTACACCACCCTACACCACCCTACACCACCCTACACCATCCTACACTTCCCTACACTATCCTACACTTCCCTACACTATCCCACACTACCCTACACTATCCTACACTACCCTACACTATCCTACACCACCCTACACTATCCTACACCACCCTACACTATCCTACACCACCCTACACTATCCTACACTATCCTACACTACCCTACACTACCCTACACTATCCTACACTACCCTACACTATCCTACACCACCCTACACTATCCTACACTATCCTACACTACCCTACACTACCCTACACTACCCTACACTATCCCACACTATCCTACACCACCCTACACCACCCTACACTATCCTACACCACCCTACACTATCCTACACCACCCTACACTATCCTACACTTCCCTACACTATCCTACACTTCCCTACACTATCCCACACTATCCTACACTATCCTACACTACCCTACACTATCCTACACCACCCTACACTATCCTACACCACCCTACACTATCCTACACCACCCTACACTATCCTACACTATCCTACACTACCCTACACTATCCCACACTATCCTACACTGTCCTACACTACCCTACACTACCCTACACTACCCTACACTATCCTACACTACCCTACACTATCCCACACTATCCTACA
>NC_052313.1:12219681-12469681 GCF_016432855.1 Salvelinus namaycush | reverse complement strand
CAGAATGAACCGTCTTTTCAATTCATTTACAATTTAATTGTGTGTGTTTTCATGGTCACACTGTAAAGCACTGAGAGTTGTGGCATTCTGTTGTAGAGTTCTGAAGTAGTGATTCAGGATGTGAATAGACAGCTGATGATACATCCTGACCCGGCCCTTGTTCTTTGTAGCTCTGGCAGAACACGGGCCTGACACCGCGCCGGAGGAGGCCCAGGGACAGTGGGCTGGGCTGAGCCAGGCTGATAGGGACCTGTGTCCTCAGGGCTGGGTGTGGGTCTAAAGCCCGGGTCTGGGGTCTGGATCCACCCTTAGGTCCTAGGTCTGGGTCCTTAGTGCTGGATGTGTCCCTGGGTCCAGTCGTGGATACTTGGTCCTATCCTGGGCCTGGCCCTGGGAACCACACCGCTCTTATCTGGCCCGGGCAGGAGGCTCGCTGTGCTTCCTGTGCCAAAATCAGAGCACTTTTCCTCTCCTTGTTTGGCTTCCTCCCCGATGCGAGACGCTTCCCAGCAGCGTGATTGTCCCTCCGTCTTCAAACGTGGCACAGTCCTGCTTCCTCAAGGGCTTGATCTATTCTTGAGACCCCCCCCTTCTCCTCACTCCCCCCTCCCCTGGCCTTCCCTCCCCACCTCCCTCTCGCCAGCTCCCCCCCATTACACTTCATCAGAAGAATCACCCCCACCACCTCACATCCACACCACTCAGGACCACCTTCCCTGCTCCTCCACCCTATTGCCACCCCAGCAGGCACCTTCAATGACAGACAGCACAGCAACGGCGCAACCCCACATTGGTGCTTTCTGGGATCTTGGGGTCGGAGGGGAGGGGAAGGGGGTCGGGTGGCAGGACAGTGACCTGGAACACTGTTGAACAGTGAGGAGGAGGAGGAAGAAGAGGAGTGAGAGATCACACCACACTGAGGACAATGATCTGATCAGCTTTTAATGGTTATTATTATATTTATTTATTTCCTCTTACCCAGGTTTTATTTCACACCCCTTTTCTCGTTAAAGTTTTTATTTTATTTACACTGTTACATTTCTCAGACATTTTGAGCCAGAAAGAAGTGCAATTCCATCCATCCACTAAAGCCATGTTTTTCTGGAGCTGCTTCTGCTTCTTGTGTTCCTAGAGTGGTACTATAATGGGTACATGAGCCTGACATCCTGTTGTAGTTCTGACATCCACAAAAGCTGTGAGTTCTCTTCTGACTGTAAATCATCTACTGTATATGTAAGTAGCTGTACATCTCAGATGGGCGAGTGGGAGAGAGAGAGAGAGAGAGAGAGAGGAGGTGTGTGTGTTGGCTATGGGATGCCCTACAGTTCTTTGTTATTGCAAGATAGTGCTTTGTCCTCCTCTGGGACTGATCATCAGACGCCTACCATGTAGGAGTTACCCAGAGACAATGACAGTCATATGTCATCTTATGTCATGTTATGTCAACTATGTCATTTGTAAGTCGTTTCACTGTATATCAACCATTTGTCATCCAGAGTGATGTTATCTATGTATTATATTGCCATTTATTGTGTGGAAAATAGTTTGTCTGTGTGTAATATATGCATAGGAAGCTGTTTTTATGGGTTGTGCGTCTGTGTGTGTGTCTCTGCTCGTGTGTGTGTGTGTGTGTGTGTGTGTGTGTGTGTGTGTGTGTGTGTGTGTGTGTGTGTGTGTGTGTGTGTGTGTGTGTGTGTGTGTGTGTGTGTGTGTGTGTGTGTGTGTGTGTCCCTGTTTGCTTGCTTTCCTCTGTGTGTGTGTGTGTGTGTGTGTGTGCGTCTGTGTGTGTGTCCCTGTTTGCTTGCTTTCCTCTGTGTGTGTGTGTGTGTGTGTGTGTGTGTGTGTGTGTGTGTGTGTGTGTGTGTGTGTGTGTGTGTGTGTGTGTGTGTGTGCGTGTCCCTGTTTGCTTGCTTTCCTCTGTGTGTGTGTGTGTGTGTGTGTGTGTGTGTGTGTGTGTGTGCGTCTGTGTGTGTGTCCCTGTTTGCTTGCTTTCCTCTGTGTGTGTGTGTGTGTGTGACATCTACGTTGAGGTATCATTCTACGGGTCTCTCCCAATGTGATTCATTCCATGTATACAGATTTTCTATGAGTAATATATGAATCTAATATTTAATAATTTTATACGACTAACTTACTTATGATAAATGACACATTTTTATGAAAACTGTTAAGATGTATTGTTTAAAATGTTATATCAAATGTATGTTTTTTACATTAAATTTGCTTGAAATTGTGTGTTGCTTCCAACTTTTCGACTTTTCATGGTTTGTAGATGGAGGTAGTAATTTATTTTGCGGGTTCTCTAAATACAATACTGATACAACATCATAGACAAGCCAACGATCAGTCATCTCACCATGGGCAGGCACACTGTGTGAATGTGTCTGTGGAATGGGTGAGTCTGTATGTGTATGTGTGTGTATATGAATGTATGTGTGTGTATTAATGTATGAGTGTGTATGTCTATATGTGTGTGTTTGTATTGATCTATGTCATCTACCTAACCTTGTGTCCACATATGTATAACCATCTGTATGTGTGTATGTCTGTGTGTGTGCGTGCTTGCATGTGTGTGTGTATGTGTACGCGCTTGCATGTGTGTGTGTATGTGTACATGCCTGCATGTGTGTGTACGTGCGTGCAAGCATGTGCATGTGTTTCCGGGGAGGCGTGGAAGAGTCGGCTGTTTGATTGGTATGTGTGTGTCAGGGCCATTGGTGTCATGCACAGGGTGGGTCGCCCATACAGGACACGGGCACTCGCTATCTCTGCCAAGAGGAAGAGCAATCAGAGAGAGAGATGGCTGAGGAGAGGAGGGAGGAAGGAGAGAAGAGGAGAAGAAAGGAGGATGGGAGGGAGGAGGGAGAGGAGAAGAGCCACCCAGGGAGGGGCACAACGAGAGAGAGAGAGGGCTGACAGGAGACTGGGAGGATGGGAGAGAGGCAGGAGAGGGGAGGGAGGAGAGGAAAGGAGCCAACCAAGGAAGGGACAGAGGGGAGGGCACTGGGCATATCATAGAATCCTAGAATCAATTTGTGATCATTTGAGATTATGAAAGGTGTTAAAATATTGGTGTAAGAAAATACTAAATTGGAGTTCCTCTGTAAGATATATCCCAGGTAAAGGTGTACCCCAGTGGTAATCCTCTAGGAATGATGGATAATAGGATGGACAGTTAATGAATGGTGGGATGGTTTTAAGAATGGGTATTGAGTGTCAAAGTGGGATTGAAATAGATTAAATTGTGTGTGTTTTTTTGCATTGATCTACACACAATCCTACAAAATGTCAAAGTGATTTTAATTATTTTTTAAAACCAAATGTTACCAAATTAAATAACTAAAATATAGTCGTTGCATAAGTATTCACCCCCTTTGTTTAGGCAAACATAAATTAGTTCAGGTGTACAATGTGGCTTAACAAATCACATAATAATTTACAAGGACTCATAGGGATGGAAATCATAGGGATGGAAATCATAGAGATTGAAATCATAGGGATTGAAATCATAGGGATGGAAATCATAGGGTTTGAAAACATAGGGATTGAAATCATAGGGATTGAAATCATAGGGATTGAAATCATAGGGATTGAAAACATAGGGATTGACATTATTCAAGCAATCAAATGTATTTATAAAGCCCTTTTTACATCAGCTGATGTCACAAAGTGCTATACAGAAACCCAACCTAAAACCCCAAACAGCAAGCAATGTAGATGTAGAAGTCACGGTGCCTAGGAAAAACTCCATAGAAAGGCAGGAACCTAGGATTCATACTTTTTAAATGACTACCCCTTCCTCTGTCCCCCATGCATACAACATCTGGAAGGTCCCTCAGTCAAGTATTGAGATTCAAGCACAGATTCAACTACACAGACCAGGGAGCTTTTCAAAAACCTCAAAGAAGGGCAGTGATTGGTAGATGGATAACAATAACAAATCAGACATTAAATATCTCTACGCATTGTCAAGTTAATAATTATATTGTGGATTGGTATTTGGTATTTTATTAGGATCCCCATTAGCTGTTGCAAAAGCAGCAGCTACTCTTTCTGGGGTCCACACAAAACATGAAACATAATACAGAATGACATCATACAGAACATCATTAGACAAGAACAGCTCAAGGCCAGAACTACATACATTTTTAAAAAGGCACACGTAGCCTACATAATATTGCATAGACACAAACTATCTAGGTCAAATAGAGGAGAGGCGTTGTGCTGTGAGGTGTTGCTTTATCTGTTTTTTGAAACCAGGTGTGCTGTTTATTTGAGCAATATGAGATGGAAGTTCCATGCAATAAGGGCTCTATATAATACTGTACGTTTTTTCTTGAATTAGTTCTGGATTTGGTTACTGTGAAAAGACCCCTGGTGGCATGTCTGGTGGGATAAGTGTGTGTGTCAGAGCTGTGTGTAAATTGACTATGCAAACAATTTGGGATTTTCAACACATTAATGTTTCTTATAAGAAGAAGAAGTGAGGCAGTCAGTCTCTCCTCTACTCTCCTCTACTTTAAGCCAAGAGAGACAGGCATAGTATTTATATCAGCCCTCTGATTACAATGAAGAGCAAAACGTGCCGCTCTGTTCTGGACCAGCTGCAGCTTGTATTCTTTTTAAGAATAACGGGCAAATATTGCACAATCCAGGTGTGCGAAGCTCTTAGAGACTCACCCAAGAAGACTCACAGCTGTAATCACTGCCAAAGGTGTTTTTGACATGTATTGAATATGAATCTAATTAAGGTATATTAGTGTTTCCTTTATTGTTTAAAAAAAATCCACTTTGACATTAAGAGTATTTTGTGTAGATCATTGACAAAAAAAATCCCACTTTGTAACGTAATAACATGTGAAGAAATCCAAGGGGGGGAATACTTCTGATACCCATTGTATGAAGACAAATACCACCTCTACATGCTACTGTGCATAGATGAACAATGTCTGCCGACATACTGCTATAGACACTCACTACTGACAAGACTACAACAGGAAAGCAATCCAGCATTAAATGAGGATGATGATGATGAGGATGATGACGAGGATTATGATGATGGTAGGTATTATTATGGCATAATAAGGATGATGATGAGGATGATGGTGGTGGTGATGATGAGGATTATGATGATGGTAGGTATTATTATGGCATAATAAGGATGACGATGAGGATGAGGATGATGGTGGTGATGAGGATGATGGTGGTGGTGGTGATGATGAGGATGGTGGTGATGAGGATGATGAGGATGATGGTGGTGGTGATGATGAGGATGATGATGATGATGATGGTAGGTATTATTATGGCATAATAAGGATGATGATGAGGATGATGGTGGTGGTGATGATTAGGATGATGAGGATGATGAGGATGATGATGATGGTATGATTATGGCATAATAAGGATGTGGATGTTGAAGATAGCGATCACAATAGCGATGATAAGCTCCGCTATTCCTCCTGCAGCACACAGCTGTGGAACAGACACACCTGAAGTCCGGCTAGCCGTGACTTCACTATGTCAACACAGCTGAGCCCTGTCCCTCTCTTCCTCCAAGGTGTGTGTGTCCTCCGTCCTCCTCAATGTGGAGCCCCGTAAAAGAGAGGGCCCCCGGCACTTCCACACACAACCACATCCTGAGTGTCACACACAGACAGGAAGTCCTCCAGGGGAAGAATAAGGTGAGCACACCATCAGTGGAGCGGGCAGACAGAGACACAGAGGGAGGGGCTGTGATTATAAACACATTCCCCAGAGAGACTCGTAGCACACTGACACAGCCATGATGGATTACACACACACACACACACACACACACACACACACACACACACACACACACGCACACAGAGATACATGGCACCATCATACATGTATATCAACAACCATTTAATCAAACACTGACACACCCAAACACTACAGATATCGTATACATAGAGATGGTAGTGCTACAACTAATCTCACTCTCTCTCTCTCTCTCTCACACACACACACACACACACACACACACACACACACACACACACACACACACACACACACACACACACACACACACACACACACACACACACACACACACTTAGTGAAATCAAATCAAATCAATTTGTATTGGTCGCATACACATGTTTAGCAGATGTTATTGCGGGGGCAGTGAAATGCTTGTGTTCCTAGCTCCAGCAGCGCAGTAATATTTAACAATACACACCAATCTAAAAGTAAATGAATGGAATTAAGATATATAGAAATATTAGGACAAGCAATGTCGGAGTCCGGAGTATACACCGCATTCAGAAAGTATTCAGATATCTTGACTTTTTCCACATTTTGTTACGTTGCCTTATTCTAAAATTCATGAAATATATTTTTTCCCTCATTAATCTACACACAATACCCCATAATGCACCTTTGGCAGCGATTACAGCCTTGAGTCTTTTTGGGTATGACGCTAAAAGCTTGGCACATCTGTATTTGGGCAGTTTCTCCCATTCTTCTCTGCAGATCTTCTCAAGCTCTGTCAGGTTGGATGGGGAGCGTCGCTGCACAGCTATTCTCAGGTCTCTCCAGAGATGTTAGATCAGGTTCAAGTCTGGGCTCTGGCTGGGCCACTCTAGGACATTCAGAGACTTTTCCTGAATCCACTCCTGTGTTGTCTTGGCTGTGTGCTTAGGGTTGTTGTCCTGTTGGAAGGTGAACCTTCGCCCTAGTCAGAGGTCCTGAGCGTTCTGGAGCAGGTTTTCATCAAGGATCTCTCTGTACTTTGCTCCGTTCATCTTTCCCTCGATCCTGACTGGCCTCCAAATCAAATCAAATCAAATTATATTTGTTACATGCACCAAATACAACAGTGAAATACTTACTTACAAGCCCTTAACCAACAATGCAGTTTTAAGAAAATACCCCCCAAAAAGTAAGAGATAAAAATAACAAATAATTAAAGAGCAGCAGTAAAATAACAATAGCGAGGCTATATACAGGGGGTACCGCTACAGAGTCAATGTGCGGGGGCACCGGTGTTGAGGTAATATGTACATGTCGGTAGAGTTATTAAAGTGACTATACATAGATAATAACAGAGAGTAGCAGCAGTTTTGAGGGGGGAGGGGCAATGCAAATAGTCTGGGTAGCCATTTGACTAGATGTTCAGGAATCTTATGGCTTGGGGGTAGAAGCTGTTTAGAAGCTTCTTTGACCTAGACTTGGCGCTCCGGTACCGCTTGCCGTGCGGTAACAGAGAGAATGGCTGGGGTCTTTGACAATTTTTAGGGCCTTCCTCTGACACCGCCTGGTATAGAGGTCCTGGATGGCAGGAAGTTTGGCCCCGGTGAGGTAATGGGCCGTTCGCACTACCCTCTGTAGTTCCTTGCGGTCGGAGGCCGATCAGTTGCCATACCAGGCCGTGATGCAACCATTTAGGATGCTCTCGATGTTGCAGCTGTAGAACCTTTTGAGGATCTGAGGACCAGCTGTTATTTACAAATATACATAGGCCACTGCCCCGTGTCTTACCAGCGGCTGCTGTTCTGTCCTGCCGATAGAGTGTATAACCCAACAGCTGTATGTTATTAATGTCGTCGTTCAGCCACGACTCGTGAAACATAAGATATTACAGTTTTTAATGTCCCGTTGGTAGGATATACGTGCTTTCAGTTCGTCCCATTTATTTTCCAGCGATTGAACATTGGCTAACAGTACGGATGGCAAACGCAGATTAGCCACTCGTCGCCTGATCCTCACAAGGCACCCCGATCTCTTTCTGCAAAATCTCAATGTCTTTTTCCAGCGAATGACGAGGATGAGGGCCTGTTCGGGTGTTTGGAGTATATCATTCCTGCCCGACCCAATTAAGAAAAATGATTTGTCCAATTCGAGGTGAGTAATCGCAGTTCTGATGTCCAGAAGCTCTTCTCGGTCATTAGAGACGGTAGCAGCAATATTATGTACAAAATAGGTTACAAACAACGCGAAAAAACAAACAAAATAGCATGATTGGTTAACAGCCAATAAAACGGAAGCCATCCTCTCCGGCACCATCTTCACCGTAGGGATGGTGCCAGGTTTCCTCCAGACGTGACGCTTGGCATTCAGGCCAAAGTTCAATCTTGGTTTCATCAGAACAGAGAATCTTGTTTTTCATGGCCTGAGAGTCCTTTAGGTGACTTTTGGCGTACTCCAAGTGCGCTGTCGTGAGCCTTTTACTGAGGAGTGGCTTCCGTCTGGCCACTCTACCATAAAGGCCTGATTGGTGGAGTGCTGCAGAGATGGTTGTCCTTCTGGAAGGTTCTCCCATCTCCACAGAGGAACTCTGGAGCTCTGCCAGATTGACCATCGGGTTCTTGGTCACCTCCCTGACCAAGGTCCTTCTCCCCCGATATCTCAGTTTGGCCGGGCGGCCAGCTCTAGGAAGAGTCTTGGTGGTTCCAAACTTCCTCCATTTAAAAAATAATGGCTGCCACTGTGTTCTTGGGGACCTTCAATGCTGCAGATATTTTTTGGTACCCTTCCCCAGATCTGTGCCTCGACATAATTCTGTCTCGGAGCTCTACGGACAATTAATTCGACCTCATGGGTTGGTTTTCGCTCTGATGTGCACTGTCAACTGTTGGACCTTGTATAGACAGGTGTGTGCCTTTCAAAATCAGGTTCAATCAATTTAATTTATCACAGGTGGACTCCAATGAAGTTGTAGAAACATCTCAAGGATGATCAATGAGACAGGATGCACCTGAGCTCAATTTCGAGTGTCATAGCAAAGGGTTTGAATAATTATGTAAATAAGGTATTTCTGTTTTTTATTTTTTATTAATGTGCAAACATTTCTAAAAACTTGTTTTTGTGCTTCGTCATTGTGGGGTATTGTGTGTCATCAAGGTCATCAACCACCCGAGCCACGGCCTGTTCACCCCGCTACCATCCAGAAGGCGAACTCAGTACAGGTTCATCAAAGCTGGGACCGAGAGACTGAAAAACAGCTGTTAAATAGCCATCACTAGCCGGCTACCACCTGGTTACTCAGCCCTGCACCTTAGAGGCTGCTGCCCTATATACATAGACATGGAATCACTGTTCACTTTAATAACGAAACACTAGTCACTTTAATAATGTTTACGTTCTGCTTTACTCATTTCATTTGTATATACTGTATTCTATTCTACTGTATTTTAGTCAATGCCATTCCGACATTGTTCGTCCTAATGTTTATATATTTCTTAATTCCGCTCTTTTACTTGAAGATGTGTGTGTATTGTTGTGTATTGTTAGATACTACTGCACTGTTGGAGCTAGGAACACAAGCATTTCGCTACACCCGCAATAACATCTGCTAAACGTGTATGTGATCAATACAAATTTATTTTATTTTATTTTATTCTTGGGTACAGGAACAATGGTGGACATCTTGAAGCAAGTGGGGACAACAGACTGGTATAGGGAGAGCTTGAATATGTCTGTATACACTCCAGCCAGCTGGTCTGCGCATATTCTGAGTACGCGGCTTGGGATGCTGTCTGATGGTAGTGTAGGGTAGGGTTAATGGAGAGTGTGTCATGTGTTTAGCTTCCCTGTGGTCTGCAGGTGGGCAGTAGGGCTGGTTCACATACCTCTCTTGTCTTCTCAATGTAAAATGTCAAATGTGACCGCTGTTATCGGTGGCAGCAGAGGTAAAGTGTGTGTGTGTGTGTGTTTCCCACAGACCGTGGGGGTTTTGATGGTTGCTGAGGCGTTTGTGTCCGGCGTGTATCGCTGTATTGCCTCTAGTTCTGTGGGAAAGGATGAGCTGGACATGCCCTTCTATGTAACAGGTACAGTACAATGACATCACACCACAGTCACAAAATCAAAACTACATCCTTCATTATGACTTGCAGTATAGTACTACCAGTATGTGCACCATTGCATACATTAGTGTGTACAGATGTAGGATCTTAATTTGATCACTCTTTTGTTGCTGAAACTTTCCTGCACAGCAGGAAATGCAAACTTGTAGTGTATTCAAGGCTTCTACATTTTGTAATTTCCAGTTTATAATGTCAGACTTGATTTACCCTCACGAAAAATGTATCAACCCCTACAAAAAATGTCCATTCATTACAACCCACATAATAATTCACATTTCCTATTGCTGCGGATTATTTTCCTGCTGTTGCAAACTGTCTCAAATTAAGATCCTACATCTGTATATGTCACAACGTAAAATCTATCAATGACTAACTATGAAGGATGTCATATCATCTCTGCCTCACCCATCTCTCCCAGTCTCTTCCTCTTTCTCATTTAAGTCACTCTATCACTTTCTCTTCCTCTTGTCCTTTGTTTCTCTCACTGTCTCAATTCCTCCCCCACTCTTTCTGAGTCACTGTGATGTCCATCTAAAATCAAACACATTGATGACTGTGTGTGTGGGTTTTTGTATGGATATACCAGTCAAAAGTTTGGACACATCTACTCATTTAAGGGTTTTTCTTTATTTTTACTATTTTCTACATTGTAGGATAATAGTGAAGACATCAGAACTATAAAATAACACATATGGAATCATGTAGTAACCAAAAAAGTGTTAAACAAATCAACATCTATTTAATATTTGACATTTTTTCAAAGTAGCCACCCTTTGCCTTGATGACAGCTTTGCATACTGTTGGCATTCTCTCAACCAGCTTCATGTGGTAGTCACTTGGAATGCATTTCAATTAACAGGTTTGCCTTGTTAAAAGTTAATTTGTGGAATTTATTTCCTTCTTAAAGCCATCTCAGCTCCATCATTCATTGAATCAGATGGCTCATTTATCACAAAAACCCACTAATATTGCCAACTACTTTAATGACTTTTTCATTGGAAAGATAAACAAACTTAGGGATGACATGCCAGCAACAAACGCTGACACTACACATCCAAGTATATCTGACCAAATTATGAAAGACAAGAATTGTACTTTTGAATTCCATAAAGTTTTCTGGATGGAAAATTACTGAGGATAATAGCGGACAATATTGCCACTCCTATTTGCCACATCTTCAATTTAAGCCTACTAGAAAGTGCCCCCAGGCCTGGAGGGAAGCTAAAGTCATTCCGCTACCGAAGAATAGTAAAGCCCCCCTTACTGGCTCAAATAGCCGACCAATCAGCCTGTTACCAACCATTAGTAAACTTCTGGAAGAAATTGTGTTTGACCAGATACAATGCTATTTCACAGTAAACAAATTGGCAACAGACTTTCAGCACACATATAGGGAAGGACACTCAACAAGCACGGCACTTACACAAATGACTGTTGATTGGCTGAGAGAAATTGATGAGAAAATGATTGTGGGGGCTGTCTTGTTAGACT
Source organism: Salvelinus namaycush (assembly GCF_016432855.1). NCBI lineage: Eukaryota > Metazoa > Chordata > Actinopteri > Salmoniformes > Salmonidae > Salvelinus > Salvelinus namaycush. The sequence continues at coordinate 12,458,354 of NC_052313.1, read as the reverse complement.
TCAGTGCAGCTTTTGACATTATCGATTATAGTCTGCTGCTGGAATAACGTGTTATGGCTTTACACCCCCTGCTATAATGTGTTATGGCTTTACACCCCCTGCTATAATGTGGATAAAGAGTTACTTGTCTAACAGAACACAGAGGGTGTTCTTTAATGGAAGCCTCTCAAACATAATCCAGGTAGAAGCAGGAATTCTCCAGAGTAGCTGTTTAGGCCCCTTGCTTTTTTCAATCTTTCTAACGACATTCCACTGGCTTTGAGTTAGGCCAGTGTGTCTATGTATGCAGATGACTCAACACTATACACATCAGCTACTACAGCAACTGAAATGACTGCAACACTTAACAAAGAGCTGCAGTTAGTTTCGGGAATGGGTAGCAAGGAATAAGTTAGTCCTAAATATTTCCAAAACTAAAAGCATTGTATTTGGGACAAAACATTCACTAAACCCTAAACCTCAACTACATATCGTAATGAATGATGTGGAAATTGAGCAAGTTGAGGTGACTAAACTGCTTGGAGTAACCCTGGATTGTAAACTGTCATGGTCAAAACATATTGATTGTCACGCCCTGGCCTTAGTTATCTTTGTTTTCTGTATTATTTTAGTTAGGTCAGGGTGTGACAGGGGGGATGTTTGTGTGTATTTGTCTCGTCTTGGGTGGTTGTATTGTATAGGGGGTTTTGTAGAGTGTATGGGGTTGGGTTCAGTGTAGGTGTTTAGGAAAGTCTATGGTTGCCTGGTTTGGTTCTCAATCAGAGACAGCTGTTTATTGTTGTCTCTGATTGGGAGCCATATTTAAGGCAGCCATAGGCATTAGGCTGGTGTGGGTAATTGTCTATGTCTAACGTTAGTAGCGTGTGTATGCACTTTCGTTTGTAGCTTCACGTTTGTGGTTTATTGTTTTTTTTTTGTATTAGTTTGTATAGTGTTCGTTTCGTCTTCGTCTCTAATAAAAGAAGATGTATTCATATCACTCTGCGTTTTGGTCCGATCCATGCTCCTCCTCAGACGAGGAGAACGAACGTGACATTGATACAACTGTAGCTAAAATGGGGAGAAGTCTGTCCATGATAAAGCGCTGCTCTGCCTTCTTAACAACACTATCAACAAGGCAGGTCCTACAGGCCCTGGTTTAGTCGCACCTGGACTACTGTTCAGTCGTGGGGTCAGGTGCCACAGAGGGACTTGGGAAAATTGCAGTTGGCTCAGAACAGGGCAGCACGACTGGCCCTTAAAAGTACACGGAGAGCTAACATTAATGACATGCATGTCAATCTCTCATGGCTCAAAGTGGAAGAGAGATTGACTTCATCACTACTTGTTTTTGTAAGAGGTGTTGACAAGCTGAATGTACCGAGCTGTCTGTTTAAAATACTTGCACACAGCTTGGACACCCATGCATACCCCACAAGACATGCCACCAGAGGTCTCTTCACAATCCCCAAGTCCAGAACAGACTATGTGAGGCGCACAGTACTACATAGAGCCATGACTACATGGAACTCTAATCCACATCAGGTAACTGATGCAAGCAGAAAAATGTGATTTAAAAAGCAGGTAAAAATACACCTTATGGAACAGCGGGGACTGTGAATCAACATAAACATAGGCACTGACACATGCATATGCATGATAACATACACACTATACACACACATACACATGGATTTTGTGTTGTAGATATGTGGTAGTGGAGTATGGGCCGGAGGGCACACTTAGTGTGTTGTGAATTCTGTAATGAATGTATTGTAATGTTTTTAAAATTGTATAACTGCCTTAATTTTGCTGGACCCCGGGAAGAAGCAGCTAATGGGGCTCCATAATAAACACAAATAAATACAAATGCAAATGTGTTTGAGCCAATCAGCTGTTTTGTGACAGGTTAGGGGTGCTATAGAGAGCATAGCCCTATTTGTTAAAAGACCAAGTCCATACTATGGCAAAAACAGCTCAAATAAGTAAGAGAAACAACAGCCCATCATTACTTTAATACATGAAGGTCAGTCAATACGGAAACATTTCAAGAAGTTTGAAAGTTTCTTCAAGTGCAGTCGCAAAAACCATCAAGCGCTATGATGAAACTGGCTCTCATGAGGAACGCCACAGGAAAGGAAGACCCAGAGTTACCTCTGCTGCGGAGGATAAGTTAATTAAAGTTACCAGCCTCAGAAATTGCAGCCCAAATAATTGCTTCACAGAGTTCAAGTAACAGACATCTCAACATCAACTGTTCAGAGGAGACTGCGTGAATCAGGTCTTCTTGGTCGAATTGCTGCAAAGAAACCACTACTAAAGGACACCAATAAGAAGAAGAGACTTGCTTGGGCCAAGAAACACGAGCAATGGACATTAGACCGGTGGAAATCTGTCTTTTGGTCTGAGTCCAAATTTTTGATTTTTGGTTCCAACCGCCATGGCTTTGTGAGATGCAGAGTAGGTGAACGGATGATCTCCGCGTGTGTGGTTCAAACCGTGAAGCATGGAGGAGGCGGTGTGATGGTGTGGGGGTGCTTTGCTGGTGACACTGTCTGTGATTTATTTAGAATTCAAGGTACACTTAATCAGCGTGGCTACCAAGTATTCTGCAGCGATACGCCATCCCTTCTGGTTTGGGCTTAGTGGGACTATCATTTGGTTTTCAACAGGACAATGATCTAACACATCTCCAGGCTGTGTAAGGGCTATTTGACCAAGAAGGAGATTGATGGAGTGCTGCATCAGATGACCTTGCCTCCACAATCACCCGACCTCAACCCAGTTGAGATGGTTTGGAATGAGTTAGACCGCGGAGTGAAGGAAAAGCAGCCAACAAGTGCTCAGCATATGTGGGAACTCCTTCAAGACTGTTGGAAAAGCATTCCGGGTGGCTACTTTGAAGTATCTCTATAAAATATATTTAGATTACTACATGATTCCATATGTGTTATTTCATAGTTTTAATGTCTTCACTATTATTCTACAATGTAGACAATAGTTTTAAAAAATAAAGAAAAACCCTTGAATGAGTAGGTGTGTCCAAACTTTTGACTGGTACTGTATGTCAATATGTTGCCATGGAGATAGGACAGAGGTGGTGGGCGCTTTATCCCCTGTGTGTATTATCCCTGTCTGTGTGCTAGTGTGAGTTGGATCCTGTGTGTGTGCGTGAGCGTGTGTTGTCTGCTGTGTATTTGTATTTGTGTCGCCCCGTGTGAGTGTGTGTTTGTGTTGTCCCCTGTGTATGCTACCCCTGTGTGTGTGTGTGTGTGTCCCCTGTGTATGTTACCCCTGTGTGTGTGTGTGTGTGTGTGTGTGTGTGTGTGTGTGTGTGTGTGTGTGTGTGTGTGTGTGTGTGTGTGTTGTTCCCTTGTGTGTTTGTGTTGTCCCTCTGTGTGTGTCGCATATGTGTGTGTGTGTTGTCCCCTGTGTGGGTGTATGTGTGTGTGTTGTCCCCTGTGTGTGTGTGTGTGTGTGTTGTCCCCTGTGTGTGTGTGAATGTGTGTTTTTGAGTGCAACAGGAACCTGGGGCTGTTATCGAGTCACTTCCCTGGGCCGCTAGGCCCTCTTTATTTCGGGAGACCTAGGGGTGTTCGGGAAAGATAAACACTATCTGCCATCAGGAAACCCTAGAGCCATTTCCACAGGAAGTTTCAAATAGCTAAAGTAAATAAAATGCCTTTTCACTGTATTCCTCTGGCTGCTTTTACCCACAATAGCTATTCAACATTGTCATCAAAGGTTAAGAAAATGGCGGCTTGGTCAACACTTGAGAGTAGGAGTCAGATTCGTTGGAGGTCTAATGAGATGGTGGGCAGGGAGGTTTGTTGTGGTGTTAAAAAGGTTTTCAGAGCTGTTTGTATAGAGAGGTGTAGACCAGAGTGACTTGAATAGGAACTGAATCTCTGCATCCCTCTCTCCCTCCTTCCCTCCTACCTTACCTCCCTTTCACCCTCTTTCCCTCCCTCCCTTCCCCCTCCCTCCCTCCCTCCTTCCCTCCTACCTTACCTCCCTTTCACCCTCTTTCCCTCCTACCTTACCACCCTTTCACTATCTCTCCCTCCCTTCTCCCCCTCTCCATCTCTCCCTCCCTCCCTCTTACCTTACCACCCTCCCTCCCTCCCTCCCTCCTACCTTACCTCCCTTTCACTCTCTTTCCCTCTCTCCGTCCCAACCTCCCCTTCTCCCTCTCTATTTCCCTATCTCCCTCCCTTCCCCCTCTCTCCCTCTCCTCTCTCCCCACTCCTTCTTTCCCTCTCTCCATCCTCCCCTCCTACCTTACCACCCTTTCTCTGTCTCTCCCTCCCTTCCCCCTCTCTCCCTCCTCGCTCCTACCTTACCACCCTCCCTCCCTCCCTCCCTCCCTCCCTTCTACCTTACCTCCCTTTCACTCTCTTTCCCTCTCTCCCTCCCTACCTCCCCTTCTCCCTCTCTATTTCCCTCTCTCCCCCCCTTCCCCCTCTCCCCCTCTCCTCTCTCCCCCTCCTTCTTTGCCTCTCTCCCGATTCCTCTGTCTCCCCCCTCCCTCTCTGTCTCCCCCCTCCCTCCCTCTCACAGACGTCCCAGGAGGCTTCAGTGTGAGTCAGGAGGATGAGCCAAGGGAGGGAGGAGACCTACACCTCACCTGCGTAGCCAATAAGCACCTGTACACCAATTTTTCATGGCAACGGGTGACTGACCCAGCAGAGACCACACCCCTGACCCCCTCCCTGGGTGGTGAACTGACCTCAGGAGAGTTTTCTGACACTCTGAGTCTATTGCTTAGCAACCTGACGGCGGGGGATTCTGGAACCTACCGCTGCTCCGCCCATCACCTGCTGACGGGACAGAACACACATCTGGACACACAGGTGGACGTCACAGGTGAGCCCTCTGATCTCTCACACAGGACCACTTTGATCATCATCATCATTACCATCATCATTACCGTCTTCATTATCATCATCGTTACAATCATCATTACCATTATCATTGGTAATGACCATTATCATTATCATTGTCAATCATCAGTACACCATCATTATCATCATCATTACCATCATCATTACCATCTTCATTATCATCATCGTTACAATCATCATTACCATTATCATTGGTGATGGCCATTATCATTATAGTTGTCAATCATCATTATGCCATCATTATCATCATCATTACCATCATCATCATTATCATCATCAGTATCATCATCATTATCATCATCAGTATCATCATCGTTACCATCATCATTATCATCATCGTTACCATTATCATTACCATCTTCATTATCATCATCATTACCATCATCATTACCGTCGTCATTACCATCATCATTATCATCATTATTGTCATTACTATGACACATTCACACATCCATGGACAAACAGGGTAATACTCATATCAACATACTCATAGACGTGCTCACACCTGTCATTTCAACTCAGCAGAATTGCTTTGATGAATGTAATGGATTGGCTATATGTCCCTTTACATTTTATGGGAATTTCACCATTCCATCAGCACCTGGTATGTACATAAACACTCACGTTCACACACAGTGATACACCTACACACATACACAGTAATACACCTACACACACACAGTGCTACACCTACACACACACAGTCAGATCAGTGCTTGGGAACTTGGAGTCCCGTAGTTTCCTGGGGCCCCTCCCTGCCCCAGTCTGCTCTCCTGCTGTCTTTCTCCCTGTCTCAGTCTGCTCTCCTGCTGTCTTTCTCCCTGTCTCAGTCTGCTCTCCTGCTGTCTTTCTCCTTGTCTCAGTCTGCTCTCCTGCTGTCTTTCTCCTTGTCTCAGTCTGCTCTCCTGCTGTCTTACTCCTTGTCTCAGTCTGCTCTCCTGCTGTCTTTCTCCTTGTCTCAGTCTGCTCTCCTGCTGTCTTTCTCCTTGTCTCAGTCTGCTCTCCTGCTGTCTTTCTCCTTGTCTCAGTCTGCTCTCCTGCTGTCTTTCTCCTTGTCTCAGTCTGCTCTCCTGCTGTCTTTCTCCTTGTCTCAGTCTGCTCTCCTGCTGTCTTTCTCCTTGTCTCAGTCTGCTCTCCTGCTGTCTTTCTCCTTGTCTCAGTCTGCTCTCCTGCTGTCTTTCTCCTTGTCTCAGTCTGCTCTCCTGCTGTCTTTCTCCTTGTCTCAGTCTGCTCTCCTGCTGTCTTTCTCCTTGTCTCAGTCTGCTCTCCTGCTATCTTTCTCCCTGCACCTCTTTCTTTCACGTGGGAATGCTCCCTCATCAGGAGGAAGAGGACACAATGGCACTTCCCACAATGCCACATTTACAGGCCCCTTCACAGGGCCAGAGGAACAATCAGCCAATCAGACACTGTCAAACCACGGACTCACAGACAATCATCAATTGTTGTCCTGGAGGAAGATATGGGAAACAACAATCAGTCCCACATTACTTAAGTCCCTTTTATTCATTTATTTTACTGCTATTGCTCACCATACCTCAACGCATAGACTTCCTCTCAAAGACCCCCATGGGCTTTTAACTAGAGAGAGACGGAGAGGAGGGGGGGGGGGTGTCTTCCAATTGCAGTCTTTGTAGTCTAGGTGGTGAGTAATGTTTCAAATTGAGTGGTTTTAAGGTTACTACTAGAAACCCAAGAGGAACCCAGGTCAGCTGAAACACACACACATACACTCACACAGAAATGTGTCACTAACACACACATTGTGGTTAGAGCGTGGCAGGGGTCCAGGGACGGATGTCAAATATCCCTGCGTTCGATTTGTATAGAAAGAAAAGGAAAAACGACACTAATTCTATTCATTGCCTACTGTATGACTATTCATGGGCCTACTGTATGACTATTCATGGGCCTACTGTATGACTATTCATGGACCTACTGTATGACTATTCATGGGCCTACTGTATGACTATTCATGGGCCTACTGTATGACTATTCATGGGCCTACTGTATGACTATTCATGGGCCTACTGTATGACTATTCATGGGCCTACTGTATGACTATTCATGGGCCTACTGTATGACTATTCATGGACCTACTGTATGACTATTCATGGACCTACTGTATGACTATTCATGGGCCTACTGTATGACTATTCATGGACCTACTGTATGACTATTCATGGACCTACTGTATGACTATTCATGGGCCTACTGTATGACTATTCATGGGCCTACTGTATGACTATTCATGGACCTACTGTATGACTATTCATGGACCTACTGTATGACTATTCATGGACCTACTGTATGACTATTCATGGGCCTACTGTATGACTATTCATGGACCTACTGTATGACTTATGACTCATCTGTTCTGTTCTCTTGACATTGAAGTAACTCAATATTTTGTGATGCAATGATGACCTCTGTTCATGTGGACCTTGGCCATTTGGTTACTAACAACACACACACACACACACACACACACACACACACACACACACACACACACACACACAAACGCTCGCTCGCTCGCACGCACGCACACACACAACACACACACACATCTCTCTCTCACACATGCGCACCTAATCACACACACACACACACACACACACACACACACACACACACACACACACACACACACACACACACACACACACACACACACACACACACACACACACACACACACACACACACACACACACACACACACACAAACGCTCGCTCGCACGCACACACACACAACACACACACATCTCTCTCTCACACCTGCGCACCTAATCACACACACACTCATGGTGTGTGTTTTCCCACAGTACTGGAGGCTCCGGTGCTGTTACAGAATATGTCTGACTGCAGCGTGAACATCAGCAGCTCAGTGACACTCAGCTGCCGCGCCCACGGAGTGCCACGCCCATTCATCACATGGTACAAGGACCAACACACACTGCTTCAGGGATCAGGTGGGAGGCACAGTGATCTTATATCCCCGTCTCTACTGAACAAAAATATAAACGCAACATGCAACAATTTCACCGATTTTGCTGAGTTTACAGTTCATAAGGAAACCAGTCAATTGAAATAAATTCATTAGGCCCTAATCTATAGATTTCACACAACAGGGCAGAGGCGCAGCCATTGGTGGGCCTGGGAGGGCATAGGCCCACCCACTGGGGAGCCAGGTCCAGCCAATCAGAATGAGTTTATCTCCACAAAAGGGCTTTACTACAGACAGAAGTACTCCTCAGCTGTCCGGGGGGCTGGTCTCAGACAACCCTGCAGGTGAAGAAGCCAGATGTGGAGGTCCTGGACGTACTGACAAATGGACGTACTGACAAATTCTCTAAAACAACATTGGAAGCGGCTTATGGTAGAGAAATGAACATTCAATTCTCTGGCAACAGCTCTGGTGAACATTCCTGCAGTCAGCATACCAATTGCACACTCCCTCAAAACTTGAGACATCTGTGGCATTGTGTTGTGTGACAAAACAGCACGTTCTAGAGTGACCTTTTATTGTCCCGAGAACCATGTGCACCTGTGTAATGATCATGCTGTTTAATCAGCTTCTTGATATGTCACACCTGTCAGGTGGATGGATTATCTTGGCAAAGGAAAAACGCTCACTAACAAGGATGTAAACACATTTGTGTCAAAAATAGAGATAAATAAGCTTATTGTGCGTATGGAACATTTCTTTTTCTTTCATTTCAGCTCTTGAAAACATGGGAACAACACTTTACGTGTTGCGTTTATATTTTTGTTCAGTATATATATGGGAATATTACAACAGTGAAAGTTGAGTTGCTTGGTGACTTGGAGTGTCAATAGTCTAAAATGACTTCCTCTCCTCCTCTTTTTACTTCACCTGCCCTGATTTGAATAAATCAGAATAAAGACAGGAAGATGAGAGAGGAATCCTCCTCAAACTGTTGAGAACGACTCCTGAAGTTGGTGTTGGGAAATGACTGTGACATGTTCTGTTTCTCATGTGTAGGTATCGTCATAGCACAAGGAGGCGAGAACCTCCACATTGACCGAATCACAGTGGAGGACCAGGGTCTGTACACCTGCCAGGCTACCAATGAGAGAGGCTCTGCTGAGAGCTCCGCCTACATCTGGGTTCACAGTAAGAATCCATTGACCAATAGTAACTGTGGAATACACTCAACTCTCTCTCCTCTCTCGTTCTATAACCATCCAAGATGGGTTTCTTCCATATTTGGTCATGTTGGTGCCTGTGGATAAACACTCTTGTGATAGCCGGGATGTGAGTGTTAAAGGGTACGAATGACAACCAATTAGATTAACAACCTTATACATATAACAGTAATCTAATCATGATCTACTATAACAAGGGTGAAGAGTAAAGCCTCAGCTAATAGGGTCAGTTGTAAAGACAAAACGAGACACTGCTTTAGATAGTGCTGCTATCCTTGTACGTCTTGATTGATTTTCCCTTCTTTAGAGAGTCTTTGGTGCGTCACCCAGTTCTTTCCAGTAGAGGCTGGACTACAGTGTCAGTCACCCCTGTTTGGAGGACCCACTCACTGAGTAGCAGCTAGCGGAAGCTCCCTAGCAGCTAGCGGAAGCTCCCTAGCAGCTAGCGGAAGCTCCCTAGCAGCTAGCGGAAGCTCCCTAGCAGCTAGCGGAAGCTCCCTAGCAGCTAGCGGAAGCTCCCTAGCAGCTAGCGGAAGCTCCCTAGCCTGACCATGGAGAGGAGTGGCTCGGTGTTGTTCTGTTCTAATAAGTCAGGAAGGAAGCTGTCTCCCTTTTTGATTTCCCTCGGAAGCCCCACTGCTGCCCCGTAAACTGAGGCTATTTCTATATCTTCAGAAAAACACTAAGATGAATGAGGAAGATGGCTGTTTGTGTTTGAGCCTGTTGGGTCGTTTCCACCCTGATCAGAGGCTGGGACAGACAGGGAGGGACGGAGGGACAGTGAGAGAACAGCGCCCTCATGTGGGAAGGTGGAGAACTGCAGCGCATGAGTGAAATAAATGTCAGATAAGTGATTTTACTTGAAGTGAGGGAGGAGAGAATAAGTATTACTGAGAGGGCCTGTTCATCTCTGTTCATCTCTGTGCTTCTATTTCTATAGTTTAAAACGTGTAAATCCTCAGATTAATTTCAATCATGCTCTCTTCTCTCTCCCTACGTTGTACACAGAGGATATTTTTGCAGAATTCTGCATGCAGAGTCTCAATTTGGTGGTTGTCCCATTTTGTGAATTCTTGGTTGGTGAGCGGACCCCAGATCTCAACCATAAAGGGCAATGGGTTCTATAACTGATTCAAGTATTTTTAGCCAGATCCTAATTGGTATGTTGAATTTTATGTTCCTTTTGATGGCGTAGAAGGTTGTTCTTGCCTTGTCTCTCAGATCGTTTACAGTTTTATGGAAATTACCTGTGGCGCTGATGTTTAGGCCGAGGTATGTATAGTTTTTTTGTGTGCTCTAGGGCAACGGTGTCTAGAGGGAATTTGGATTTGTGGTCCTAGCAACTGCACCTTTTTTGGAACACCGTTATTTTTGTCTTACTGAGATTTACTGTCAGGGCCCAGATCTGACAGAATCTGTGCAGAAGATCTAGGTGCTGCTGTCGGCCCTCCTTGGTTAGGGACAGAAGCGCCAGATCATCAGTAAACATTTGACTTCAGATTCTAGTCCTCTCTCTCTCTGTGTAGACTCATCAGGTGGCCTGTCTCTGGAGATTCCTACTCTCACCTGTACCTGCCTGGTGGCCACTCTCTTCTGGCTGCTTCTCACTCTCTTCATACGTAAACTCAAAAAGGTGAGACACAAATGGAGCAGACATGAGTGTATAAAATTGTGTAACTATCTGTCCTATTTTTGATAATTTCATATAAATCCATTTCTCTCAGCCAAACTCTTCGAGTGCCAAGGCTGAGTACCTTTCAATCATCCTGGACCCAGGGGAGGGGCCTCTGGAGGAGCAGTGTGATAGGCTACAGTACGACCCAGGCCAATGGGAGTTCCCCAGAGACCGCCTCAAACTGGGTATAACTTTACATTATTTGTTACCGGCCTGGTACACTGTGTAGTGATTGGTTACAGACCAGGTATAAAGTTGGGAGAGAGGAGATGATGAAGATTAGTGATAGATATGATCACTTTCTCATAACAATCTTATCTGCATCAGAGATGACTGGGAGTGCCCCATGTAATCAGCGTTATCTGTGTTGTGCTAATCATGGGTGGGAGCTGTGTTTACTGTAACTAATCAGGTCTGGCTATGGTGGGATCTGAGTTTGACTCATCAGGGCTTGTTGGATATACAGTAAATGTCATTTTAATTTCTCAAGTTTTACAAACGGCCCACCTGAAGCCTTAAGAAACATTGACTCTGACAGACTGCCACCGCCCAGTGTTAAACCACAACCCATCCTTTGGGTTTCAACCCCACCATTTGAGAAACAAATAAGATTGTGTTTGAATGATCTCTCTGTGTCCTTCCAGAGAAACCTCTGGGCCGTGGGGCCTTTGGGAAAGTCATGCAGGCGTCTGCCTTTGGCATCGACAACTCTACAGGCTGCAGGACTGTGGCTGTCAAGATGCTCAAGGGTACCTGCTTTATTATGTTCACTATATCTGAGTCATGCTAACTAACAACGTGACAAATGATGACCATTCAGAATAGAACAACTGAATAGAATAGAACATGACTCTACCAGCATAATGTGCTGTATTTATAATGTGCTGTATTAATAATGTGCTGTATTTATAATGTACTGTATTTATAATGTGCTGTATTTATAATGTACTGTATTAATAATGTACTGTATTTATAATGTACTGTATTTATAATGTGCTGTATTTATAATGTACTGTATTAATAATGTGCTGTATTTATAATGTACTGTATTTATAATGTGCTGTATTTATAATGTACTGTATTAATAATGTACTGTATTTATAATGTGCTGTATTTATAATGTGCTGTATTAATAATGTGCTGTATTAATAATGTACTGTATTTATAATGTACTGTATTTATAATGTCCTGTATTTATAATGTACTGTATTTATAATGTCCTGTATTTATAATGTGCTGTATTAATAATGTGCTGTATTAATAATGTACTGTATTAATAATGTACTGTATTAATAATGTACTGTATTTATAATGTACTGTATTTATAATGTGATGTATTTATAATGTGCTGTATTAATAATGTACTGTATTTATAATGTGTTGTATTTATAATGTACTGTATTTATAATGTACTGTATTTATAATGTGATGTATTTATAATGTGCTGTATTAATAATGTACTGTATTTATAATGTACTGTATTTATAATGTCCTGTATTTATAATGTACTGTATTTATAATGTCCTGTATTTATAATGTCCTGTATTTATAATGTACTGTATTAATAATGTACTGTATTAATAGTGTGATGTATTTATAATGTCCTGTATTTATAATGTACTGTATTTAGAATGTACTGTATTTATAATGTACTGTATTAATAATGTCCTGTATTTATAATGTGCTGTATTTATAATGTGCTGTATTTATAATGTACTCTATTTATAATGTACTGTCACACCCTGGCCTCTGTTATATTGATTTTCTTTATTAGTTTAGTTAGGTCAGGTGTGACATGGGATGTTTGTGTGTTTTGTCTAGTTTAGGGTGTGTGTATTGTTTAGGGGGTTTTGTAGTATGTATGGGGTTGTGTTAGTGTAGGTGTTTAGGAAAGTCTATGGTTGCCTGGTTTGGTTCTCAATCAGAGACAGCTGTTTATTGTTGTCTCTGATTGGGACCATATTTAAGGCAGCCATGGCTTTAGGTGTTGTGGTAATTGTCTATGTTCTATGTTGCATGTGTGCACTTAGTTCGTTTATAGCTTCACGATCGTTTGTTTTTGTTCGTTTAATAAGTGTTTGTTTTTTCTTCATTAAAAGAAGATGTCTTTTTTCCACGCTGCGCCTTGGTCCACTCATTCGTCTCATAACTCGTCGTGACATGTACTGTATTTATAATGTACTGTATTTATAATGTACTGTGTTTATAATGTCCTGTATTTATAATGTGCTGTATTTATAATGTCCTGTATTTATAATGTCCTGTATTTATAATGTCCTGTATTTATAATGTGCTGTATTTATAATGTCCTGTATTTATAATGTCCTGTATTTATAATGTACTGTATTTATAATGTACTGTATTTATAATGTGTTGTATTTATAATGTGTTGTATTTATAATGTGTTGTATTTATAATGTGTTGTATTTATAATGTCCTGTATTTATAATGTCCTGTATTTATAATGTGTTGTATTTATAATGTGATGTATTTATAATGTGATGTATTTATAAAGTGCTGTATTTATAATGTGCTGTATTTATAATGTGCTGTATTTATAATGTGCTGTATTTATAATGTGCTGTATTTATAGTGTGCTGTATTTATAGTGTGCTGTATTTATAGTGTGCTGTATTTATAGTGTGCTGTATTTATAGTGTGCTGTATTTATAGTGTGCTGTATTTATAATGTGCTGTATTTATAATGTGCTGTATTTATAATGTGCTGTATTAATAATGTGCCGTATTTATAGTGTGATGTATTTATAATGTGCTGTGCTGTATGTTGTCCACCAGAGGGGGCTACTCCCAGTGACCACAAGGCTCTGATGACAGAACTGAAGATCCTGAACCACATCGGCCACCACCTGAATGTGGTCAACCTGCTGGGAGCCTGCACCAAGGCAGGGCCTCTCATGGTGATAGTGGAGTACTGTAGGTATGGAAACCTATCCACCTACCTGAAGAGCAAGAGAGACGTGTTCCTGCTCAACAAGGTGACTTCTCCCTCTGTCTAGATAGATAGACAGACAGACAGACAGACAGACAGACAGACAGACAGACAGACAGACAGACAGACAGGCAGGCAGGCAGGCAGGCAGGCAGGCAGGCAGGCAGGCAGGCAGGCAGACAGACAGACAGACAGACAGACAGACAGACAGACAGACAGACAGAGCCTTAACTTACAGACCTCAATGAGGTCAAGTTCCCATTGACTTCCTGTCTATATCTTTATGCTGTGAAGAGCGTCATGAATGTCTTATTGTCACAATTACAGACGTTAGGATACTTATGTCACATTCAAGTCTCATTTCCTCTGACGGATACACAGAATGAGCCTCAAGCAATCAAACACATCAACAACTCACTTCTGCAATCAATTGATGTTCTGTTATCTGTAATAAGAGAGAGGAACTTTTTCCTTAATGTCAGAATCTGTAGTTCTGAGTATTTAGTCCTGTATGATTCATGTTAACACTCATAGTTGAGTTGTAGTTGTAATGCGGTGTTTTGTGTCGTATAGTTATGTGTAGTGGTGTAAACTAGAGACAAACACACTGTAAGTCCACACACTAAATATAATAAATACAGAATATCCATATTGACCAGTAGCACTACCTGACCACATTAACCACAACTCATTCTCTCTCCCTGTGACAGGACGGGAAGAAGAGGTGTTTCGAGGAGAGAGAGAACAGAGGAGAGGGATAAGAGAGAGAACAGAGGAGAGGGGTAAGAGAGAGAGAACAGAGGAGAGGGATAAGAGAGAGAGAACAGAGGAGAGGATAAGAGAGAGAGAACAGAGGAGAGGGATAAGAGAGAGAGAACAGAGGAGAGGGGTAAGAGAGAGAGAACAGAGGAGAGGGGTAAGAGAGAGAGAACAGAGGAGAGGGGTAAGAGAGAGGGAACAGAGGAGAGGGATAAGAGAGAGAGAACAGAGGAGAGGGATAAGAGAGAGAGAACAGAGGAGAGGGGTAAGAGAGAGGGAACAGAGGAGAGGGATAAGAGAGAGAGAACAGAGGAGAGGGGTAAGAGAGAGAGAGAACAGAGGAGAGGGGTAAGAGAGAGAGAACAGAGGAGAGGGGTAAGAGAGAGAGAACAGAGGAGAGGGGTAAGAGAGAGAACAGAGGAGAGGGGTAAGAGAGAGAGAACAGAGGAGAGGGGTAAAGAGAGAGAGAACAGAGGAGAGGGATAAGAGAGAGAGAACAGAGGAGAGGGTAAGAGAGAGAGGAACAGAGGAGAGGGGTAAGAGAGAGAGACAGAGGAGAGGGATAAGAGAGAGAGAACAGAGGAGAGGGATAAGAGAGAGAGAACAGAGGAGAGGGGTAAGAGAGAGAGAACAGAGGAGAGGGGTAAGAGAGAGAGAGAACAGAGGAGAGGGATAAGAGAGAGAGAGCAGAGGAGAGGGGTAAGAGAGAGAGAACAGAGGAGAGGGGTAAGAGAGAGAACAGAGGAGAGGGATAAGAGAGAGAGAACAGAGGAGAGGGGTAAGAGAGAGAACAGAGGAGAGGGGTAAGAGAGAGAGAACAGAGGAGAGGGATAAGAGAGAGAGAACAGAGGAGAGGGGTAAGAGAGAGAGAACAGAGGAGAGGGGTAAGAGAGAGAGAACAGAGGAGAGGGGTAAGAGAGAGAACAGAGGAGAGGGGTAAGAGAGAGAGAACAGAGGAGAGGGGTAAGAGAGAGAGAACAGAGGAGAGGGGTAAGAGAGAGAACAGAGGAGAGGGATAAGAGAGAGAGAACAGAGGAGAGGGATAAGAGAGAGAGAACAGAGGAGAGGGGTAAGAGAGAGAGAACAGAGGAGAGGGATAAGAGAGAGAGGACAGAGGAGAGGGGTAAGAGAGAGAGAACATAGGAGAGGGATAAGAGAGAGAGGACAGAGGAGAGGGGTAAGAGAGAGAGAGAACAGAGGAGAGGGGTAAGAGAGAGAGAACAGAGGAGAGGGGTAAGAGAGAGAGAACAGAGGAGAGGGGTAAGAGAGAGAGAACAGAGGAGAGGGATAAGAGAGAGAGAACAGAGGAGAGGGATAAGAGAGAGAGAACAGAGGAGAGGGATAAGAGAGAGAGAACAGAGGAGAGGGGTAAGAGAGAGAGAACAGAGGAGAGGGTAAGAGAGAGAGAACAGAGGAGAGGGATAAGAGAGAGAGAACAGAGGAGAGGGGTAAGAGAGAGAGAACAGAGGAGAGGGATAAGAGAGAGAGAACAGAGGAGAGGGGTAAGAGAGAGAGAACAGAGGAGAGGGATAAGAGAGAGAGAACAGAGGAGAGGGATAAGAGAGAGAGAACAGAGGAGAGGGGTAAGAGAGAGAGAACAGAGGAGAGGGATAAGAGAGAGAGAACAGAGGAGAGGGGTAAGAGAGAGAGAACAGAGGAGAGGGATAAGAGAGAGAGAACAGAGGAGAGGGATAAGAGAGAGAGAACAGAGGAGAGGGGTAAGAGAGAGAGAACAGAGGAGAGGGGTAAGAGAGAGAGAACAGAGGAGAGGGATAAGAGAGAGAGAACAGAGGAGAGGGGTAAGAGAGAGAGAACAGAGGAGAGGGATAAGAGAGAGAGAACAGATGAGAGGGGTAAGAGAGAGAGAACAGAGGAGAGGGATAAGAGAGAGAGAACAGAGGAGAGGGATAAGAGAGAGAGAACAGGGGAGAGGGGTAAGAGAGAGAGAACAGAGGAGAGGGGTAAGAGAGAGAGAACAGAGGAGAGGGATAAGAGAGAGAGAACAGATGAGAGGGGTAAGAGAGAGAGAACAGAGGAGAGGGGTAAGAGAGAGAGAACAGAGGAGAGGGGTAAGAGAGAGAGAACAGAGGAGAGGGGTAAGAGGTTTATCTACACGTTTTTGTTGTTGTTGAGATTTGTATCTTTCAATCCTCACCCTCATAACCCCTCCTCCCTTTCTCTCTCTGTCCCTCCTCTCCCTTTCTCTCTCTGTTCCTCCTCTCCCTTTCTCTCTCTGTCCCTCTCTGTCCCTCCTCTCCCTTTCTCTCTCTGTCTCTCTCTGTCCCTCCTCTCCCTTTCTCTCTCTGTCCCTCTCTGTCCCTCCTCTCCCTTTCTCTCTCTGTCTCTCTCTGTCCCTCCTCTCCCTTTCTCTCACTGTCTCTCTCTGTCCCTCCTCTCCCTTTCTCTCTCTGTCTCTCTCTCCCTTGCTGTCTCTCTCTCTGTTTCCCTCTCTCTCTCTCTGTCTCTCTCCCCCTGTCTCTCTCTGTCCCTCTCTCCCTTGCTCTCTCTGTCTCTCTGTCTCTCTCCCCCTGTCTCTCTCTGTCCCTCTCTCCCTTGCTCTCTCTGTCTCTCTGTCTCTCTCCCCCTGTCTCTCTCTGTCCCTCTCTCTGTCTCTCTCTCTCTCTCTGTCTCGCTCTTTCCAGGTGTCTCTAAGTCTCCTCTGTTCCTGGAGGATCTCATCTCCTACAGTTTCCAGGTGTCTCGAGGCATGGAGTTCCTCGCCTCTCGCAAGGTGTGATACCCTGTGTCTGTCTGCCTGTCTGTCTGAGAAGACATATAGTATATGACCTTGAAAATATGTGGCTCATTTGTACCGCGATGCGATCAATAGATCCAAATTGTGCTTCTAAATGTGTGTGTGTGTGTGTGTGTTCACTCTGTGTTTCTATGTCAGTGTATCCACCGTGACCTGGCTGCCAGGAACATTCTGCTGTCTGAGAACAAAGTGGTGAAGATCTGTGACTTTGGTCTGGCCAGAGACCTCTACAAAGACCTCGACTACGTCCGCAAGGGAGACGTGAGTCCACACACACACACACACACACACACACACACACACACACACACACACACACACACACACACACTATCATCTCCTCCTCATAACGGGGACTTCACTGTACTTAGCCTATTCTCAGATCTACAGTAGTTGTGCTGTCCTGCCAAGTTGGCGAGACACCTCAAACAGGTCTGGGACCAGGATATTCTGTACTCTCTGCTGGCTGCTGATTCTGACCCATGACCCCTGCTCTCCACAGGCAAGGCTGCCATTGAAGTGGATGTCCCCAGAGTCCATCTTTGACAAGGTGTTCACGACCCAGAGTGACGTGTGGTCCTATGGAGTTCTGCTCTGGGAGATATTCTCTCTGGGTCGGTCCTCATATCCACTTACACAAAACACATACTGCTGGTCCCATAGAGTTAGGAATTAGAATACTAGTCATTTAATAGGATCTCTATGGCTCGTACTATGACTAGTACATACCATTACTGTATCACCTGGACAAGACTCGAGGCTTCTTCTCTGTCTGTCTCACAGGAGCCTCTCCGTACCCAGGCCTGAACATAGATGAGGAGTTCTGCCACCAACTAAAGGAGGGAACACGCATGCGGTCCCCAGAGTACAGCACTCCAGAAATGTGAGAAAGAGAAATATATTGATGGAGAGAGAACTGAAGAGAGACTGTGGTGTGAGTTTAACTGGTGTGTTGTTTGTAGTTACAGCACCATGCTGGCATGCTGGGAGGCTAACCCCTCAGACCGCCCCACCTTCACTGGCCTAGTGGAAACACTGGGAGACCTGCTGGAGGCACGAGTTCAACAGGTAACACACACACACTCTCTCTCTCTCTTCTTCCTGTGTATTGAACCTTGTCTATGATCAGGATGGGAAGGACTACATTCCCCTGGGCACGTTCCTGTGTGGAGAGAGAGACCCAGACAGCAGCGTCCAGAGAGACTCCACAGACAGCTCCCTGTCTGACCTGCATCCACACAGACTCATCAGTCTAGGGTAAGGCTAGGAACACCCCCATAAACAGAGAAAAATGACAGTTGGTACAGTCCAATGGGTTGTAGTTGGTAATGTTTTCATTCTGTTCCAGCTACATGAACACCAGGAGCACAGCGACACTCAGGACCTTTGAGGAACTGCCCAGCAAGGACCCGCCTGGCCCGGACGTGAGGGCACACACTGATTCACATTTATTTTCTCGCTCGTCACTGATGTGTCTGGTGTGTTGCTGTGTATCACAGACTAATGCGTAGAACTGGTGTGTTTCAGGATGAGCAGGGAGACAGCGGGATGGTTCTACCCTCTGAGGAACTCAAACGCCTCAAATGGACCAGCGGCGCCAAGAGCCTCACAAGGTCACCACCTCTAACCTTCAACCCCTCTGACTACAAATGAGAGTATTTTGTGTTCTGTATTGATAATGATTGAGGGGGTGTGTTGGCAGGTTCTTCACCATCAGTACGTGCAGGGAAAACCTGGTGCCCTGCATGTGTAATGACATCACTGGTCTCCATGACGAGCCGCCTGTCCTCCCATGCGACTGTGACTCCGAGGAGAGCTGTTCCCCTCCACCCGACTACAACTCTGCCTTCCTCTACCCCTCCCTCTGACAACTCTATCATATCACACTTCTCCCTCTGGTTAGAACTGCCTTGGTTCCTCCCTCCCAGCACACCATCACTCCATCTAAACTCATCCTAACCTCCTCCCTCTAACACCCACTTCTCTATCCCTAGTCCATCTTTCTCCCTCCGACAACTTTGTCACAGATTAATTATTGATGCAGTGCTTCATTTCCCCATAACATAGTATCAGACGACTTCTCTCCAAATATGTCTCTACAAACAATTCCTCTAAAGATTGTATTTGATGCTGTAGCTTCCTCAGGGGGAGAGGAGTAAGGTATGTGAATTACTGAGGCCTTCGTAGGGTGCCACACCCACACCACTAACAGCAGCTAAATCCATGATAGTGTTATCACATGCAGCAACACTGCATGTCCATGTACCAGTCTATTTAGTATAGTTGGACTATAGAGCTCAGAGGAACCTCGGTTGTCAGTGACCATGATGTTCCTACACGTGTATGCTGGAAGAATTTATTCATTAGAAAATAGTGTTTCACCTATTTATTTACAATATGTTAACCTCATGAGATTGTGTCAAGGAAGGCAACTGCTGTCAATTAGACCAGTTGATGCAGAGCTATGGAGAAGTACTGTATAACATGTTTAATAGCCACAGCCGTTTGCCCTGACTGACACAAGTATGTATGTATGTATTCAAAACATATTTAAACATGTTGAAGTAAAGAAGCGTTACCACACTGACTGTCAAGACAATCCTCTGGTCTTCACATGCATGACACTAAGACAACACACTGTTTTGGTATATTTTATTAAAATACTGCTGTACACACAATATTGCAAAAGTTGAGACAATGAACACAAGATGGGCAAAACAACATACTAAGATGGTGATTGTATGTGTCAGAGTGGGGGAGTGGTGTGGTGGGGGGGGGGGGGGGGGGGGGGGAGAGGCGTGTGGTGGGGGGGGGAGAGGCGTGTGTCGGAGTGGTGTGGTGGGGCGTGTGTCGGAGTGGTGTGGTGGGGCGTGTGTCGGAGTGGTGTGGTGGGGCGTGTGTCGGAGTGGTGTGGTGGGGCGTGTGTCGGAGTGGTGTGGTGGGGGGAGAGGCGTGTGTCGGAGTGGTGTAGTATTACGGGAGTGTGTCGAGTTGTTGGGGATGGGATATTGATAGGGTGGATTGGGGCTATTGATAGGGTGGATGCGTGTGATCTGTTTAAATTTAGGGTTCTAAGCACCACATTTCACCAAATACGTTTTCTGTTTCGATCATTTCACTGAAAACAGTACGATTCTAACTCCGAGCAGGTTTTAGATCAAGTGGCCCCTAAGTACTGATCTACAGTCAGTTTTACTCTTCAACTCCTAAATGGTTCAGGATAGGCTAGGTGTAGATAAACAGTTCCTAGATCTGTGCTATGTGGCAACTCCCATGTCACCTCATGGAGTATTGGGTAGAAGATGCCCCTAATCACTGACATAGGGTCAGATATGTTGACATCCAAGTAGGTCAGGTAAGGTTGGACAGAGTAAACCGATGCTAAATCTGTGCTTAGGGCCATTATCACCTCACGAATTCCCCCCACAGTATCGCCACCTACCCCCATTTAGAGTCCAGTCCACATCGATCTGACTGGATAAAGGGCGAGCAATGACGGCCAAACACATTCAGTCATCGGGCCCCTCCAGCTGTCCGTCATCCTGAGAGAATTCCAAACCATTCAACAGAAGGTCTATTCATTGGGGTGGAACGTCCAATATGTTACACATAGAACAGTGATGTATAGAACAGACACAGCTACCTCATCTCATGTGACTAGAAGTCTATGATATATACAATACATTTATATCTAACGCTTTGAACGTTTCACCCTTCTGAATAGACCCGTGCTTCTGAATGCATCAGCCACTGCTCACCAATCTTACCCACCCTCTCCCAAATTCTATATTTTTCTTCCTGAAGAGTAAACTCCTTCACTACCCCTTGTGAATTTAAAATAATTGGATTGGTATAAGCAGTTTCCATCATCTCTCACGCCAATCCATTCTTTTTAAAACCATGAGAGGGATTGAATAAGTGCGCACCTCAGGAGGAAAATCCCAGGTGACCACTGGGAGAGGTCAGAGGTTAAATTCCTGGTTGTCGCTGCCTCGAGCACATTTTGTCTCACATGATTTAAAATGGTCAAATAAAAACAGATGTTCTTAAAACCTTAGTGACTCTGTCCCGTTCCTTGCCCCTCCGTCCCCACCCCAGCTGGTATTGGTCCACAACATAAAGTTTGTGTTTAGGGAGAAAGACCATCCCTTCCATGTCCCATCATGCATCACTGCACAACAGCTGAGCAAAATGAGGGGAACCAGCTAAAAAAAAATGTTTTAAAAGCATCACTTCTTCTCAAATGAAGAGGTTGGCAGGGACCCCTCAGGGGAAGGAAGCAGGGGAGCGGATAAAGAGAGAGAAAGAGGCAAAGAAAAGGAGGACATTCCACATTGAGGCAGAACTGGCACCATTCTCTAGTTTTGGCCCAGTCCGTGGGCTTCATCCCAGCGCTGACGAGCCAGACCTAAATATTCCATCTCACAGAGTTCATCATTGGTGTCACAACATTTTCCAAAATAGTGTCCGTCATGAAGCAATAAAGGAGCCTGCTGCTTTCATGACCCTGCGCTATATAACAAACAGGGAGAAGACACCCCTTCCTCAGGATCATGTCTAGATAGGAAACAGCTTTTGTCAAATTGATGGAAAAAGTCAATTTGTGCATTTTAACCCTGACCCTTTTCCTAAACTGCTGTGGAAGTCATCCTAAACCTGCTACAAAAAGTCCATTTTGCCAAAAAAATGTATACCTTCTAGACAAAACCCTACCTCAGTGCCAACAGAAACCACAGTTCGACCCAATAGCCCCCCTAACACATGACCTCAATGTTGCATGACCCTTGACCTCCACATCAAGGCATTGAATTGACCAATGGTCTGTCTGAGTCCCCAACCCAGCACTCTACCCAAAAACTCAGTGGTTTGTCCTTTTGAGTGGGAACCGACAAGCAAGGAGGCTGAGGTGGACCGGTCCATTTCAGGAATGGGTTCCCTGACCACCCCCTTTGAAAGCGTCCAGTGGTCTGTCCCGTCTCTTAGTGCGTTGGTATGAAGGGGTGTGGTCTCCAGCAGGAAGACACACAGTAAAAATAAAGCCTGATTTTATATTAGGTTCTCAGTCTGTGTGTGTGTGTGTGTGTGTGTGTCTGTACACCACTCTCGGTAGGTGCAGCCTGTAGGCCACTCACATTCATTAAAAAGTAAAACATCTTAGTCCATCCTCCACAGAGGAGAAAAAAGAAATCTATAAAAAAATAAAAAATAAAAGCAGGAAAAAGTTAAATCCCACGTGGTTGTTTTATTTTTTAGTATCCGTTTTGTTCCCCAAGTCTAAAAAAAAATTAAGCATTCGTAATCGTTACAGCTTCCGTTTTTGTCCGTCATCGCAGCTGCGGGATTTTAGGAAAAATAAAAAAAACAGCTTTAGAAAAGCCTTCCTGGTTGCCAAGACAGTGTATGTGACTGAGGTCCAGCAAGTCCCACCCCCTCTGCCTCTCTCGCCACACTGAAGATGTCATCACTATGCGCCTGGTCCTCCGCTGTAGTGCAATAATGTGCTGTACGGTTCAGGCAGTCCCACCCCGCTGCCTGTGGGGGGGGGGGGGCGCTACAGCGGTCCGGCAGCGGCCTGCTGCAGCTCCTGAAAGGTATTGTCGAAGCAGCGCTTCAGGTCCGAGTAGGTCACCACCAGAACACTCTTCTCATCCCGAGACACTAAGCTGATCTTCTCAGGCACGCCCGCGTCCAGCTACACAGAGAGGGGAGGAGAATACTGGTAGACTAGTAGCCAGCTGGGCAACAAGACATACTGGAATAGACAGGTGGCTCACATGGAGAGAGGAGGGTGAGAAGAGAGGACTAGATGGAAAAGGGCATGGCAGAGGGAAATGAGGGGAAGGGCATAAGAAAAAAAAAAAAGGGGGGAAAAGTGAGAGAAAGAGAGAGAGATGCAGGGAGAGCTGGCATACTTTGTTGAGGCAGGAAACAATGTGGCTGAGGTCTATCCAGGGGGTTCCAGCCTCTGTCACCTGGTGGAACAGGTGGTCTCTGAACAGCTTCAGCAGGTAACGGTCCCCTGTCTCAGACCACGTATGGTCCTTCTGAAACCTGACACATTGGCAGAAGTGTGACATGAAGGTGAGAGTCAGTTGGTCAGATGTTCCAAATCCACTCCTAACGAAGTGGTTCAGTACTTACTCTGGTCTCTCGTTGATGGTGCCCAGTTTGGCCAACAGACGGAAGAGACGACCATTCTGGACCTCCTACAACAGATATAAAACTAAGTCATATAACAGTCTAACCAGGTTGTTTCTTGAAGAAGTCAGAGGCTAGGTAGTGCTGGCCAACTTCATTCAGCCGGCTGGTGTGTGATCGTGGCAAAGTTGATTTGACATTGTATAACACATCTCTGGGGCTAGTAGTAAATGGGACAATATTTTCATGTTACACATATTTTAGTTGCCTCATTAAATGCTTTCAATATTCATATATGAATTCTACCATTTAGTTGGCGTAAGTTATTGAAATTGGGAGCCATCGACATCTTTAAATATTGTCCGACGTACATAGATAATGTACGGATGGTCCCCAACTAGCCATAGCGATATGGAATGTCCAACCAAATTGACCATGGGCATTACGATTGGCTCGTGTGCAGCCAGCTGTAGGCATAGAATCTACAAGTGTCTGGAACTCTATTGGAGGGATGTGACACCATTCTTCCACAAGAAATTCCATAATTTGGTGTTTTGTTGATGGAAAAACGCTGTCTCAGGAGCCACTCCAGAATCTCCCATAAGTGTTCATTTGGGTTGAGATCTGGTGACTGAGACTCCTTTGACACCCCTCCTTCAAAGTCACTGAAATCTCTTCTAGCCAAAATAATGGGCTAATGGACATGTTTATACATGACCCTAATTAACTCAGGAACCACACCTGTGTGGAAGCACCTGCTTACAATATACTGTCTCCCTCATTTACTGAAGTGTTTCTTTTATTTTGGCAGTTACCTGTACCATACATACACAAAGAGTAAGAACAACCATTGGTGTTCAGAACAGTACTGATAACATGTAGACACACACAACTGACGGGCAGACAACAGTGTTGTGTTTGAAATGGACTGAAAAGTGGCATTTTCTGTTTAATGCTGAAGACTGCAGAACAGCTCACACACACACACACTACTCGGTTTCCTGATAGAAGCACCAAAACAAAACTCAAGAGTAGCGCTGCTGATGGGGTGTTAAGCAGTGGGGGGGGGGGGGGGGGGGGGTGGACAGTCCGCAGCCAGTGGTTTCACACCCCAGGTCTAAACCCAGAACAGGACAGCAGACGCTGTAGAGGCCAGAGGGGCCGCAGCACACAGAACATCCTGTATTTTCACACCCCCTCTCAACACCTCTCCTCACGTGACTTCCTTTCACCACCACTCCCACAGAGCAGAGATGGCATCACAAGTGTGTGTGTTAGTGTACCTTCGCCAGGTCCTCCTCGATGACATCATTCCTCATCTGTGATGCATCCAGCTGTGTGTAGAAGCGAGCTCCGATCATGGGCATGATGTCATTAACGCTGCGCAGCCTAGACTGCTCTGTCAACAGATACCTACAAACAGGTAGTGACTGAGTACTTGTGTCAGTGCAAACAGTGTATTCACTTGTATATCTGAGTGTGTTGTGGTTGTTGCAGATGACGGTGAGAAATGGCTTAGTGGAGGACCCGGTGTCGTCCTTTAAGGATGGGTTCTGTGTGTGTGTGTGTGTGTGTGTGTGTATGTTGTGTCAGTGTGTCTTACAGGATGAGGTTCTTGAGGTCTGATGAGTAGTTGATAGACACCAACTCCATGGCCTTCTGCAGGTTCTCTCTCTGAATGCCAGCCAGAGAGTTACAGGCCAGGGCCAACACCACCTTGCCCAGGGATATCAGGTCCGCTTGCTGCAAGCGCACACACACAGTTAACAGAACACACTACAGGCCAGGGCCAACACCACCTTGCCCAGGGATATCAGGTCCGCTTGCTGCAAGCGCACACACACAGTTAACAGAACACACTACAGCCAGGGGCCAACTCAACCATTTCAAAAAGGGAATCAGGCCAGCAAGTCAAAACTCAGAGCAAACACACACAGCACTAGCAGAGGCTCAAAATATACAATTGTGGTTACAAGACAGCTGATAGATTGTGTCCACAATATTGCTTGAGGAAGTAGATATTTGAAACATTTTTTCATGATGTAACACTAACGAAAACGAGAGCATGGCGGTTTTACTAGTCAGATTTGCAGGCAATTGATCAACCGTGGCGCTATCCATGGTGCTGAAACTCTGCATAGTAGGGTTGGGCGGTTCCAGATGTTCAAATCGTCATACCATCCTCTCATTCCGGGATTTACGGTATTACCAGTTTAGAACAAAGGGGGGGCCCCAAAAAATATTGGGAATGTTACCAGAATGATAACAAAATTAGCACATGTAATAGCGAGATTCCATGGAGGCTGCTAGCTAAACTGGGAAGCGTTCCACTAGATGTTGGAACATTGCAGAGGGGGACTTGCTTCCATTCAGCCACAAGAGCATCAGTGAGGTCAGGGACTGATGTTGGGAGATTAGGCCTGGCTCGCAGTCAGCGTTCCAATTCATCCCAAAAGTGTTCAATGGAGTTGATGTCAGGGCTCTGTGCAGGCCAGTCAAGTTCTTCCACATCCATCTCGAGAAACCCTTTCTGTACGGACCTCACTTTGTGCATGGGGCATTGTCATGCTGAAACAGGAAAGGGCCTTCCCCAAACTGTTGCCACAAAGATGGAGTCACAGAATCATCTAGAATGTCATTGTATACTGTAGTGTTAAGATTTCCCTTCACTGGAACTAAGGGGCCTAGCCCAAACCATGAAAAACAGCCCCAGACTATTATTCCTCCTCCACCAAACTTTACAGTTGGCACTATGCATTGGGGCAGGTAGCGTTCTCCTGGAATTCGCCAAATCTCGATTTGTCCATCGGGACTGCCAGATGAAGTGCGATTCATTACTCCAGAGAATGCGTTTCCACTGCTCCAGAGTCCAATAGCGGCGAGCTTTACAGCACTCCAGCCAATGCTTGGCACTGCGCATGGTGAGCTTAGGCTTGTTGCACTATATATACACAAAGGTATATGTGGGCACCCCTTCAAATTAGTGTATTTGGCTATTTTAGCCCCACCCAGTGTAGCTGGCTACATTCTTTATATGATAAACATTAGAAATATGATGGCCATGCATCATTCTTTGCAAAAAATGACTTCCTTTTTCATTGTACTCTCATTTCCCTGATCACTGTTGACTTTCAATATAAAACGCAACCCGTCAATACACACCTGGACTGCTCCCGCTTTCTCCCATTGTGCTATTTATAAACAAACACGTGACTGGCTCAACTGTTGTGGGGAACTACGGTAAGCTTCAAATGTAAAATAATGTGACAGGTGAAATGAAGAATGTGATCTGCTTTATCTCCTAATGTATTGCACAAGTTGACTGCAGGTATTTAATTAAAAAGTAGCTACAAATTGATTTTGAATAACTAAAAATAAATAATTTCAACAGTATTGAAAAACCGTCCGTGGCATTTTCCAAATAATCCGGTATACCGCCCAAGCCTAATCCATGGTGTGGAATATCTGCTACTAGATCTATTTGCTCGTTTGTTTAGCGGAGAATCTGATATTGTGGTCACTTTGTTACAGAGAACAAGTCGATAATCAAGGTAAAAATAGCCACAACAGTGTTCATTTCGCCTGCTAACCAGGTCCATGGAGGGAGAAAAGGAACAAGATACCTTGACATCTCAGTCAGAGGCTAAAACTCAATGTCATCTTCACTAGGCTGTAATAACAATATTTTACCCCCAAAAAAAATCGGCCAACGCGCTTCATAAACTAGGCTAAAATCAACAAGTGTGGTGACAGAACTCGAGTTGATTAAATTGCAACAGAAACCGTTAGATTCAGGATTCATGTGTACATTTCCCCATTTATAGAGGTATAATCAGGTCAGATTTTATTTGCACTGGTATTATGCTTTTAAAATTTCATTTGAACGGGAACAGCAGGATGACCAGGAGGGGCTTGCAATTTTCTCTGGAAAGAAATGGTTAGGTTTCCAGAAAATATGAAGGAAAAAAAATGGGAAAAAAAACACACTTGAAGCTGAACTAGGCCATGTTGTGCCAGACTGACACATGGGGGGGGGGGGGGGGGGGGGTTACTGTACCTGGTACTGTGGCATGAGGGTCACATGGTTGGTCTGACTGTTGTCAAACGTTAAGACATCAAACACCCCTACACAGTTCACTCGTAACCTGCAGGGAGAAAAAGGCGTGTTGAGTGTGTGTCAAACGTTAGCGGGATGTCAGCGTGTGTGTGGTTTCTCCCCTTTCTGAGAAAAGGAAGCCAGGACTAGTATAGAACTTCTGCTTTCACTGTAGTTTACAGTAAATAACCCAGCAGATACTATCAGCACTACAACACAAACATCAGGGGGCTTACAGACACATTGGTTTCTGCACAGTTCTCTAGCAAGGAACTCAGGACTAAACCAGAGACAGCAACTGTGACTGGTTCGAGGTTGCATGAAAAACACTTCAGTTTCTCTGACCACACTGCGTCACATTCAACATCGGTGTTTACACCTGGTTTCAGAGAATATGGATCTTGCTGGGATCCATAACGTTGGTCAGCAATGTGTCTGTGTGCGCGCGCACGATGCATGTCTGCGAGGTGTGTACCTGGTCTTGCCGGTGATGAGGATCTTGCTGGGGTCCATGACCCTACAGGCCAGACCAGCAGTGTGGATAGTTCTGAGGGCTGAGCTCAGCTGGACGATGTAGGCCCAGATCAGAGACTCGGGGAGCAGACCTGCGTGCTGCCGCGGTGGAGGGGGCTCGTGCTGTCCTACGGGGGGGGGGGGGGAAACAGGATACACGAAAGGAAAACAGACGAAACACATTGAGCAGGGTGTCCTACCAAAAAATATTTTTTTTGACCCATGGTTAAAATAAAATGTGTAGTTACGCCTAAGAAAACCAAATTGTCCAAACCTCATGTCTCGATCATAATCCATTCAAAAGTTATTAGAGTTCTTACCCTTGTAGGGTGGCCAGAATTACAGTGACTAAATCAATGGAGGCCAGAGGGGGGGGGGGAACTTGGAAACTAGCATTGCGTGTGAGCTAGGCTGGATGCTGTGTGAGAATTAAGGCTAAGTGACAAGCTCACCGTCAAACTCATCTTTCTTCTCCAATCCAGAGGACAAAAAACAAGGAGGTAAGACATATAGATTGAGACATGGCATGTAGCTAGTATTTTCTTATTTGGAGTATACGTTTCTCATATTAAATGCGAAATGTGTTATTTTTCACAAAAAACAAGCGCATGTCAGCGGAGCACTGAGTGTATCACAAGCTTTTTATTTGACATTTAATTGAGTTCATGTTAATTTGGCTTTTTGCAAAAACAACTTTGCAGATAACCACCACAACATGGAAAATCCTCAAGTCGCTGCGAGAAAGCGCCACCGGTGCTTATTTTCAGATGTGTTACGTTTCGAAATTAGACTTTTTGGATATAAATGTTGATGTTGTTAGAGAAAGACCCCAATGAACGATTCAGAACATGAAGAGTCATTTGTCTTGGTAAAATGGATTTTACAACATAAGGAAGTGAAATCATCAAAGCACATTTTCACCAACTCTGGGCACTCTGCACTCTGCACACCCTACATTGAGGCTTTCCAATAAAAGGGTTTAAGAAACAAAATGGTATCAACTTGACAGCAAATGTCAGATGCTTACTTCACAAACACCCAGTTGTTGAACACTTGAGGTGTTGCTGTAGTGCGATAGAGTTGCAGAGCTATTAGTATGACCCTTAGTGTTGCTGTATGGCCACAGAGGGGTGTTGTAGTGTGACAGTAATACTGACAGTTAAACACTTGTTGCCGTGAGGTCAGAAAATCAGAGGTTCTGCTTCCTCTGGCTGTGTCCATCCTATAGCAGGTAGTTGGGCCTGGCTGGTAGTACCAGTCTCAGGATCACTTTCAGCCACAGCTTCCCCTGACTACAGCAACATACCCTTACCGTCACACAGACCAACAACTGTCAGTGCTGGAACACCCCACTCCTCCCCACCACCCTCACACAGAAACCATCCACACTGGCAAGCGCACTGGTTTCGGTTAGGAAAATGTGGCGCCAGACATTTTGACTAGCAACATTTTAATTTACCGGACATTTGAGAAGGTTTACCAGACTAATGCATTGGGTGCGTAACCTGATTAGGGCGTCCACCCACTGTGCTCAGAATGACAGAAATCACATTTAGAATATGGTCATTCATATTACCAGAACATGCCAGTGGAGAATGCAATGATGTGCAGTCCTTCTTATCCAATTCTGATGTCACTTTGAACATGTTAGAACAACTGCCCACATGTACATTTTCCTCAGCCAACAAGACGAGTAAAGAACAGAAAAATCACTAGCCCATGTCAATCTACTATATCAATCTATACTATTGGCCAGCTTGTCGAGAAAGTAATGGCCTATGTAATAGGATCCTTTATAGCAAGGTAAGATATACCTCAATATGTACGAAAACATTCAGGTTTCAAGCAATTAAGAGTATGATATCGAAATGCATACTGCCGTGTGACACGCTGATGAAGCCTGACTTTCATTGCCATTTGATGACGCATTCAAAACAACTCGGAAGTGCGTCGGAAGGGGAGTGTGTTGGCATAAGTACGGGGGGGGGGGGGGGGGGGGGTCGGAATCAGTAGGGAAGGGTGGGGGGGGACTCACCCCACTTCCTCTTGGTGAAGTAGGAGTCTGCCGCAGGGTCGTTGAAGTGCCTGCTGAACATGGTCTCTGCTCCCGCATGGAAGTCATAGGAGAACACCAACGCTGAGAGAAACAGGAGGTTATCATGGGGCTTCTTAAGGATCAAACAGACTCATACAAAAACCAATGTATACACAAACGCACATACAACATGGGGGGGACATAGACCCGCCCCACCCACACACACGACTCACAGTGATCACCAAAGGCCTTGGTGGTGAAGACCTCCCTCAGGGTAACAGAGTTGGACTGCTGGATCTTCTTCCACATGTCCACCAGCATCATACACTTGGTGTTCACCAGCCTGAAACCTGGACGCACACAAGACATTCAAAGATGACCACTCAAGATTCCTTCTATTTTCAAAGGCTGAAAGAAAATACATCCCATACCAAATATATGATAATTTAAAATTGTGTGTGTGTTCATCTTGTGTCATACGAGCAACTCACCATGTATCCTCCTCAGGCAGTACGGCAGGTCGTCCTTGCTGTTGACAGCCTTGTAGCAGGAAGTGATGTAGCTGAAGTTGCTGGTCTTCTGCAGGCGGTTGGGAGGGGGGACAGGCTCCAGGGGAAACAGGCTGTGGTAGCTGTCCACCTCAGATGGAACACCTGGGACAGGGATACACGGCATGACGACACACCAGCACACAAACAGAGCCAAAATAACTACATCAGTTGGCACGCATCTTAAGTTACAAGTTTTGACGCTTGAACAACTTGAGAATGTTCTACAAACAAACTAGTGTGACTATTTGTGTGTGAACTGTCAGGAATACTAAAGACAACGACACGTTTCAGGATGCGATTCTCACTTTCAGTCTGCAGTGAAACCCCAAATCGACAGAGGCCATACCATCAATACAACGCCAATAACAGCCCCCACCTCGGTTGAGCCAATCAGGGAAGGGATGCTTTACCTGTGTTCTCTGACTGGTCAAGCTGAGCCATGGTAATCAGATGTCTGTTAATCAGCTCCTAGAGGGAACCACAGGAAATGACATCAGCGATCAACACTGACATCACAGCACAGAGGGAGATTGGAGGATTAGAACACAGACAGACACACTTTAATATGGAGACATGGCAAACAGAAATGGAAACAGAGTGGGTGTTTCAGACAGAAAGAACCAGGTGGAGGAAGAGAGGGTGGGCGTACCTGTCGGAGCTCATCAGCCATGAAGAAGGACGGGGCGTTGGCTTTGGGCTGCATGTAGGCCACGTGGGGAGCAGTGGGGGGGTAGATGTGGTAGGTAGGAAACACCTGCACAGAAACACATTTAACGACTGCACTTCCTATTTATGGAGTATTTACAACTAATAGGTCATGCTGTCAGTAAGAGCAGACTAAATGGAACGTACCATCCCGGCCATGGGAGCGGGGGTGTTATCAGTGTAGAAATAGGTGGTCCCCCCCACCGTCTCCTTCTGGATGATGTGGGCCCCCTGGTCAGACACACTGGTGGGCACCATGTAGTTGGCTGGGTTGGGGTTGTTGGGGTTGGGTGTGTGGCTACGCCGGCGAGGGGCAGGTGAGGTTTGGGGGGTGATTTTAGGGGAGTGGAGGGGGGTGGACCCCGCAGAGAGAGACATCCCTGTATGGGGGATACCAGAGAGGGTGTGTTAAACAGAGGTACAGAGTTCATTGGAGTACCTCCGTACATTGTTATGACTATCTGGTGACTAAGGTGGAATTCATCATGGCAGGGATTTACTTGAATAATACATTGTTGTTTTCTATAGAGCATCTCCACTGTATGGAGTCAACTCACTTGGCTAGCCAGGAGAACAATGGAAGGCGACATCAATAGAGAACCTTTACACTGCAAACTCACTCACCCTGACAACCTGGCATATCCATGATATAGTGCAAACGGAGAAAAACTAGAAGTGTTCTAAGTTAGAATTAAGTGGCTTTTTTTGTAGTGGATGGCTCACCAGGTGCAAGGGCGGTGGAGCTGCTGGGGCCGAGGTGGGGGAAGAGGGGCGATGGGAAGGCCGGACCACTGGACTGGACCATAGTGGCCATGCGGGGAACCCCCTTAGGGATGAACTCATTGGCTGTAGGGTTAGGACCCTGGAGAGGGAGAGAACGAGAGATGCATAACCCTAGGATTATATTTCATTGTTCTTCTTGCCTTCATCAGATATTCTATTTGTTTTATGTTATGTATATTTTCCTTATATGCGGATTTGGCTTCATCACAGTTTACAACAAAAACAAACAGTGACCAGATGTTGTAATCTAGAGAAACGCACACAAAACGAACCACAACGGATGGGTTTAGGTTTGACCATTTTCCCCCTTAGGAGCTCAAACACTCAATAGACATTTGAAGCTCAAACTCTTCCCCTTGGTTGACGACCACACCAGGAACCTGGGTAGCGGTGCTCACCTTTCTCCTTTGTGATATGCTCAGAGCACCAAAGTCACTGAAGAGTGAAGAAATGGGGGAATTCCCTGGATCTGGAAGAGGACATAGAGGGAGAGGGAATGAAGACTGTGTTGTCCACGGAGAGTTTTCCATCGACCCACAACTCTGACCTGGTCCACCCGCCAGGGTTCCATGGAATAGATCTGTCAGTGATTTCATGGGTGTTCCAATCAAAGAGTTAGAAATTGTACCAATTATAATTCTACAGTTATTAGTTTCAAAGATCTGTTATAGTCCAGTGGATCCCAACAGCAGTCCTCGAGAACCCCAAACATACCTGCTTCAACTCATTGAGAGCCTGATAATTAGTTGACAAGTTGAATCAGATGTGCTTGTACTGTTGGGGGTACTTGAGGACCGGAGTTGGGAACCACTGAGCTATTCCATGAAGTTTCCTCTAGGTACTGGGTTCTTACCGTGAGCGCTGTGGCTGAAGTTCTTGGCACCGTCGTCAAGGAGACTGGGAGAACTGCTGCTGTTGGTGATTCTCTACACAACAACAAAACAGATGCTTACATTTTTTATTAAGTATCTTAGTTACCTAGCTACCATATTCTAGCAAAGACCGCAGCCCTGATGTTCCCAAAAGGAACCAGTCTGTAGCAAAAATAATTCCCATTAGAAGCCACTGGATCTGCATCACTAGCTGGTGGTCTGACTTCAGCATAGGTGTATGCACCTGGTCAAATTGTAGATACAATACTGCTGTATCCCATTAGTGATCTGCCGGGTTTGACTATCAGAAGGGACTTTCCTCAGCAGGGTAGGAGAATTAAGGTTAGCTAAAATGCAAAAAGTGTCCCCGACACCACTCGAAAATATGTACACTGAAAAATAAACACAACATGGAACAACTTCAAAGATTTGACCGAGTTTGAGTTCATGAGGAAATCAGTCATTTGGAATAGATTCTTTAGGGCCTAATCTATGGATTTCACATGACTGGGAATACAGATATGCATCTGTAGGGGCGTGGATCAGAAAACCAGTCAGACTCTGGTGTGACCACCATTTGCCACATGCAGCACGACATCTTTGCATAGAGTTGATCAGGCTGTTGGATTATGGCCTATGGAATGTTGTCCCACTCCTATTCAATGACTGTGCGAAGTTGCTGGATATTGGCAGGAACTGGAACACACGTCGATCCAGAGCATCCCAAACATGCTCAACTGGTGACATGTCTGGTGAGTATGCAGGCCATGGAAGAACTGGGACATTTTCAACTTCCTGGAATTGTGTACAGATCCTTACGACATGGGGCTATGCCTTATGCTGAAACATAAGCTGGTGGCACAATGGGCTTCAGGATCTCGTAATGTTATCTCTGTGCATTCAAATTGCCATCAATAAAATGCAATTGTGTTTGTTGTCCGT
The DNA here is from genome assembly GCF_016432855.1 of Salvelinus namaycush. Taxonomy (NCBI): domain Eukaryota; kingdom Metazoa; phylum Chordata; class Actinopteri; order Salmoniformes; family Salmonidae; genus Salvelinus; species Salvelinus namaycush. Next base: position 12,424,524 of record NC_052313.1, on the reverse strand, counting down.
AGCTTATGCCTGCCCATACCATAACGCCACCACCACGGCACTCTGTTCACAACAGCAAACCACTCGCCCACATGACCCCATACACACTGTGTATAATCTTCCCGATACCGTTAAAACTGGGATTCATTCATGACACTTCTCCAGTGTGCCAGTGGCCATCAAAGGTGAGTATTTGCCCACTGAAGTCTGTTACGACACTGGAACTGCAGTCAGGTCAAGACCCTGGTGAGGACGACGAGCATGCAGAGGAGTTTCCCTGAAAAGGGTTTTTGAAAATTTGTGCAGAAATTATTTGGTTGTGTAAACCTAGCTTTATCAGCTGTCCAAGGTGGCTTGTCGCAGACCATCACGCAGCTGAAAAAGCCAGATGTGGAGGCCCCGGGCTAGTGTGGTTACACATGGTCTGCGGTTGTGAGGCCAAATTCTCTAAAATGACGTTCAAGGTGGCTTATTGAAAAGAAATGAACATTCAATTCTCTGGCGGGCATTCCTGCAGTCAGCGTGCCAATTGCAAGCTTCCTCAAAACATGAGACATCTGTGGCAGTGCAGTGTGCCAAAACTGCACATTTTAGAGTGGCCTTTTATTGCCCCCAGCACAAGGTGCACCTATGTAATGATCATGCTGTTTAATCAGCTTCTTGATATGTCACACCTGTCAGGTGGGTGGATTATCTTGGCAAAGGAGAAATGCTCACTAACAGGGACATATACAAAAATGTGCACAAAATTGAGCGAAATAAGCTTTTTGCACTTATGGAACATTTCCGGGATATTTTATTTCAGCTCATGAAAACAACACTGTTGCGTCTTTATTTTTGTTCAGCGTAGATACAACCAGGCCTGCCCTGAGAACAGTCTTGGTTTCCACTAATGTGATTCTGCTAAAACCTGCATAATTGCTTGATTGAAATAAATAAACACCTAGCACTACATAATTATCCGATTTTCTTTAGGTCAGATACTTGGGACTAGTGTTGGGGAGACATCTACTCCAAATAACACGATATAATCGTTTTGTGCCGTTAATGACTAAATAATGCCAGCCTGTGCAATTTGTGCTAATTCACAATTTTATACTCATTAAATAATCATTGTTTGGCAGGAAAATAAATAAGGCTTAGTTATTTCATTTTCAACATATTGATAAAGTCTAGTTAAATAAAATCAGTTAGGCAAGTCAGTTAAGAACAAATTCGTATTTACAATGACGGCCTACCCCGGCCAAACCCTCCCTAAACCCGGACGACGCTGGGCCAATCGTGCGCTGCCCTATGAGCCTCCCGATTACGGCCAGTTGTGATACAGCCCAGGATCGAACCAGGGTCTATAGTGACGCCTCTAGCACTGTGATGCAGTGCCTTAGACTGCTGCGCCACTCGGGAACCCCGCACAGTTGATGTTAAAGTTCAAATAGAGTATAATCTTGCACATCACAATATATTGTCAATGTCAAATATCACGATATTCGATTTAATCATGAAATTGGCCAAACCCTACTAGGACGTTCCTACCCTAAACCATTTTAAAAATGTCAACTTCAATAGGCTAGGGACGTCCCAAGGATCCCTGATAGCACAGATCACTGTCTTTAGACCAGTACTGAACCAGACTTTCTGATAAACATACAAGAATAAGTTCACCTCTACCACATCAGCCAAGTAGCACTATTATTCAGTATTTGACCCTACTACAGATCTAAAGATGGTACCTGAACACTTGAGTAAAATGACAAATCATATATACACATACATAAAACTAACAAGAATTTCAAAGTCACTTTGAAACAAAAGTAGGCATCTGTCGGGTCAGTACTGTTTAGTTGGATTCTGAGGCTGGTCGTACCTGCATGATAGAGTATTTAGACTCTGCCGGGCTCCCGAAGCCGTTGACCCCGATGAAGCTGCTGCTGAAGTAGGAGTTGGTCAGATTGGCGTCGCTCAGGGACCCGCTCTCCATCCCAGGGACTGTAGAGGACAGAGACAATGGGTTCAGAATCAGCCGCCTGCTTCTACTACACAGGGTCTGGGTGGTCCTGGTAAACGTCATATTCTATGTTTGAAAAACATTATGAGTCAGTCAATATATGTCATACAGACTAACATATCACCCTTATAAAGAATGGCAGGGTTCTCGTTAATTGAATGGTTGTGTGATGCAAAATGCATGTAATACACATACGTGTCTATGAACTAATGTTGTAGTCATGAGGCCATAGATTGTCTTCATTTACAGGACAATTACAGATGAGTAGCCAATCAGCACGCTTCTTGAGAAGATGTAAACACTTCAACTTTATCCAGTTTCCCAACTTGTGTGCACAAATTATAATATCCACCTTGCAACGGAACACGTGGCATTGTGCAGAGTTAAATAAAATACAGCTGTGGTGGTTGAATTATTTTGCAAGTGATGATGCTAACTAGTTAGTAACTAAGTAAATTGACTTCACTGCAGCAGATGTTTGGTTAGCATGCAAGCTAGCTAGTCACCTTAAGCATGAAGACAAGCATCATAAAATGCCTCGCTTCCAAAACGATACACGCATTACTAACTATAGTAGTTACCTAATGCAAGAAGAGCGCAAACGTTAATTTGCCGTTAACTTTATTTTTTCCGCCAGAATAACTTTTCTAACCATAGCCATCTAACGTTAGCTAGCTAACGTTACATTAGCCAATGATTGTCTGAATTTGCCCACTGATCTCTTGTAGCTGTCAAATACAAAAACACTCAAATTGTTAACTAAATGCATTTATTGAAGGAGCTCAAACTCTGGACGAAAAGCTTAGCGCTCAGACACTTTAATTAGTTATGCTTCAAAAACATGTTTAACCCACGCTGTTTTGGGGGGGGAAAGAGGCCTCAAAGAATCCCCGGGCTCAATGTTAACAAAGCCCCTCACACGCCCAAAAAGCAACAACCACCGATGAGGCTGTACTAGGCCCTGTCGTATAGGACGGGTACAAACAGACGAAGTATACTCACTGGTTAACATCTGTCCCTCCAGAGCCGTGCCTGCAGGCCCCAGAGAGTCGCCCTTTTTGGGGACGTTCGGTACCCCAACCGGGCAGGCCGGGGGTGCACTAAGCGGATACGTCACGGATCCTCCAGACATGGATAAAGGGACAGGGCTTGCTCCACTGTGAAGGGACATGCTTGCCATGGACGGCTCCTCATGCAAAAACTGACACTCGTCCCCATAAAAGCAAGTCTTATCCTTTGCGTAGTATCGGCAGAACTTCACCTTGACGCAGGGTATTCCGACACCCCCGAGCGGAGCAGCTGAAGCTGGGAGTCCACTGTTCATGACACCGCTGCTGCCGCCGGAAGATATTCAAACATAGAGACGTCGATTGCTAGGTTGCTTACTCTCGAGTAAGGTTCGTAATGTCAATGCAAAGCGATATGCAACAGCAAATATGTTTTGTCCAAGCTTAAAATGACATTACTCACATTATCCGACTAGAAGACAAATAATTAAGATAACTAATGGCATTGCGTTTGACAAATCCTGGTCGCTGTTGTCGCTATTCATGTAGCTAGCTAGCCAGCCCGTTGTTTAGCCTCGTTCACGCTGCTGTTGTTGTTTTTCGGCTCTCTGGCTAGCTACTCCGCTTTAAAAAAAAAAAAAAAAAGTGGCTTGTTCATTTCGCCGATTCAGTTGCAAAACTTTTCTTAAAATGGAAGCAAACGAAACGGGGAGGGACCTACCTGAATGTGTCCAATAGAAACTCTAATTTTGCTCTGTTTGCGTCCGTTTGGTTCTTAAACGGTTTCCGAAATGAATAGACCCCAGTTAGCATTGCATTATGGGAAGCTTGCAAGCTTTTAACGTTACGGCAAAAGCCAGCTGCGTTTGGAGCGGCTTTGAGGGACAGACTCAGTTCGTAGCTGTTGGTCTGTGGACAAAACCAACGATTTCCAATACAGAAAGTCGTCATCCAAACCCAGTCATACGGTTATAGGCTTTGCAGTCGTGCTTGAGATGAGTGCACGTGCCGTTTGATATTACACCTCTGTGATGTAGCAAACCACAGATGTCACAATGTAGCAAGCTTAATATTTCGCTTCGGTCTGTAATATTGTAGCATCACAGTATCCCCTTGACATTTCATCAATCATTGGATTACTCGTGATTTGTATTACGTTGGCAACTATGAAAGTATACTGAACAAAAATATAAACGCAACGTGTAAAGTGTTGGCCCTATGTTTCATAAGCTTAAATAAAATATCCCAGAAATGTTCCATATGCACCAAAAGCTTATGTTAAAAAATGTGTTCACAAATGTGTTTACATTCCTGTTAGTGAGCGTTTTTCCTTTGCCACGACACAGGTGCACAATAAAAGGGGACAATAAAAGGCCACTCTAAAATGTGCAGTTTTGTCACACAACACAATGATACAGATGTCTCAAGTTTTGAGGTCCACCAGAGAATTGACATTTTTTCCCTGCCACTGGCTTCCCAGTGGGTGGGCCTGACTCCCAAATGGGTGGGCCTATGCCCTCACAGGTCTACCCAAGGCTGTGCCACTGTCCAGTCAAATCAAATGTTATTTGTCACATGTGCCGAATACAACAGGTGTAGTCCTTACAGTGAAATGTTTACTTACAAGCCCTTAACCAACAATACAGTTTTAAGAAAATACCTAAAAAAAAAGTAAGAGAGAAGAATAACAAATAATTCAAGAGCAGCAGTAAAATAACAATAGCGGGGCTATATACTATATACAGGCGGTACAGAGTCAATGTGCGGGGGCACTGGTGTTGAGGTAATATGTACATGTAGGTAGAGTGACTATGCATAGATGATAACAGAGAGTAGCAGCAGTGTAGGGGGGCAATGCAAATAGTCTGGGTAGCCATTTGATTAGATGTCGTGAAATCCATAGATTAAGGCAACATTTATTTATTTCAATTGACTGATTTCCTTATATTAACTGTAACTCAGTAAAATCGTTGGAATTGTTGCATGTTGCATTTATATTTTTGTTCAGTATAATAACTTGATAAAGAATGTATGTAAAATAAAGGATGTGAGCTCCTGCCAAAGTCAAGCACTGGCCGCCTACAATAATAATGTTATTATCAGAGGTAACATAGTAAGCGTGAATCTGGGACACTCAAGTTAATATGATATGTTATGTTTGGTATGGTTACATAAGACAGAAGAATCTCACCATGGACAACTTTAGCATTTTAGCTAATTAGCAACTTTTCAACTACTTGGTATGTTAGCTAACCCTTCCCCTAACCTTAAAACCCTTTAACTTAACTCCTAACCGTAACCTTAACCCTAACCCCCTAGCCTAGCTAACGTTAGCCAGCTAGCTAATATTAGCCACAACTAATTGAAATTCATAACATATCATACACTTTCCAAATTTTTTACATATGTGTTTTGCAAATTCGTAACTTATCATACGAATTTTAATTCATAACATATCATACGAAATGGATGACGGGACATCGACAAATTAATACATAGCCTACCATACAAAACCGCAACATATCATACTAAATGGAGTGTCTCGGGTTTACATAAAGAATCATGTGAAATGCTCTGAGACCAGGTTGCGTGCTGGGAAGAAAAGTGCAATCATCACCTTGAAAATTAAGTTTAGGGGCTCAATTCAATCCAACTCTAATTGCAGTATTTACCCAGTAGCTCTTTTTCCAATGGCCAAATTGACTCACAGATTCGTCTTCAGTACTGTATAAAACCCTACAACTACTGCCACCCAGGGCGACCCTCTCACAGGTATGCTGTCACTTTTCAGAATTAGAAGTCTGGGAACAGGATGAACATTTTAAATAAAGGTCAAAAATATATACAGTACCAGTCAAAAGTTTGGACACACATAAACATTCAAGGGCTTTTCTTTATTTTTAATATTTTCTACATTGTAGAATAATAGCGAAGACATCAAAACTATGAAGTAGCACATATGGAATCATGTAGTAACCAAAAAAGTGTTAAATCAAATATATTTAATATTCTTCAAAGTAGCCAATCGTTGCCTTGATGACAGCTTTGCACACTCTTGGCATTCTCTCAACCAGCTTCATGAGGTCTCACCTGGAATGCATTTCAATTAACAGGTGTGCCTTGTTAAAAGTTCATTTGTGGAATTTCTTTCCTTCATAATGCATTTGAGCCAGTCAGTTGTGTTGTGACAAGGTAGGGTTGGTTTACAGAAGATAGCACTATTTGGTAAAAGACCAAGTCCATATTACGGCAAGTACAGCTCAAATAAGCAAAGAGAAATGACAGTTCATCATTACTTTAATACATGAAGGTCAGTCAATACGGAACATTTCAAGAAAGTTTCTTCAAGTGCAGTCGCAAAAACCATCAAGCACTATGATGAAACTGGCTCTCATGAGGACCGCCACAGGAAAGGAAGACCCAGAGTTACCTCTGCTGCAGAGGATAAGTTCATTAGAGTTACCAGCCTCAGAAATTGCAGCCCAAATAAATGCTTCACAGAGTTCAAGTAACAGACACATCTCAACATCAACTGTTCAGAGGAGACTGCGTGAATCAGGCCTTTATGGTCGAATTAATGCAAAGAAACCACTACTAAAGGACACTAATAAGAAGAAGAAACTTGCTTGGGCCAAGAAACACGAGCAATGGACATCAGACCGTTGGAAATCTGTCCTTTGGTCTGATGACTCCAAATGTGAGATTTTTAGTACCCAACTGCCGTGTCTTTGAGACCCAGAGTAGGTGAAGGGATGATCTCTGCATGTGTGGTTCCCACCGTGAAGCATGGAGGAGGAGATGTGATGGTGTGGGGGTGCTTTGCTGTTGACACTGTCAGTAATTTATTTAGAATTCAAGGCACACTTAACCAGCATGGCTACCACCACAATCTGCAGCGATACGCCATGCCATCTGGTTTGCGCTGAGTAGATTTATCATTTGATTTTCAACAGGACAATGGCCCACCACGTTTCCAGGCTGTGTAAGGGCTATTTGACCAAGTAGGAGAGTGATGGAGAGCTGCATCAAATGACCTGGCTTCCACAATCACCTGATCTCAACCCAATTGAGATGGTTTGGGATGAAATGGGCCGCAGAGTGAGGGAAAAACAGCCAACAAATGCTCAGCATATGTGGGAACTCCTTCAAGACTGTTGGAAAAGTATTCCAGGTGAAGCTGGTTGAGAGAATGCCAAGAATGTGCAAAGCTGAGAGATTTTGTTATAAGCAGAACGCACCTGAGTAGGATTCTATTTCATTGACAGGCACACTCAGGCCCATTCTCTACACAGACTGGGTGCCCCATAACCAATCAGAACTGCAGTAGGCCTATATGCAAATAGACCGTTTCCGTATATGTGTCTGTGCCATTCACTTTGAACTGAACTGTTTTTACAGCGTGATCGGTCTTGAGTAGATGAGCTTGTTTTGAGATCAAAGTGAGAACTACATGTAGTGAGTATGTGCACATTTGTACATATATGTTCATATCCTTTGCTAGTTAGTGAGTTATTAGCCCAGTTATAGATCATTTGTAGTCAGCAATGGGGTGACTGCTTCCTCCAAGAGCACAAAACTTGTGTACATTTCACATATTTTGTGAAGTGGATCCAACAACACAACAAAATATTCAGTCACCTCCTTGTCTGAATGACAAGTGAATAAACAGATTTTAGTGTCAAGCCCTGCATGTTTTTTTCAAACGTCTCATGGAATGTTGGCTTACATTGAACACCACACATTGGCTGCTACTGTAGGCTGAACGATAGAACAAAATGTTTAATCGAAAACCAGATGTTTTAGGCTTAGTTGAGATGATGCAGAGGTATTCTACATTACGTTTTCAATGAAAGAGTCGAACCGCTAGGGGCAAAAGGAGCTAGATGTATTACTAAAATACCAAAAATCGCTTTTGCAACGAATTGTCAAAATGAAGGCCATATTGACATGTTCCCCTATAACTAAGCCTAAAACATCTGGTTTTCGATTAAACCTTTTTTTTGTCAAGAAAGTTACTATTTAATGTCATTGTAGCCTTTTAGGTTATTAGAAAGATTTCCATAAAATTGGTAGGTTGTAATTGCATTAAGGCCTATAAACTATAGACTAGTTCATGACCAGGTTTTAAAAGCCAACCATCCCCATTTGTGTGGCCAGTCATTAAAATGAACTGCGATAACGTCATGAACCCAGAGCCACATAGCAGTCTCTCTGAAAAAGAACTGCACATCAGATGAAACGTCACAATTAAAAGAGAACTTCTTGGGGCTTCGCTCTCGATACCGTCTCATTGTGAGACAGAGCTACATGCGTTGAAGACCAATGCCAATGAAGGGAAAGAGGAGAGTTGAGATCGGTGAGTTAAAATCATCATCAACAATGTGTTTTATAGCACAAATAATCAATGGAATAGTATTATCTCTAATCACATTGTTATTTAGCTTCATGGTTGTGTTATTCATAAGTTTGTTCAACGACTGTTTTATTCGATAACCCTAAAGTAACAATACATGTCCAACTATTCCCCAAATACATTTGAAAAGGCTGCAACATTAATTCTAGCTAATTATTTGTTCAGATGTAAATGTTGCACAAAACTATATGCTGCATTTTATACATTCCCATAGTCGCAAATTCCTCAATATCATCCATCTGCTGTGTATAATGTATATATATTTTTGTCTTCACCTGAAAGAAAAACATTGCAACAAGTTGATGAAAATACGCCTATATATTATAAAGTAATTTGGTTTTCGTTTATCTGGTTCTCTGTTTCTCCAGCTGCGCTCCTGTTGCTGTGCGCTCTTTGTGACGGAGACGAGTTGCAGCCTCAGCGAGACGCACCTCGAGCGCTATGTATCACCACCAGCCTGACTGTAGGTGCCTAAACTGACCGTATCTGTGCATTCGTGGGATTAATTGACCAACCTGACCGGTCACTTACTGTAAACCTAAATGATCAATCGGATTTTGAAAAGACCTGTGGCCTGTCCCCCGCTTCGGTTGCTGTTTCATTACTTATTAGAGTGAAAGTTTGGTGGTCTGTGGCTGAGTCAAACTTTGAGATTATCCTCACAAACAGTAAATTCGGTTTGTCAGCTCATGTGCATTTATCGTTGAGATTTTTCTAATGGTGGGCTGTGTGGCCTAATGTCACTTCACATTGCATTGCAGAAGGATACAGGATTGCTCTGGTCATATATTTTGAAGGATAATAAAAGTGAAATTCTGCAGCCCTAACACAACTCTGAAAATAGATGTATTTCTGCTCTGACTTCAACAAGGTAAATGGAATAACAATGCATAAAGAAGAGGGTGGAAACTCACAGTTAGTGGTGGTGACATAGCACCACAGCACAGGAGGCTGCTGACGGGAGAACGGCTCATAATAATGGCTGGAACAGAGACATTGGAATGGAACCTGGAAACCATGTGTTTGATGTATTTGATACCATTCGCTCCAATCATTACCACAAGCCTGTTCTCCCCAATTAAGCTGCCAACAACCTCCTGTGCACCACACCTACTAGCCTATGTGTTCCTGTCATACACTGTCTAAAAAGGCGTCAAAACACATGCTTATAGATGCAGTCCTCTAAATGTGACCTTGACTCAGAGAACAAAAGCAGAACTGCTATTTTAATAGAATGTCAAGAAATGTACAATTTACATTCTCGCCAGGCTTCTCGTACTTTCCAAATGTAAAACAAAGTTTGATGAATGTCTGACATTTGTGTTCAAACAGCTTTATGAGTAATCTGAATACTGATCTCTATTCACTTCAAAAGCCATCTCATTTTACAGCTGATCATCCTCACTTACTCTCTCTCCCTGACATGGTGACATGTTGTTCCAGGGGGTGTTGTGTACTCTGTCTGAAGCCCATCTGAATGGTTCTGGTCCTACCAGACTAGAGGTCCCTGCTGGGCAGAGCCTCCATATCACCATGCAGAGCCTCCCAGGAGACCCTGTCTGCAGCTGGAGCCGTGGACCTGACCCAATAAGGTAGGTGTGGGTGTGTTTGTCTTTGTTGTGTTACCTGGCGCCTCAAGGCCATTGTATCATTATTGCGGGGTTCTGTGTACTTTTGCATCCTTGCTGAATTCATCTGTAATTCTTTGTCCTGCCAACAGAGGGGGCTATTCTATGGCCATACCACAGACGTCTGTGCGTGATTCTGGAGAGTACTCCTTCGGCTGTGTGAATTGTGGCATCATCTCCTCCCTGACGCTCTCTCTACTGGTTGGACCTCCTCTGAGTGAGTGACAGACCTTCTTTTCTAAACCACTAATGTGATATCAGATTCTGATCTGCACCACATTAAAGTCATATAACGTCAATACCATCATCATGATTCTGATCTGCACCACATTAAAGTCATATAACGTCAATACCATCATCATGATTCTGATCTGCACCACATTAAAGTCATATAACGTCAATACCATCATCATGATTCTGATCTGCACCACATTAAAGTCATATAACGTCAATACCATCATCATGATTCTGAACACATTGAAATTCCTAGCTGTAGTTCATTCTCCCATTGGTTACTTTCAGGACGTCCGTCAAAGCCACATCTGAAATACATCCCTGGGAGAAGAGGCTTTTTACCTAACTTCCAGTGTTCTTCAGAGGGAAATCCCAAGCCAAAAATTGAATGGTTCAATAACCTTGACAAGACTGGGTAAACTTTGGTGAACATAATATAGAATCTTAAAGAGTGTCTTCAGGGTTTTGACTTGAGTTTTGACTTGAGTTTCATATGTAGGACCTCTCCAAGGATGGCTACATACTTTAATTTCTCATCCTGTCCCACAGACAACGTAGTCATGGGAACGAGACATCTAAGGACTTCGAGGGGTCCAACAACACAGAGGGAAGTAAACCATACTACAAGACAACAGTTATGTGCTGTGCTAGTAACCCCAAAGGAGAAGAGTGTTCTCAGCTCTATGACTATGGTTAGTATTATTGTAAAAGTGTAAACACAATGCCCCAAAAAACAAAATGGAATTAAAGGCACTCAGTCAGTTGAATAGTGACTGATGTGTGATCTGTTGGCTTCCTGTGTGTGTCTCAGACTTGGACCGCAGCCGAAGTGTGGATGATGATAATGAAGCTCCAGAGATCACTCTGAGCCCGGGTCAGCCCCTGCTGCTCCGCTGTAGGGAGAGAGAGAACAGCACCACACATTGGCTGACTGATAATCAGGAACAGGTAAGCGTTATCACTCATTCATTAACCTTTTATTTCCATTGATGAAAGCATATGATCAGAACCATTTCATTTTCCTCTCCAAGACTTGTTCACTGTATTTGAGGTAATGCAGTATATCGTCTTTTCCTCCAGGTGTCCGTATATAAACTATCCTATAAAGGAATAGATATGACCTACCTGTTCTTTGAGTCGGTGAGGGTGAACCACAGTGGTATCTACACCTGCCAGAGCAACAAGAACAAGATCAAGTCCACCCACATCCGGGTCCTGGGTCAGTACAACAGGCAACAACACTGAATCCTTCTCTTTTTACCTTTATTTTCAGTCAAACATTCCCATGACTTTTTTAAAATGTCTATCTTTACTTGGTCTTTACTCATCTGTCAGACACTTTCTTGTCATCTGTCCTGATTCTCTCCGTACCACCACCTCCTACCTGTTTTTCCCCCCAAATGATGATTTCCAAGTGATTTCCAAGTGATTTCCATGTGATTTCCATGTGATTTCCAAGTGATTTCCATGTGATTTCCAAGTGATTTCCATGTGATTTCCAAGTGATTTCCATGTGATTTCCATGTGATTTCCAAGTGATTTCCATGTGATTTCCAAGTGATTTCCATGTGATTTCCATGTGATTTCCATGTGATTTCCAAGTGATTTCCATGTGATTTCCAAGTGATTTCCATGTGATTTCCATGTGATTTCCAAGTGATTTCCATGTGATTTCCATGTGATTTCCAAGTGATTTCCATGTGATTTCCGGTGTTGTGTGTCCTCAGAGAAGGGCTTTATTTCCATCGACCAGCTGAATGAGAGCAGTACCATCTCAGCTCAGGAGATGCCAGGGTTCTGTCTGCGGGCCCTGGTCTCCTCACACCCTCTCCTACGCTGCCATTGGCTGGGCCCGGGTGGTGTACAGACCCAGTGCCCTGAACCCACACGGCTGTGGAAGAACAGGTAGAGTAAGGCTGGTGGTCTCTGTGTGTGTGGGCTTCCTGACACTTTGTTTAATCCAGGACATACTGCCATATCCATGTTCAATTTGGTTCCGTGTTTCTGTTGCAGTTTTATAAAGCTTTACTAAAGGTCTACTGTATCTACAAGATTTGATGAGGTTAAGTTTTGTTCAATAAGTTTTCACACGATTCCGTATGGTTCTCCCCCCCCCCCCCCAGGACTCTGGAGCTATGTAACCCTGTGCCAGGAGAGTACCAGTTACACCTGGAGACTGGGGTGCTGAACCTCACAAAGACCCTCTCTCTGTGTGTGGCAAGTGAGTGACAGCCGACTGCACAGTCAGATAAGACTTGTGATTGTGTGCGTGACTCCTCAGTAAGACACCTGTTCTCACCTGTCCTCCTCCTCTGTCTCTCAGGTACGCCCACCCTCAGTCTCTTCCAGGAAGAAGACTACATCACCTGTAGGACCAACAGCCCCCTCCCCTTCAACCTCACCTGGAGGTTCTGCTCTCTGTCCAATGACAGGTACCTCTAGATTTAGGCCAGAGTTTCTCATGTTAGGATTCAGCTATATATCTTAACACTAGTGGTGGGCACCAATATCGATAATTCGATATGATATTGATATAATTTGATATCAATATGAGCAAGGCATATCTTGATATTGGTTATTGTTCCTGTTAACCTACCCAGATAGCACCTAATGTTCTGAGAACCATATGTTTCTTAGAGCTTGGTGAGAGTGTGGTTGTCCTATGGTTATTTTGCATACAACCTTCCTACAAAGTTCTGGGACTCCAGGATCCGTTCTGAGAATCATATTTTTCTTAGGTGTCAATTTCATGGTTCTATTTAAAGTAATGTTCTCAGAACGTTCAGAGAACATTAAGAAACAACGTTCTTAAAAATAAATGTTTGCATTATTAATTCCTAAGCAAATTAATTTCCATGTGTCCTATCTTTGCTTGAAGTTCAGAACAGTTAACCTAAGCTAGCAGTGTTATTAAAAGTCTTATTGAAACATGTTCTCAGAACATTAATTAATGATCTTCAAATAACCTATAATTTCCGCTCTCAGAACGTTAATTAAACCTTCCAGGAAAACTTTCAGGGAACCATAGTAAAATGTTCCCGGAACCTACTTTCCCACAACTTCTAAGAAACCAAATGTGCTAGCTGGGTATTTACTTACTTACTTAGTCCTCTTCATTCCTATTTGGAACATAAGGCTTCCACAAGAGGGCACCACTGCTGCTGGCCTTCTGCCTTTTGGGGGATGGTTTTACATGATAGGCCACTGTCCTTCATCTCTTTCTCCACAGACCTTCGCCAGGTTCCTTTAGGGTGGCCACGCTTCCTTTTGTTAACTTACACTTTTATGTAAAAGAAAAATACAGGATTTTGCTGCAACACTCTTACAGACTCTCAATTTAGCATAGGCCTACTTAAATGCCTGCTGATGGGCCATCAACAGGGTTCCCATTGCCCAATGGGCAATCAGCAAAAAGTTGTCTGAACTGCACAAAGCCAGTGCAATGTTATTCATTAAAAACGATATGATATCGAAATTGGTTAAAAAAAAAATGCAACTGATATCGATTTTCAATATCTTGACACAAACTAAGATCATTTTCAATGGAAATTCTCCATTGATCGTGCTGTTTAGTCCAGGAATAGGCTTAATCTGTGTCTGGGAAACCGACCCTACGTGTTTACCTGTGTGTGTTAACCTGCCCCCCCTCCCCTAGCTGTCAGTCAGAGTCTGCAGCCTGGAAGGAGATCCCTGCCCCTCCCCCAGAGCTCTGTGACTCAGACCAGTTCTGCCATAAGAAGGTCCTCAGCTCTCTGGACAGGGTCGAGGTGGGGAACCACTTTGTCAAGTGCTGCATCGCAAACTCTGTCCACTCACAGTCACACTGCAGCGAGCCACTGTTCAATGCAGGAATGGTCTTTCCGCAGCAGCGTACCTTCAAACAACGTAAGTGGTCAGTCAGGAAAAATAAGTCATCAGAAAATCATCTACAGCTTTAAGTATTTTTATAATGGTTGTCATCATAGCTCCAGTGTGGAACAGAATTGGTCACAGTGTTGTCATGGCTGTTGTCAGACATTGGTTATATCTGTTGATGTGTGTGTTCCATCAGCATCCAACTCCTCTCAACTCCTGAAGGTGTCCAGTCTGGTTCTGTTCCTGGCTTTGATGCCGGTCAGCGTCGCACTGCTCTACTTCCTCAGGAAAAAGGTACACACACACAGACACAGACACACACAGACAGACTTGCTCCCCACACTCAAACATTCTCACACCCTCCTGATATGTTGTGTGTAGAAACCCCAGTACCAGAGCCAGCTGCAGGTGATTCAGATGACGGGGTCTAATGACAACGATTACATCTACATCAACTTCAAAGACTTCCAGTATGACCAGAAATGGGAGTTCCCCAGAGAGAACCTGGAGCTGGGTAAGACTGGGGGAGATGTACCAGTGGAATGACGTAGCCTGACCCATCTACTTGGGAATCTCTAGACTCCAGCCTCACCAATAGTATTCCCACCAACCCTGTGTTGTTGTGGTCTTTCTCCCCAGGGAAGGAGCTGGGCTCTGGGGCCTTTGGCATGGTGCTTCAAGCTACAGCCCACAGCATCAGCAAGCCTGGGATCTCCCTGCAGGTGGCTGTCAAGATGCTGAAAGGTACAGGGTTTTACCTGTGTGATGTTTTACACTGCTGGCTAAGTGTTGGTGTTTGCTGAAGACACACTTTGTTTTTCATACTATTTAACATACCCTGCACCAGTGAAGTCACTCAGGTCGTTGTTGAGTCTTGATGTTTGCCCATGCAGAGAAGCATGAGACAGTGGAGAAAGAGGCTCTGATGTCAGAGCTGAAGATGCTGACTCACATCGGACGGCATGCCAACATCGCCAACCTGCTGGGGGCGTGCACTGGCTCAGGTACGACAGCCAATCACAGACAGGCTCAGAAACGAGCATCTAGCAGAAATAACGCAGGAATAACTACAAGATGTAATTGCCAAGAACATGTCTTTAGATATTGTACTGAAATGAGTACATGTGTATTTAGGACTGTCTCTAAGCGCCTGTGTGTGACTCTGTGAATGTGTGTATCTGACTCTGTGACTGTGTGACTTTGACAGGGCCAACGTACCTGATCTTCCAGTACTGCCGATATGGGGACCTGCTGAACTACCTGAAGAACAACAGAGAGCTGTACCACAAGTCTCTGACCGAGGCCTTCAGCAGGGACCGCTTCAGCAGACTTTACCACAACCTGCCCAAGAGGAGCTCCACTGGAGGGCAAGAGAGCATCGCCCTCCTCAGCCTCAACTCCTCTCCCATGGACACCTCTGATGGTCAGTGTTGTGTAGACACAGACACATGAAGAAATAGGCATGCTAATGTATAAAGCAGCACAGTTAAATACGTCGGTAGGATCTCTTCACTGTTTGCCAGTAGATCCTGTTGACCCCAGCTGATCCACAGGTCCAGGGATCTATGAGAAGCTGCAGGAAGAGGAGGAGGAGGAGGAGGCACTGACCTATGACGACCTGCTCAGCTTTTCCTACCAGGTGGCCAAAGGCATGGACTTCCTGTCCTCTAAGCACGTACGTGGATTGACAACACTGCACACTACACACTGCACCATATTCACTTCACCATGTCCCCTCATACATGTAATACTCCCTATTCCCTACATCATTACTCCCTACACACTCTCTCTATCTGGGTGTGTGTTTCTGTGTCCAGTGTATCCATCGGGACCTTGCGGCCAGGAACGTGTTGGTGTCTCAGGGTGGACTAGTAAAGATCGGAGACTTTGGACTGGCCCGGGACATCCACAACGACTCCAACTACGTAGTGAGAGGAAATGTAAGTACTATACACAGAAGGGAGTGTTTGTCTGTATTCTACAGATGCTCTGTTGTCAGTGACAACAGCTCTGTTCTAGACATGCAGTGTCAGTGTGTGTGTCTGTCTTGTGTCGCAGGTGCGTCTGCCAGTGAAGTGGATGGCTCCAGAGAGTATCTTCCAGGGGATGTACACCATGCAGAGCGATGTCTGGGCCTATGGTATCCTGCTGTGGGAGGTCTTCTCTCTGGGTAGCTACATAAACATTTTTTTTTTTTAATGTATTGTCATTATTTTATTTAGTTTTTGTCCTTTATATTGTGTGTTGACCGAGTTTGGGGATGAGGTGGGCCGCCAGGGATGGGGGGGGCTTCAAAAAGCATACATACTGTACACACTTATTAAAGATGTATTCCCTGCATCTTTATTATATGTGATTTGCTCTCTTCCTCCCTCTCCCTCTCTCTCTCACTCTCTCTCCCTACCCCTTTCTCTCTCCCTCTATCTCCCTCTCCCTCCCTCTTTTCCTCTACCTCTCCCTCTCCCTTTAAGGTTTGACCCCCTACCCGGGGATAAAGGTGGACAACAACTTCTATGTGATGATAGAGAGAGGTTTTAAGATGGAGCAGCCGTACTATGCCAGTGAATCTGTGTAAGTATCCACAACCGCTCTGCACCTACATCTATACATCATACACATTTAATTACAATCAAATATATGAACTGTAAAGGAGGTTTCATCCCCCTTTCCCTCCCTCTCTCCCACAGGTATAAGATGATGTGCAAGTGCTGGGCACTGGAGCCTCGGGACCGCCCTCACTTTGCCAAGCTGGTGGCCTTCATGGGCGACCAACTGGCCGACATTGAGGAGAAGGTGAGATTCAAACTTTACAACTGGCTAGCACACAGCATTCCATTAGAATCAGGATTTCTTGTCATTTCTTACTATGCCCCTTTTCTGTCTTAGCTCTACCATAACATCCTGGACAAGAGCTCCAATGACTCCTTATACCAGAATGCACCAGTGAATTCTGACCTCTCTGCCTTGACCAAAGAAAAGGAGATTCTTTTGACACAGTCACAGAACCAACACTGCAAGACCCATTCCACTGGCGAGGCCCCAACAACCAAAACAACACCCTCTGACATGGATGCCATGGAGGCTGATGAGGGTACCCCTCTGTAATCATATCCCTGAGTGCAGGGGCCAACCTATCCTTCTAATTATTCTATTCCATACAATATACTAAGGGATTACAAAAAAACGGAAACTGCTATCCGTAACAGCAAAAATATTGTAATCGGATAGTTTTGAAAAACTAGATGATTACTTCAAGGATTACTTTTAAATTCAGAAAGGATGTTTTCTCAATGACATTCAAATCAGCATTGAAAAAAGGCGCAAGTTTATGTTTGTTTCACCTGAGCGAGTCTGACCACAAGTCAGAGACCACTATGATGACACACCAAATGGGTTTGATGGATCGCGGGGAAAGAGCAGGAATAGGCTTTTGTAGTGTACAGTCCAAACGATGTCTTCCAATGGGGCGACTGCTGTCGGCATCCGAAGATTATCCAACTTGAATAAACGCTTGGAGGTAAGTATGCCAGCAGTGGTGTAGTCTACGGCGATACGGATGTCACTTATTATTGATATCTACATAGCGCATTGATGTGAATCACACTGCTGCTCTCTCATTTAGCTATTTGCGCCTTACGGATTGTGTTTGTTGTGGATGGCTGTTCACAAATCTAAGTGTGTATTTGAACCCAATAATGGAAGTTTAAGCTGCCTATCAATCATTGTTTTTAAAACCAGGCAGTGAAAAATGTGCTCTTGCAACAGCTGCTTAGTGCGGATCCCAGCCTATGGAATAAAAGTAGGGTTTTTATTATTAAATCTAATTCATGCTGATAAAAAAATACATCCATAGACCTAATGGACACATGCTCAAACTCACACACTTTTGATAGACTTAAAGGGGCAATCTGTAGTTGCTGCGTCCATTTTATAAATTATATATATTAATGTAAAGATATAATTTAAGCATATTATTATATGTAGTAGAAAGTGATGGGTTTGAAGAATCCTACACAACCAACACATAAAGTAAAATGTAACATCCATATATGGCCAGCTATGTAAACTTTAACATTGATTTATCCTGCAATAGATGTCGTTCAATTGGTAACATGCATGTTTGTATTTTTCTATAGCCTCTTAAGGGGAAAGTAATCTAAAAGTAACGGAATGTAATCAGATTACGTTAATTTGTTTAGGTAATCCAAAAGTTACGCTACTGATTAAAATTTTGGAGAGGTAACTGTAACAGATTACATTTAGAAAGTAATCTACCCAACACTGAACATACTCTGTTTAAGATCTCACATATTATATTGTGGCACTGGCAGTCTATATTTGTATATTGCTGTGGATTTTAAATGCACTGAATACTTGCTTTATCCAAATATGTTTAACAATGAATATGTAAATTAAAACTTTTGTATCAAATGCTCGCTCCTACACTGTAGAAATTGATAAATAAATATTTAACATTGAAACATAGTAATGAATGTAGCATTAGATACATTTTAATACAAGTGTTGGGCTGAGACAACCTCTTGTGAACATATTGCACACATTATATTGAATTTACTGTGTGAAACTAACGCAATATTAGTCGTGTTTTTACTGCTTTTGGATAAGTTATTCATTTTAATTTAGAGACAGGTTCAGGAGACTGCTGGATTATTCTGTCAGTGTTTTTTCTGTGTGAAGTTGCTTACTTTATCTTTATGTTTGTCCATTTGAGTTCTCGAAATTATTCTTATATTTGAAATAAAGTATTTAAAATTATCCCTGTTTTTTTGTGGATTTTAGGTCTATCGGTAACAAATAGTGGTGTATTATATTCGGAGGCGGGGGGGGGGAAACAACGGCACAAAATGCACGACAGGTGGCGCGAGAGCTACATTAGTCGCCAGAGCGACTCCTGCGGTTCAGGTGTCCTGAATGTCAATAGTGTCATTCACCTTGCTTGCATCAAATTAAAAGCTGTCAAATACCACTTTATCTCCTTTCAAACATTTTGAAATACAACAAACAGGCCTAGGTTCAGGTTGCATTCTAGGCTAGTAAGGCTACAAAGCTGTGCGTAAAAAGGCATGAGTGGTTCCAAAGCGCCTTGTTGTCGATGAGTTCATTAACCCTACAGTAATTGCACACTGGGCTTTTCTGTTGACCTGTCCAAAGGTCCGATTTGGGGCTGCTCTTTGTGAGTGTGTGCAGACGATAGCAGAGTTTAACATGGACATCGGATCAGTGAATGATCTTCCTTACGACGACTTTGTGAAGGTTTTCGGTACTGTGGTGGAGAAATCTCCAATCATACCGGCCGCGGTATGGTCCCGCGCCCTTTGCTGATCTGGAGGCCAGTATAAACTATTTCATCTCGCGCATGGCCCGGCTCAATACGGAATACAAGGACCATTTGGGTTCCCCTTCGTGATATGCACGCGGATTAACAACAAGACGACCATCGCTAGAGGAGCGACTCCGGGAACGGGTGCCATCGATGAAGTGAAGAAGATCTGTCATGTCCGTTTACAGGTGCTCTTGGTCCCGGACATACCCAACAAACTATGGCCGTGTTTGAGAACACCAAAACTGTAATGTATCATAGGTCAATTGCAGTGGTGGAAAAAGTATCCAATTGTCATGCTTGAGTAAAAGTAAAGATGCCTTAAAATAACATTTCTCAAGTAAAAGTGAAAGTCACTCATTAAAATACTAATTGAGTAAAAGTATTTAGTTTGAAATACATTGAAGTATCAAAAGTAAATGTAATTGCTAAAATATACTTATGTATCAAAAGTATAAATACTTTCAAATTCCTCATATTGGGCAAGCCAATGGCACGATAAAAAAAATATATATATATTTTGTTTGTGGATAGTCAGGGGCACACTCCAACACTCAGACATAATTTACAAATTAAACATTTGTGTTTAGTGAGTCTGCCAGATCAGAGGCAGTAGGGATGAACAGGATGTTGTTTTGATAAGTGCGTGAATTGAACCATTTTCCTGTCCTGTTGAGCATTCCAAATGTAACGAGTACTTTTGGGTGTCAGGGAAAATGTATGGCTCAGTAAGTACATCATTTTCATTAGGAATGTAGTGTAGTAAGAGTAAAAGTTGTGAAGCATATACATAGTAAATTACAGTACAGATAACCCAAAAACAACTTAAGTACAAATATTTAAAAGTATTACTTAAGTACTTTACACCATTGGTAAATTGTGATTGACTACAAAAATAATTAGTCGTTATTTATGATGCAAGGGGATTTGTAGATCAGTCAGTCGTCAGTCGCCTGCACTGTCGGCTGCAATGTCAAACACGCCCCACGACTGACTGACGTGATGACTTACGGTTTCGTGTGGTTTGCCTGCTGTGTTGAATGTGCTTGAATAGTGGATAATAATGTCAGCATTATTGTTGTGGGTAAAGGCGTAATTGTACAATGTACCAAGTAATTAAATAACTGCAGATGTTTCATTTTACTTTATTCTGATTTCAAACTTGAACTTTATAGCTTAATAAAGAATTCAAAATACAGTACATTATTCACAGTGCCTATCATTAAGACATCAATGATGTGATAACATTAAGTACATAAATAGGCTATATAATTGGTGTGATTGACTCATTTATGTCATATAACAACTTATCAGAAAATGCATCAGTATTGGCAATATTGACAGAATCATGTCCCGTGCATAGACTGCATATATTTACATACATAAATTAAACTTGGTTGTACACTGCCAACATTTTCAGAGAAAATATCTGAAGTGCATTGATTTTAGTAAAGCAATCAAAGTAGGCTAGATGCCCGACGTAGCTCTCAACAGAGTTGTGTGGTCTGTCTCACAACTGTCTCTCCAGGCAGTGGGTGCTGCCCTCTTCTGGCAACGCAACGAGAGGCTGCAGACCAGAGCAGTGGGTTTGTACACGTATGTCCAATGCCAACTATCATCATCAGTGCATGACCCGCATGTCCTCAGCACGACAACGTGAGGTTAGAGTTCAGTCGCAGAATGATGATATCGCAGACAATGAACCTGCAGTCCTCGCCTTTCACCTCTCTTCAATCTGTCACCGCCGATAATGTACATGAATAATACCAACCGAGTCTGTTTGAATGAGGCTGCGATCACACAGGCAGCCGAATTCTGATATTTTTTGCACTAATTGGTCTTTTGACCAATCACATCAGATCTTTGCACGTCAGGTCTTTTTCAGAGCTGAGCTGATTGATCAAAATACCAATTACTGAAAAAATATCAGAATTCGGCTGCCTGTCTTAACGCAGCCTCAGAGCGTCCCCTTTCCTGAGTGTCTGTCCAGTTTTCATCCATCCATATCAGCCCTGCTAGGCCGAGTCTCTAGAACCTGACATGGAATGGGCGTGTAAGGGTGAGGGGGGTGTCGTGGTGGGATGTCCTGCCCCCCCGACTCCCACCCCTGCCTCATCGTTCAAGTCTCCTGACGTAATGGACGAGTCCTGCTCGGGGTCGACCCCCCTCACTCTCTTCTTGTCCTCCTCCTTTTTCCACTTCATCCGTCGGTTCTGGAACCAGATCTTGATGTGTCTCTCTGTGAGGCTGAGGGTGAGGGCCAGCTCGACACGCCGCGGCCTGCTGATGTACTTGTTGAACAGGAACTCCTTCTCCAGCTCCAGGAGCTGGGCTCGCGTGTAGGCCGTCCTTGTCCGCTTGTTCTCCTCCGCCTCCACCATGTAGGGGCCTGAGGAGGGTGGGGAGGGAGGTGTGGGGGACATGGGGGAGGATGGGGAGGAGAGGGTGAGAGAGAGAAAGGTAAAGGGGAGGGGAGGGGTAGAATGGCGTATCCAATCTTGTGGCACTCAAGATGAACTAAACATTGTATCCTGCCACAGTGCAAGTCCCAGTAAAGCCTCAATCTAGGTGAAATTGGTAATGACTCCCCATTTAGAACTCTAGTTTACCTATCTGAAACACACACAGCAGCACATTGGCTGAACACAGTCAGCTCACACACTGATCACCAAAGACTATAGAAACAACTCTATTGGGTAACTGATGGTAACTGAAACAAACAGTACACCATGTACGTCACAGGCCAACTCTCACAGATGCCGATGCAGCTTTAGTAAGATATGTACTATACTGAACATAGACGGAAAGTGTCTATGTGAGGCATCATATATTATGTGAAGAACAAAGCCCTGAAATGAAACAAATCACTCTCAAATCTACTTGGACCACCACAGCACATTGAATTTTACATAACTGCACATGTATCACAAACACTCACAAATGGATCAATAAATTGGTTTGAAAATTACTATTAAATACTAAAAAGAAAGAATAGGTCTATAGCTACATTTTTATTACTGAGGAAGTTGACGAAAACCAACAACGAAAACCAACAATAGTTGAATATCGTTTATAATGCGTGTAATCTCTAGTACTAGTCTATATTTAACAGCAATTTCACCTGAAAAGGTTTCACTAACTTTAAGGCTTCATTAGGATCAGCCCGGATCAGCAAGACAATTTAGAGACAGTCCGTGAAAAGTTTATTTCAATGAATCACTTTTATTTCAAGTGAAGGTATAGACCTACATGATGAAGGTATACCCTTATACTTTCCCACTGTTAACACTACAATTAATTTGTGTTTTGAATTCTGAAATTATGGCTCACTTGTTAAACTTTCGTTAAGATATATTGGTGAAGGGAGTCGTTGATTTAAAAATAAACAATTAAAATCTATTCTATTCAATACTTGATCTGCTTCATAGATTTAGAGTTGGCTCATTCTTGCAGTGGTTGCGTTTGTCCGTTGAAGAAAATATTTTCACTGAAATAAACTTTTATCGAAATGAGTTAAGAAAAGTTAATCGCTTGTAAAGTTACATGATTTTCTTAAATAATAAATAATAAAAACACATATCGCCTAATGAGGTTATAATAATTAACACATTTCTATCATAATTGTCTTAATAATAGGCCTATAAACAATATTGTTTAGATCATCTTTGATGAATGTTGAGTTGAGAGAATAATTGTCTATAGGCTTACGCAATAATTGAGAAGAACCGATTCTGCTTGAGACTTATCAACTTTTCCACTTGTTGTTACCCTCAATTTATTTAACAAATTCAATCCATAGTAACATACATTCGCTTAATTGAAACCAACGCAAATGCTGTGTGAGTGGTTTGAAAACTTGTTGAATTATTTTAGCCAAAAAATGATAATAATCATAAATGCTCCATTGACCCGCTGAACCGAGTTGATTTAAAATGGCCGCAACAGAAAATACTTTTAGGACTAAGAGTTGACTCATTATTTTCTGTTATCCCTAAACACTCCACGTTAATTATATACCCTTCAATATATTTTACATTAAAACATATATTGATATAACTAAGGCTATTGTAAGACACTTTCATATGTAATAAGAAACATTTTTCATGAAGACTTATATGGATCATACCTTCCATTAGCAAATAATTAACAAATAAATAGCCACAACTGAAATGTTCACATATTTGAAGTAAATCGCAACTTGGAACTTGAGGCACACCTTCAGAGGCATGAAACATTGTGCTTTATATGAGGGGAACACGGGTCCTTTACAGATTAATTGACAAGGTAAACTGACACCCACCCACGACATACTGTATATTGTAGACATCATGATATCATTTAAGTCCTTATACGTGCACAAAAGCCTCGGTATATTCAAACTTCATGAACATTTATGCCGACTAACGTTTGGTCATTCCTAAGGCCTATATTCACAGCAGTGGCATAGCTAGCCTAAACACAAAGCAGCAATATGGTATAATGAATGCGAGAGTTAAGCTAAATAGATTTTGAATTATACTTAATGTTCAGTGTAATTTTTGATGAATTCTCTATACATAACACTCACTCCCTTGCTATTGGCAAAATAAAACTCCTGAATGTTCAATTGTTAACTATTGAGGAAATACTTTTGTTGAAATATTGTGTTTAGATTTACTTGTCTAATATTTGTACAGTATAAAATAATGTGTTCAAACTAAGTGTTGAAACGAATCCATTTCGATAGGCCTACCATAAAAGAAAGGTCTGCAATATTCCTATAAATGTGTGCGTAAAGATTCCTTGAGAGGCCATTGATTAATTCCTTTCTTTGCAGCACTGCGGTAATAATAACTATGAGAAAATGTCCAAGGTGACTGCAGTGAGTTACCTGCCCACTGTCCCTTCCAGGTGTGCGCGTGAGACTTGGTGGTTTTCATCCAGGGGAAAGGCAGGTGATATTTGTTCCTATCGGCACACAGAGCCAACCCCCCCGGGTATTCGTAACCCCCTGGCCCTGGCTGTAGAGTCTGCTGGGGCGCCTGGGGGTGGTGGAGCTGCGGCACACCCGGGTCCTCTCGCAGGGGAATACTGTACGGAGCAATGTCAGGGAGACACGCCTGGTCTAGCCCTCCGATGGAGGGCGAGGAGTAGACGGACTGAGCCTGCCGGGCCATGTAGAGGCAGGGCGGAGGGCTGTGGCTGTAGTCCTCGCTGTGTGGTCTCTGGTAGGCGCAGGAGTCCTTGAACAGCTGCGCGGGAGAATAGTAGTGCTCTTCTCGATTCATGACTGTCGAGGGCCAGGGCTATCCAACGGGTGTGTGTGCACACGTACCTGCGCCCTATAGCCTACGCAGCGTGGAACCTTGTGCTCTGCTCTACCTGTGCTGCTCGTGCGCCTGGCGCCGCTATAGGCCCTGGACAGGTGTGTCATTACCATGTGACCCTGTTGCACCTAAGCCATTGGTCTCACTGTTTACACAAAACGGAAAAGTTCGCGACTTAGTTTCTATTTGTGTCTGTATTCTCTGCCCCGCAGTCCGATAATGATTGAACAGAATGTACCGTGCGCAAATCAATGCCCTCGGCAAACACTGCACTGTTTGACGCGGGTATCTGAGACCCACCTGCCACCGGGTGGTCCTAATGCAGCGACGGACAGGCGAACGGGGGAATCCGCGGGTCCTATCTCTGCGCGCAGACAGGGGTTAATGCTACCGAACACCTTATCAGAGAGATTGTGGCCTGCGAGACCAATCACGGTGAGAAACGCAAACAGAACGTGTCTTCAGAATGTCAGCATCATCACGGCTTGCTTTGGCTTTGTTGGTGGGAAAGAAGAAGAAACGATGGGAGTGCAGTGCCTGTATGTGGATGTCACTGCCGTCGAACAATGTCAGCCATTGAACAGTTACACTGAGTGTACAAAACATTAGGAACACCTGTTCTTTCCATGACATAGACTGACCAGGTGAATCCAGGTGAAAGTTATGCTCCCTTATTGATGTCGCCTCTTAAATCCACTTCAATCAGTGTAGATGAAGGGGAGGAGACAGGTTAAAGTAACCAAACGGTCGCTTGTCCGAATCCCCGAGCTGACTAGGTTGAAAATCTGTCGATGTGCCCTTGAACAAGGCACTTAACCCTAATTGTTCCTGTAAGTCGCTCTGGGTAAGACTACAAATGAAAATGTATGTCTGCCATTCAGAGGGTGCACTAGTTTGAGTGTGTCAAGAACTGCAACGCTGCTGGGTTTTTACATTTTACATTTAAGTCATTTAGCAGACGCTCTTATCCAGAGCGACTTACAAATTGGAAAGTTCATACATATTCATCCTGGTCCCCCCGTGGGGAATGAACCCACAACCCTGGCGTTGCAAGCGCCATGCTCTACCAACTGAGCCACACGGGACCACGCTCAACATTTTCCGTGTGTATCAAGAATGGTCCACAACCCAAAGGACATCCAGCCAACTTGACACAACTGTGGGAAGCATTGGAGTCAACATGGGCCAGCAGCCCTGTGGAATGCTTTCGACACTTTGTAGAGTCCATGCCCCGACGAATTGAGGCTGTTCTGGGGGCAAATATGTTGTACACTCAGTGTAGCCTATTTGAACGTAGTTCTCTTATCAATATGCGATTGATAGAGGGGGAAATCGATAGCCAGATGTTATAGGCCTACTCGCATCGACTGACCCTGGTGATAAGCAACTTAGATTGGGAGGCGGTTGTCTTGGAAACTTGACAATGTGAGGGGGATCAAAGACCACGTCCTAACTTAACACTCTCCTAGTTGGATACCTTTTAGTGTTCTGTCAAAAGTTTCCGAACCTGCGACTTTTAAAATCCATCCCAAATGGCTCATTTAACACAATTTAACGGATCTCCTCTGGTTACTGGTATTAACAAACAGCATCAGAGCTCGTGTCTCCCGCTGCCACTTTCCCTGTGTTTGCTGGTCATTAGGCAGACAGGTGCTCGCTCCATTAAACAACACTCCTCGTGGAAAGAAAAGAGGAGAGCCAGGGTGTAAACCAATTATCATGGAGTGAGGAACAGAACTCAATTAGCGCGCGTGGTGCATGGAAATACACGTCTCTCCAGGACCTCAACTGAGGGCAAGGCAGCAGTTAAGGCCCATGACTTAAAAGGTCCAATTTATTACGATGTTATAACTGTAATGTTATAAAGCACTATAATTTATTTCAGCTGACCTTGCAGGCCATCAATAACCATGCTTCTGACAGAAGAAATAGAACAAATGCCAGTCAAACACACACAGAAACGAATATGGCAGCACTGAGTTCTTCAAGAGCACTTACACCAGTATCTTTAATGGGGCACTCAGCACCTGCTATAAAGTTCAAGTAAACCAATTCCATACAAATCAGTCCATGTAATATCGCTGAAAGGTGTTTATACTTGCTCGTTGTTTGAAAAAGGAAGGAAACTGGTAATCCGCGTCTAATCCCCGCTACACTGGAGACGCACAACGGAGTTTATGAAGCATGACTGCGTAAAATGCCATTTAGACCCCCTATCTATGGTTTTAAGTGAATGGTTTTAAGTGAAAGGTAATGCGGCGTTGCTGAACCCTTTGCGGACGCACGAAACCATATGCACTGATTCACAAACAGGTTTGCAATTAAAAAGCCTTTAAGGGCTTGATATGGAGCGCAATAATTGTTAGTACTGTGTAGGCCATTGAGAGGGGCCATAGCCGTATATAGTGCATCACGGGCTATGGACCCAAGGGTTGCTAGAAACACCAGATGGAACGTATTAATTAGTGCTGTAGGGATCGATGGTTATAATGATTGAGGGAATGGCAAGCTGTGGATGCGGATGTTGCCTCAGCCCCTGGGTTAACCCCAGGAGCGCCTATGGAGCAACATTGAACCATTTCAATATTAAATTAAATTGCGCCAACAATATATTTGATTCATTATCACAATCCAAAATAACCAAATTACATTCTAATACAATTATTATCATTGCCTAAAAAATGATGGTAATTAAAATTAGGCCTATTGAAGTTATGTCCTTATTGGCTCCCAAGTGGCGCAGTGGTCTAAGACACAGTGTTTGAGGCGTCACTACAGACACCCTGGTTCGAGTCCAGGCTGTATCACAACCGGCAGTCATTGGGCGGCGCACAATTGGCCCAGCGTCGTCCAGGATTGGCCGGTGTAAGCCGTCATTGTAAATACGACCATTTGTTCTTAACTGACTTGCCTGGTAAAATAACGATCGAATAATACAATGTATTACTGTTATTAGCCTATTACTATCAACGGCTAATTATTGAATTAACATATTTGGATAATGGATTCCAGAAAAAACTGGTTTTACAGAACCCGAGGCGTGTCACGGAAACAGCAGATATGATTTATTTAACAAACTGACGTTTCTGACAAAGCGGGTATATACATATCAAGAAGACACGATAAAAAGTGCTTACCCAGTGGCGACAGCCTTATGTAAACACGACCAACTGTGAGGAACGACAGAACAATTCAAACGACATTAAAATCAAACCTTTCTGAGTGAAGAAATTACAGCACCATTAATCAAACTATGCGAGACAGTGAAATAAAAACGGCAAATCAAGTTAATGTCCAATCGAAAGGGTTATACAAAAAATCTCCTTCTACATTATGGGATTTTATACTTTATTGCATTTTGTGGGACTAATTGTGTAGACTATATTTTAGTTAAAAACCATTAACATGAGAAGAGAAATTTGAACGCAAGGTAGGTTAACGACCTGACCAGACAAACTTCCCTGAGCCCTATGGTTATAACCTATGACAAGACCCAAATCAGTTCACTCTGTTGGGAGAAAACTGTTATCCCTATACATAGTGCAAGGGACATAAAAGCAAAAAAAAGGTCAAAGGCCCTAGGTACTGTAAGTGCAGATATCACCGTCTCCTGCTGGATTATAAGGCACATTACATCTGTGGAAAATGGAAAACACCAAACCTCAGCCAGTCTACCCTGGGTACCCCTGTAGACTATGCAGGTATGACTTCGGTAACCTGAACTCAGTTACTCGATCTGGATTGATTATCTCAAAAGGTTTTACCAGCAACTTGCACTCAGGACTAGACTCTAATACTGTCACTAATGTCAGTTTACAGATTGTACCAGAGATTCACAATGAATTAACAGAGCTGAATGCAAGACAGGGTAAAGTGTTTGTCAAAATAGGGAATAGAAATAGGAAAGACACTCCTACTTAAAAGATCAGAAGAAACAAAGACAATTTAATTAGTTATACTTGTCACAACCTTACAACAGCAACCACAGTCTTTCTCACATTCTAAAACAAACAAACTCTCTTTCCAGTCATTCAATGGGTATATTTATGTATTTGAGGGGGGGGGGGGGGCTCCTCTGGGTAACAACGTTACAGCACTCCCTCCAAGGTTATGATGTCATACGTGGCTCCTTCCACTGGGCGTGTCCTTGACAGGTGAGCGTGGTCTGCTGCACTGGTTTGATTGATAGAAGGTGTGGCCTATGGAGTGAGAGCTTGCCCTGGAGTGGACTGAGGAGGAGGAGCTACTGTCAGTGGAGAGAGCGGTCTCTACAACAGGGTTTCCCAAACTCGGTCCTGAGGCCTCTCCTGGGTGCACGTTTTGGTTTTTGCCATAACACTAGACAGCTGATTCAAATAATCAAAGCTTGATGATGAGTTGGTTATTTGAATCAGCTGGGGGGAAAAAAAACATGCCCCCAGGGGGGTCCAGGACCGAGGTTGGGAAACCCTGGTCTAGAAGAAGGGGAGTGTCCTTCATGGGGACTGTGTGTTTTGGGGACAAAGTCTCTTTTGTGACCAGAGGCTCTTTATGTCAGTGTTTCTTGTCTCTATGGCTGCCTCTGTCATTGTCATTGTCCCTTCTGTCTTTGTAGCTGTCTTGGCCTGTGTTGCTATCTTAGTCTTAAAGATGGACACAAAAGAGACAAAGTTCTCGGCTGTCTCTATGATTGTCTTTGTCCCTGTGTCCCCTGTGGTCTTTGTATTCCCAATTGTCTCTGGGTGGTGTCCTGCCCCCTACTATTTGATGTCTGTTCTCCTGAGTGGCCAGCAGGGCGGCGCTGTGGAATGGTGTTGAGCAGGAAACTCTTGTTAGTGCTGCGCAGCGGATACTTCATCCTGAAAGACAGTTGAACCAAAGTTAACACTGCAAAGCCAGCAAGGCCTTCGATATGAGCCAGTAACTTTGACACCGGTCTGTCCGGGTCAGTCATACCTTGTCAAGAGTCAAATACATTCTGCACTGAAAGCCAAACACCCATAACAGATCCTTTACCAGATCCTTTGCTAACACATCCCACTCACCAGCCTGCTGGACCCATGGTTTCTGCTTGCACCCAGCCCTATTGGTCTCCTTCAACAGCTCATCCAATGCACGTCTACATGAAACATGGGGAGAGAGAGAATACCTGACCACTGTGACTGACCCAAACTTAAGGAAAGCTTTGACTATGTACAGACTCAGTGAGCATAGCCTTGCTATTGAGAAAGGTCGCCGTAGGCAGACCTGGCTCTCAAGAGAAGACAGGCTATGTGCACACTGCCCACAAAATGAGGTGGAAACTGAGCTGCACTTCCTAACCTCCTAATGACCATATTAGAGACACATATTTCCCTCAGATTACACAGACCCATAAATAATTTTTAAACAAATCCATTGTTGATAAACTCCCATATCTATTGGGTGAAATAACACAGTGTGACATCACAGCAGCAAGATTTGTGACCTGTTGCCACAAGAAAAGTGCAACCAGTGAAGAACAAACACCATTGCAAATACAACCTATATTTATGTTTATTTATTTCCCTTTTGTACTTTAACTATTTGCACATCATTACAACACTGTATATAGAAATATGACATTTAAATGTCTTTATTCTTTTGGAACTTTTATAAGTGTAATGTTTACTGTTAATTTTTTATTGTTTATTTCACTAAGTATTTATTTATTTCACTTGCTTTGGCAATGTAAACATATGTTTCCCATGCCAATAAAGCCCTTAAATTGACATTTAATTGAGAGAGAGCAAGAGGGAGACATTGACATATAAATGGGGCTAAAAAGGGAGAGTAGAGAAACAGCAGAATGTAAAGCAGAGAGGGAGAGGCATTACAGCAACAGTAACTTAGAGGTACCTCATGTGTCCTGGGTTGACCTGCTGACTCAGTAGTATCTTGTCTCAGTGGGAGAAACTGTTATAGCTGCCCTTTGACCACAGACAAGTGCGCACAGGATCTCTCATGCACGCACATTATTTTACTATCAATGGTGCACACACATCAATCTCTATTCTCACTGTATCTCTCACACACTCTATCCTCCCCCAAACTTTGAATTTCCAGCAGCTGCGACCCAAAAATAACACCCTACTTGTTTGGTGTTACATTACCTTGCTGAATCTCTCAACAACAATTCAGTCGCTAAGTGAGATTTAGCTAGTAATGCTACAATTGATTGAATAACAGTACAACATAACTAGCTAATCATTTACAAGCATAACATGAATAGCAATCGACCTAGCTGCTGGAAAACAATTAACTACAATTTAAATAGCATAATAAATCCCCTTGACATAGCTAGCTATAGTAGCTAGATTGCCTTTTAAAACACCGATAAAATTCACATCAAGCAAGAAAAAATCATACTGGCAGTAGGATAGATTATAATATAGTTATCCAACTCGCCACCATCTGCCATGGTGTAGTGATCACTGTAAAAAAAAAAAAAAAATGCAAATCAATAGTGCCAATGCTAGCTAATGATTATTTATGAACATTTCTGTTTACTTCTCCTCCACGGGGGCCTTCGAGCAAGCACCTCACAAACCTACGGTCCGTAGCAGTGCCTTACGTAAAATCAGATTTCATTATGTAAAATAACAGAAAGAATGACATAAAAACACACACATTATGTTGACATACATTATAACAGTAAAGACGTAGTCCAAAATAAAAAATAAATGGCTACATTTATTTTCAGTAGTTGGTTTCGATCAGGCATGAAATGAAGCCTCTAATTTCATTT
This sequence comes from Salvelinus namaycush, assembly GCF_016432855.1. Classification (NCBI taxonomy): domain Eukaryota; kingdom Metazoa; phylum Chordata; class Actinopteri; order Salmoniformes; family Salmonidae; genus Salvelinus; species Salvelinus namaycush. Next base: position 12,393,011 of record NC_052313.1, on the reverse strand, counting down.
TTAGATTGACATTGCGAGACCCCGCCCCCATCTCCTTGACTGACTGCTGGAACAGAGCAGTGGGCGGGTGCTTCACCGCAAACGGGGGCGTTTATGTGCGGCTGCTGCCGTTCGTCTTCTTGCGGTGAATGTGTGATCGAGGTCCGGTAATTGTCCCCTCTCGGGGCCAGAGTTCTCTGCACCAAGGAGAAGCCGGAATAGGTAATATAATGCATGTATTCTGCTCACACATCTTGCTCACACTATCACGATGTCTATATCGCTTTATTGAAGTCGCTATTGTCTGTCCATGAGCCATCTATCTCCGCGCTATTCCACGGACCGAGAAGGTAGGGAGGGGGGAATCTGACAATCAGACAGACACTCCGGCTGGTTCGCTCACCAGCCCAAATTATAAGAATTGTGTTACTGTCATCTAAACCATTATATGATGCCTTTGAGATGGGGCAGTGAATGAAATGGGTATACTGCAATTTGAATAGATAGCCTTTGCGATATGCATTTTTTTCTCCCCTTCATAATAAGTCATTATTTTAGTCCGCTTTTTACAATTGCTATTCTACACATTGAAACGAATCATGGAGTGAAAATTGCACCTTGAAGTTGTATTGCTTTTTGCAAAGAATTCCAAGAGGATTAGGCTCTTGAAAGTCATGGTAGTGGTATTTTGCACAGGGATTGTCGTTTTATTGGCCTACTACCTTATTAATTAACGTGATCAACTGTACCAGAGGGCAAGAAGACATCGCGTTTCTCCCTTGTCTGGCATGCAGATTGTTGTTGCCTAAATGTTATAGCCAAGGCCTATCCATTTATTTGGGTAGGCAACAGGACAGACGTCATCTTCTTTGTGCATTATCCGGTGCATTTCATTTGTGCATTAGTCGCTGTAGGCAGTGACAGCTGCAACGCCTTGTCTGCTACTGGTATCAATAGAGAGAGCATGGGAAAGCAAGCCTTTGGAATAACAATACAATAACATGGTGGCCATAAGGCGCCGTGTAACACAGCAAAGACAATGACACACACACGCACGCACGCACACAATTTGAGAGAGATAAGTGCTGTTCTGGGAAAATAATATAAGATCCTGTGCTGCCTAGAAGCTATTAAATATTTCTCAGTCTTATGTAATGCCGCACAGTATTTAATGACATTTGCTGCTGCAATCCAATGATGTTGAAAGTAAGATCATATTTAAGTGCTCTTGTAACTGCTGTAAAGTGCTGGCAGAAGGATGCACACAGAGGGCGAGAGATAGAGACAGGCAGAGAGAGGGAAAGAGAGACAAAGAGAGAGAGACATCAGAGAAGACAGGCAGAGAGAGAGAGACAGAGAGGAAGAGAGAGTGAGAGAGAGAGGGAAAGAGAGACAGAGAGAGAGACATGGGGGGAATGAGAGAGATCTAACTTAGAGGCTGCATTAGCCTTGCATTTCAAACTCATTCACAGTAGTGGCTGAAAGACACTGCACTCACCCACAAAATCATACCCCAAGAGCATCCACTGTGTGTGTACATGTGCGTGTGCGCGTGTGTGTTTGCGTGATAAAATTATGTCAGATCTTTGTTATGGGAACAGAGGAGCCTTGTGTCCACATGAATAATGCATCTCCAGCTGCAGGATAGACACAGGCAGGCAGGCAGGCAGGCACACACACACACACACACACACACACACACACACACACACACACACACACACACACACACACACACACACACACACACACACACACCCAGGAGCAGGTAGTGGTACTTTAAAGACGGAAAAGGGTACCAGCAGTCAAGGAGACAGAAGCAGGTTGTCACAGAGATTAGAAGCAAGTTGTCATGGATACAAGTTACACAGAGGCACGTAGTCATGGAAACAACAGCCATGAAGACAGGCAGAAACGGCAGTGGCATAGTCAGAAGGGCCAGAAGCGTTCAGAACTTTGAGAATATAGCCAGCAGCAGATAGAAGTGTACAGAAATAGAAAGAGAAAGAACACTCCTCTATCTATCCATCTCTATCTATCTATCTCTATCTATCTATCTCTATCTATCTATCTCTATCTACACAGCTCTGAATGTCAAGCTCTACTGACCATGCTCTGTAGCCATGGAGACAGGGGCAGACCCTCACACAGACAGGAGGCTGCATCTCAACAGTCTATAGGGGCTTCCTCTCCGATCTGAAATACACAGGAAAGGGTGAAAACAATGTGGTGGATGCCTATTGAGCATTTGCTATGATCTCTCCGTTTCTTTCCGACCCATGCAGATGGAGGAAAGGAGATAAATATAGAGGCTGGTAGTCAGGTGTTACTAGCTTGGATCTGCTTCCTGCTAAAACCGCCTCCTTGTGTCCATGTGTGTTTATGAGCTCAGGGACATGGCTAGAGTACTGTAGTATGGGAAGTGAGTCTAAAAGGCTTTGGACGTGAGACACAATGAAAATGACGAGTACACAATGCATTAGTTCTGAGGACGGCTCAGCCTTGGGGAGTTGGAGGAGTGGATGGCTGTGTATCAGAGCTGCATTGAGTTTTCCATTAGCTCTGGTTCTCTCATGCTGTAGAACCTGACACACACACACACACACACACACACACACACACACACACACACACACACACACACACACACACACACACACACACACACACACACACACACACACACACACACACACCTGCAGGAACAAGGCAAAGTTCACTCCCCAAGTGTCACTCTCAGTGATCAGTTGGCAGTCTTCCACTTGTTTTTCTTGTCGCTATATCACCCTTCTCTCTATATCACCCTCTTTCTATATAACCCTTCTCGCTATATCACCCTTCTCTCTATATAACCATTCTCTCTATATCACCCTCTTTCTATACCACCCTCTTTCTATATCACACTTCTCTCTATATAACCATTCTCTCTTTATCACCCTCTTTCTATATCACCCTTCTCTCTATATCACCCTCTTTCTATATCACCCTCTCTCTATATCACCCTTCTCTCTATTTCACCCTCCTCTCTATTTCACCCTCCTCTCTATCACCCTTCTCTGTATCAACCTCTTTCTATATAACCCTTCTCTCTATATCACCCTCTTTCTATATAACCCTTCTCTCTATATCACCCTTCTATCTATATCACCCTTCTCTCTATATCACCATCTTTCTATATCACCCTTCTCTCGATATCACCCTTCTCTCTATATCACCCTCTTTCTATATCACCCTTCTCTCTATATCACCCTTCTCTCTATATCACCCTCTCTCTATATCACCCTTCTCTTTATATATCACCCTTCTCTCTCTATATCACCCTTTCACTATATCACCCTTCTCTCTATTCTACCCTCTCTCTATATCACCCTCTCTCTATAGCACCCTTTTCTCTATATCACCCTCTCTCTATATCACCCTCTCTCTATTATACCCTCTCTCTATATCACCCTCTCTCTAATCTACCCTCTCTCTATTCTACCCTCTCTCTATATCACCCTCTCTCTATAGCACCCTTTTCTCTATATCACCCTCTCTCTATATCACCCTCTCTCTGTCCTACCCTCTCTCTATTCTATGCTCTCTCTATTCTATGTTCTCTCTGTTCTACCCTCTCTCTATTCTATGCTCTCTCTGTTCTACTCTCTCTATATCACCCTTCTCTCTCTATATCACCCTCTCTCTATTCTACCCTCTCTCTATTGTACCCTCTCTCTATTCTACCCTCTCTCTATATAAACCTTCTCTCTCTCGCTTTCAGTCTTTGTCTCTCTTTTTTCATTGTATCTCTCTACTCTTTTGTTTTCCCATTCTACACTCTCTCTAATCTACCCTTGCTCTCTGTCATTATTTTCCCTTCTCTCTCTCTCTCCATCTATCTCTTCTCTCTCCTATTTTCTTTCTCCCCTCTCACTCTTTCATTCTCGCTCTCTTGTTATCTCGCTCTCCTGCCCTCTCTCTCTCATTCACTCTCCCTCTATCCCTCTCTCTCTCCTTCCTCTTAGCCATACCCATGTCCTCTCTGATTCAATCCCAGATAATTCCCTCTCTGTGGGATTGGATGATTGCAGCAGGCGAAAGCGAAAGTGAGATTACACTGACTGATTAGTGAGCAGGATCGGAGCTACATCATCTGCACACACACACACACACACACACACACACACACATACACCCATACAAAGCAAATATTCACCACGTGATACAGTACTATAATGTGCATGAGTACACTCTCACATGCACACACACTCAGAGAGACACACACAAACACTTTGTTTAATTTCCCATCTGTTTAACCCCTGCTCTTTGACCTCTGACCTACAGGGTGATGTCTGATTGGCCACTGGGGGGTGGCTGTCCTCTCGGTCACCAGCTCACCCTCTGAGGCTTATGGGATAGGACGCCCCCCTCCCCACCCGCCCGTAACCTCCTGACCTGTAACCCCAGTGACAACTGTGCCAAATACTGTACCTGGCGATTGGAGCCCCGGTCCTGACATGGGCAGCCCCGGCTGGGAGGTGGGTGAAGTGAACCTAGCATTAAAAGACACATAACAGATGTTTTGTTTTGCCGTTTTTTCCTTCATATCTGTGTGTGTGTTTTGTCTCCAATCCACTATCTACCTGGTATTTCATACACATTACATGGTAATTGCATCATAACAACCTATTCATTACTTTCTCTGGGATTCATTAAATCAAGCTGTTCTATTCAACTTCCATGGTCATCCAACATCTCCTTTCCCCTGTCCATCCAGGTGGGTCCGGCAGGGCCGGTGGAGCCCGTGCTGGAGGCCTTGTGTCCAGAGTGTGGTCAGATCCACCGGGCCTGGGAGAACCACCTCTATAACTACCGCCTGGAGGTGGACGATGACCTGGTGTGTCACATCTGCCTGCAGCCCCTGGTCCAGCCCCTGGACACACCCTGCGGACACACCTTCTGTGCCCGGTGCCTCCGCAGCTTCCTCCAGGAGCGGGACTTCTGCCCGCTGGACCGGGAGCGCCTCCATCTGCAGGTGTGTAGGCGGAGCAGCATCCTGGTACACAAGCTGCTTGACAAGCTGTCTGTGTCCTGTCCCCTGGCCCCGGCCTGCAGCCTCAGCATGCCCCGCTGTGACCTGGAGGCTCACCTCAAACACAGGTATAGTGGAGTCATGCACACACACACTTACACACTTGAAACACAGGTAGAGTGGAGTCACGCACACACTTACACACCTGAAACACAGGTAGAATGGAGTCACGCACACACACACTTACACACCTGAAACACAGGTAGAGTGGAGTCACACACACACACACTTACACAACAGAAACACAGGTAGAGTGGAGTCACGCACACACACACTTACACACCTGAAACACAGGTAGAGTGGAGTCATGCACACACACACTTACACACTTGAAACACAGATAGAGTGGAGTCATGCACACATACACTTACACACCTGAAACACAGGTAGAGTGGAGTCATGCACACACACACTTACACACTTGAAACACAGGTAGAGTGGAGTCACACACACACTTACACACCTGAAACACAGGTAGAGTGGAGTCACACACACACTTACACACCTGAAACACAGGTAGAATGGAGTCACACACACACTTACACACCTGAAACACAGGTAGAATGGAGTCACACACACACTTACACACCTGAAACACAGGTAGAATGGAGTCACACACACACTTACACACCTGAAACACAGGTAGAGTGGAGTCACACACACACTTACACACCTGAAACACAGGTAGAGTTGTCACGATCGTCAAAGGGACTGAGAGAGGACCAAGGCGCAGCGCGTGGAAAGTACATCTTCTTTTATTTTAGAAGAGCAACGAACAAAACAACAAACTGACGACCGTGAAGCTATACAAACATAAGTGCTGACACAAAACACTTCGACATAGACATTTCCCCACAAACAGCTAAAGCCTATGGTTGCCTTAAATATGGCTCCCAATCAGAGACAACAATAACCAGCTGTCTCTAATTGAGACCCAATTCAGGCAACCATAGACTTTCCTAGATACCTACACTCAACCATAGACACAGCTAGACTTCTATACTAAACATAAACCCAACTACTCTAATAAACCCCCTTAACCTTACAACCACCCTAGACACTACAAAAAACACATACATTCCCCATGTCACACCCTGACCTAACTAAAATAATTAAGAAAACAAAGAATACTAAGGCCAGGGCGTGACAAGAGTGGAGTCACACACCACTTACACACCTGAAACACAGGTAGAGTGGAGTCACACACACACTTACACACCTGAAACACAGGTAGAGTGGAGTCACACACACACTTACACACCTGAAACACAGGTAGAATGGAGTCACACACACACTTACACACCTGAAACAGAGGTAGAGTGGAGTCACACACACACTTACACACCTGAAACACAGATAGAGTGGAGTCATGCACGCACACACCACTCCTGGTGGAAGGAGTGGTCTAGCAAACATCATATGGGAAGAGCCGTATGGGAAGAAGTTTCCCATAACCACTGATAGAGGGCCAGATATACCTTCATCCCTGTACTGGTTAAAGGCCCAGTGCAGTCAAAAATATGATTTTCTTGTGCTTGCTATATATTTACACACTATTTGGGTTGGAATAATACTGGTTTGAATAATACTGGTTGGAATAATACTGTGAAATTGTGAAAAGTATGATAATGCCCTTTTAGTATAAGAGCTGTTTGAAAAGACAACCTGAAATTTCAGCCTGTTTTGGTGGGATGGAGTTTTGGCCTGCCTCTTGACATCGTCATGCGGTAAATGAGTTAATAGACCGATAAGAAAGATAGTTCCAAACCTCTCGGCCAATAACAGCTAGTTTTCAGTTTCCCCCTCCCCACTCAGACCACTCCCAGTCAGTCCTAGCAAGGATTTTGATTGAGATATTGCTCTTTGCTAAGAAGCTATTTTGGTTTATTTTTGACCATTTTAATAGAAAACAATCACAGTAAGGTACTTAATTGTTACCCAGAAATGACTTGATATTGAGATAAAAATGGCTGCATTGGACCTTTAAGGTTAGGGCTGACTATGATCAACTGATCCTAGACCTGTTTCTTACAAGCAGCTCCCCACTGGGAGACCACACAGGGATTATTAGGTCCCTGGTCATGTGATTAGGGATTACCAGCCAGTGACTTGGTCATGTGTTGTGTTGTCTGGCCGAGGCTCCATGTCCTCTGACTTTCACCATGCTGGGAAACTTCAACTCCAGAGACCTGTTCAACCACTTTTTCTGTGACACTGCCAAGGGCAACCCCGACCTATGGTGAGTCCGGTGGTAGGGTAATACATCTGGCTGTTCTAGCACCTCTCTAATCGGGTGATCAACCCACAAAGCCTCACACACACACACACATAACTCAGTGTGGGTGGTGGTGGGGAACTCAGCAGGCTTGTGGTAGCTGTGAGATGTGTTGATGTGTGTGTAGCTACTATATCCGCGGTGAGGGAGGTCTGCTGTGTAACGTACTACAAGTTGTTTAGATGTCGGTTGAAACAGAGTAGAATTTGGCCTCTAACATGTTATAAATTGATGCTGAACCTTGTAGTGCTTGAATCAGCGATTAGGACAAACGTTGCATTACTGTGTAGAGATGTATCTTACCTATCTGGAGTTTAATGCCTGGGTGCTAGCCTTTCGTCTTCAGCCAACTCGTTTGTTGTTGTCCTGACTCCTGCTGTGACATGACAACAACAAAGGATTTGGTTAAAGCTGGAACATACTGGTTACTAGGCTACACTGAACTGTGTGAGGTTCTGGACTGATTCTGGACTAGACCAGAGGAATGCCAACTGAAAACTGATCACTTTTATTTAGCTGAATTCCACATTCTGTAGGTATCCTTAGGGAAATGTCTCAGAGGATATTTACCTTAACGAGCTATGGCTAATGAGCTGTTGTTAACACTGACAGGCTTTCCCTGAGTCAGCTGTCTGGGCACGGGACACCCCTCTCTGCCCTCTCCAGTCCAGCCCTTGGCCCAGTCCACTTAAGCTAAATTAAACTTATTTTTAAGTGCATCCTTTCTTACTTCCTTCCTCCCTCAAAGTCATCACTGATCTACCAAGGTTGGATTGGTGAAACCAATGAGTGCCAACAATGTCAACAATGTAACGGTGAGAATCGCAGAATGGGGAACTTACTAAATGACTGAAGAGTTTGACTGTGTGATATTAGGTTGCTTCTTGTGTAAATATTTTCCGTCTGGACCTCAATGAATGAATGAAGGGAGTAAGGGAGGATAACTTTCAAAGTGTTTGAACAAAGCCAATGGCTAGATGTTCACTACACCTTCTCCTCAGCTGATGGACAAGCATATGCAAAATTGCTTCAGGGGGGGCATTCATGTTCTGGCAGGTGAGATCTGTCTCATTCTAAGTTGTCCCTAATGAGGTCTCTCTGAGGTGTCTGTTTTGGGACTGGGCATTCTTTGCTCTGTTCTCAATAGCATCTATAGATTAAGGCCCAGATCCATGTGGTTAGTGCCCTCTGCCCCAGCCCTAAAACAGTAATGGAGCTAATTATGGGATGAGATCATGAGAGACAAAATTGGGTGTCTGTCAGCTTGGACATTTAATATTGTTTGTGGTCCTGCAGCTGCCTTAAAGTCATTTATTGGACACTGCCGCTCCCATTAGATTAGAACAGAAACATGTCAGGGCACTTGGAGCGTCCTTCGGAGGGACTGGTCGGAAACATCCCAGGGCACTTGGAGCGTCCTTCGGAGGGACTGGTCGGAAACATCCCAGGGCACTTGGAGCGTCCTTCGGAGGGACTGGTCGGAAACATCCCAGGGCACTTGGAGCGTCCTTCGGAGGGACTGGTCGGAAACATCCCAGGGCACTTGGAGCGTCCTTCGGAGGGACTGGTCGGAAACATCCCAGGGCACTTGGAGCATCCTTCGGAGGGACTGGTCAATGTAATAGTCCAGTGGCCATTTGATTAATTGTTCAGCAGTCTTATGGCTTGGGGGTAGAAGCTGTTAAGGAGACTTTTGGTCCTAGACTTGGCGCTCCGGTACCGCTTGCCTTGCGGTAGCAGGGAACAGAGTCTATGACTTGGGTGACTGGAGTCTCTGACAATTTTATGGGCTTTCCTCTGACACCGCCTATTATATAGGTCCTGGATTGCAGGAAGCTTGGCCCCAGTGATGTACTGGGCCGTACGCACTACCCTCTGTAGTGTCTTACGGCCAGATGCCGAGAAGTTGCCATACCAGGCGGTGATGCAACCGGTTAGGATGCTCTCAATGGTGCAGCTGTATAACTTTTTGAGGATCTGGGGACCCATGACAAATCTTTTCAGTCTCCTGGGGGGAAAAGGTTTTGTCGTGCCCTCTTCACGACTGTCTTGGTGTGTTTGGACCATTTTGGGGCGGCAGGTAGCCTAGTGGTTAGAGCGTTGGGCTAGTAACCGAAAGGTTGCTAGATCGAATCCCCGAGCTATCGTTCTGCCCCTGAACAAGGCAGTTAACCCACTGTTCCTAGGCAGTCATTGTAAATAAGAATTTGTTCTTAACTGACTTGCCTAGTTAAATAACAAATAAAACAATTATTAAATGATAGTTTGTTGGGGATGTGGACACCAAGGAACTTGAAACTCTCGACCCGCTCCACTACAGCCCTGTTGATGTGAATGGGGGCCTGTTCGGCCCGCCTTTTCCTGTAGCTCCTTTGTCTTGCGCACATTGAGGGATAGATTGTTGTCCTGGCACCACACTGCCAGTTCCTCCTCCCTATAGGCTGTCTCATCGTTGTGTCATCAGCAAACTTAATGATGGTGCTGGAGTCGTGTTTGGCCACACAGTCGTGGGTGAACAGCGAGTACAGGAGGGGACTAAGTATACACGCCTGAGGGGCCCTAGTGTTGAGGATCAGCGTGGCAGACGTGTTGTTGCCTACCCTTACCACCTGGGGGCGGCCCGTCAGCAAGTCCAGGATCCAGTTGCAGAGGGAGGTGTTTAGTCCCAGGGTCCTTAGCTTAGTGATGAGCTTCGTGGGCAGTATGTTGTTGAACGCTGAGCTGTAGTCAATGAACAGCATTATCACATAGGTGTTCCTTTTGTCCAGGTGGAAAAGGGCAGTGTGGAGTGCGATTGAGATTGCATCAGCTGTGGATCTGTTGGGGCGGTATGCGAATTGGAGTGGGTCTAGGGTATCCGCGATGATGCTGTTGATGTGAGCCATGACCAGACTTTCAAAGCACTTCATGGCTACCGACGTGAGTGCTACAGGGCGGTAATCATTTAGGCAGGTTACCTTCGCTTCCTTGGGCACAGGGACTATGGTGGTCTGCTTGAAACATGTAGGTATTACAGATTCAGTCAGGGAGAGGTTGAAAATGTCAGTGAAGACACTTGCCAGTTGGTCCGTGCATGCTTTGAGTACACGTCCTGGTAATCCATCTGGCCCCGTGGCTTTGTGAATGTTGACCTGTTTAAAGGTCTTGCTCACATTGGCTACCGAGAGCGTTATTACACAGTCATCCAGAACAGCTGGTGTTCTCGTGCATGCTTCAGTGTTGCTTGCCTCGAAGCGAGCATAAAAGGCATTTAGCTCGTCTGGTAGGCTCGCGTCACTGGGCAGCTCACATCTGGGTTTCCCTTTGTAATCCGTAATAGTTTTCAAGCCATGCCACATCCAACGAGCATCAGAGCCGGTGTAGTAGGATTCAATCTTAATCCTGTATTGACGCTTTGCTTGTTTGATGGTTTGTCTGAGGGCGTAGTGGGATTTCTTATAGGGGTCCGGATTAGTCTCCCGCTCCTTGAAAGCCTTTAGCTCGATGCGGATGTTGCCTGTAATCCATGGCTTCTGGTTGGTATATGTATGTACCGTCGCTGTGGGGATGACGTCATCATGCACTTATTGATGAAGCCGATGACTGAGGTGGTATACTCCTCAATGCCATTGGATGAATCCCGGAACATATTCCAGTCTGTGCTAGCAAAACAGTCCTGTAGCGTAGCATCCACGTCATCTGACCACTTCCGTATTGAGCGAGTCACTGGTACTTCCTGCTTTAGTTTTTGCTTGTAAGCAGGAATCAGGAGGATAGAATTATGGTCAGATTTGCCAAATGGAGGGCAAGGGGGAGCTTTGTATGCATCTCTGTGTGTGGAGTAAAGGTGGTCTAGAGTTTTTTTTCCTCTGGTTGCGCATGTGACATGCTGGTCAAAATTAGGTAAAACTGATCATTCAGCCTACAGTAGCCGCCAATGTGTGGTGTTCAATGTAGGCCTACATTCCATGAGACTTTTGTAAAAAAAAACATGCAGAACTTGACATTAACCTGTTTATCCACTTGTCCTTCAGACAAGGTGACTGAAAATGTTGTTGTGTTGTCTGAGGCAAGAAACCACTTTACAAACGATGCATCATTATTCCCATACCATTAATACAGATAATCAGACGAATGATGCTACCCTCTGCCTATTGGCTACTTAGTTTATTCAAGCCTGTCTCAAAATACAACACTGCTCCTTTAAGACAAAAAAAAGCTATTTACCTGACTCGCTTTTCAAAGATGCACACGTTTTGTGCTGTTGTAGGAAGCGATCACTCCCCCATTGCTGTCAACAAAGTATCTATACCTGGGCTAATAACTCACTAACTGGCAAAGGATATGAACATATATGTACAAATGTGCACATGCTCACTACATGTAGTTCTCGCTTTGATCTCAAAACAAGCGCATCTACTCACGACCGCTCATGCTGTAAAAACAGTCCAGTTCAAAGTGAATGGCACAGATCCATATATGGAAATTCTTTATTTGCATTTAGGCCTACTGCAGCTCTGATTGGTTATGGCACACCGGTCTGTGTAGAGTACGGGCCTTGAATTGTGCCTGTCAATGCAATAGTATCCTACTCCCAAGCGTTCTGCCGACAACAAAATCTCTTGCATAGTTTGTTTTGTTTTCGGTATGTTGCATTGATAGTGCCTAATATTGCGTTGATTCGATCACAATTCCCACAGTAAAGGGAAACGTTGATAGTGTTAACTAATGGGGAAAACTCTAGAATGTTGAGGGAAGTTCAATCTCGTGCTTCTCTCGTGCACAGCTTAGAGGGAACATTGGCCAGTTGTGTAACCTCTGAAATCCCCCTCTCTCTGTGCCCAGGTGTCCGGGGACGCGGTCTCAGCAGACCAATTTACAGGGCCCACCATGTGATCACGGGGAGGAGGGAGCCATGGTGACCAGCCCACCCAGGTCCCCCCACTCCCTCCAGACGGAGACAGACCTGCGGGAGGAGAGCTCCCCCCCGCCCCCTGGTGGCACTGCAGGCAGCAGTGTTCCCATGTGGACTGATGAGCCTGGACTGGACAACCCTGCCTTTGAGGAGAGCACTGAGGAGGACAGTGAGTAAGAGTAATAACTGTGTGTGTGTGTGTGTGTGTGTGTGTGTGTGTGTGTGTGTGTGTGTGTGTGTGTGTGTGTGTGTGTGTGTGTGTGGGTGTATTACTAACCTCTCTCTCTCTGTGTAGGGGTGGTAGGGTTGGAGTGTGTGGTACCCAGGGTAAAGCGACCCCTCAGTAACCCCTGCATCCACCTCCTCCGTACCGCCAGCTCCGCCTCCACAGGGTGGGACTGCCCCGAGTCCCCGCCCCTCTCCGCAGAAGAAGGTATGACATCACTTCCTCCATCTGACTTGCTTTCCTTAACCTTAATCTCTAAATGCCTTGAATCTAAACATTCATGAATATAAGAGATTGATGTGCTTCCATGTCCATGTGTATCTCCCAGGTTGTGTGAAGCTGCCGTCCATTCCAGAGGGTGAGATCACCACCATCGAGGTCCACCGCTCCAACCCCTATGTAGAACTTGGCATCAGCATCGTCGGGGGCAACGAGACACCCCTTATCAACGTGGTGATCCAGGAAGTTTACCGTGACGGGGTCATTGCTCGAGATGGCAGGCTTCTGGCTGGAGACCAGATACTACAGGTGAGGGTCCTGCATGGCTGTAATCTTTCTTCTATCTCCACTCTTCCTCTTCCTAACCACTTTACCCCCCTTTCCTCCTTCTCTCTTATCCTCCTCTCTTAAAGGGATACTTCAGGATTTTGGCATTGAAGCCCTTTATCTACTTTCCTAGAGTCAGATGAACTCATGGATACCATTTTTAAGTTTCTGCCTGCAGTTTGAGGGTAGTTGCTAACTAGCGTTAGCACAATTGCTAACTGGTGTTAGCGCAATGACTGGAAGTCTATGGTAACTGCTAGCATGCTAGTAGATGCAATCAGATATACATTTGAGGAGATGGGAAACTCCATTTGGAATCGTATTAGCGGCCATTGTGTACGTTGCCTATGGGTCATCCATGGACCACGCAGTGCATTCTGGGAGATTCTGGGACAGGGAGAGCTCTCCTTCAAGGAGTGAATGGGGCTCAGTTAAGCACTAGCTCTAAAACTCAAAATTAGCATGAATTTAGTACACCATTACATATATTTTCTGAGATGTGAGATAGTTCACTTGTTCTCTGTAATATCGTATAGCTTTGCAATTGTGACTTTACATACTTTCGAGGAAAATAGGCAGGTTTCTCGATCCTGATTTGAGAAGGGATTGCGTGATGATTAGTTTAGCAACCGTGTGGCGTAGCATGACATCGTGAATGCAATTGGTCAACGGTCTGCTAGGTGAGACGTTATACTTTCCTCCATTCATTGCCCATTGGGATTCCTATCTCCTCCTTTCTCTAATATCTCTAATGCAGTGACTGGAAGTCTATGGTACCTACTTTCTAGTAGATACCATAGACTTCCAGTCATTGCGCTAATGCTAGTTAGCATTGGCTCGCAAAATTACCTCTAACTTCCTTCTACTGGACACAGAGACATAAAAATGGTACCATGAGTTCATCTGACTCTGGGGAAGTAGATAAAGGGCCTCATTGCTAAAATCCCAAAATATCCCTTTAAGTGCTCTCTCTCCCCCTTCCTAGGTCAACAGTGTAGACATCAGCAACGTGCCCCATAACTTTGCCCGCTCCACGTTTGCACGCCCCTGTGCCATGCTACAGCTCACTGTCCTGAGAGAGCGTCGCTGTGCCTCTCGCCCGCCCCCTTTCACCACCCGTTCTGTGCCTCACGCCCCCTGCTCCACCCCAGAGAGCACCCCATCCAGCCCTGCCAGCCTGAGGATCACCCTGCACAAGCGGGACTCGTCAGAGCAGCTGGGCATCAAGCTGGTGCGGAGGACGGACGAGGTGGGGGTGTTTGTGTTAGACCTGCTGGACGGCGGCCTAGCAGCCAAGGACGGGAGGCTGTGTAGTAACGACCGCGTGCTGGCGGTCAATGAACAGGACCTACGCCACGGCACGCCTGAACAGGCTGCTCAGATCATACAGGTAAGGCTAGGGTTGAAACAGTGTTTCTGAAACGGTGAGTTGGGACAGTTCCTCTTGGCTTCGAGTTCTTAGGAAACTATGCAGTATTTAGTATTTTATGCATTATTTCTGACATTGTTACCCCAGGAAATCTTAAGTCTTATTACATACAGCCGGGAAGAACTATTAGATATAAGAGCAACGTCAACTTACCAACATTACGACCAGTAATACGACTTTACCGAAGCGGATCCTCTGTTCGGACCACCACCCAGGACAATGGATCTAATTCCAGTAGTCGACCCAAAACAACGGCGCCGCAGAAGGGGCAGACGAAGCGGCCACCTGGTCAGGCTCCGTAGACGTGTACATCTCCCACCACTCCCGAGTATACTACTAGCCAATGTCCAGTCTCTTGTCAACAAGGTAGACGAAATTTGAGCAAGGGTTGTCTTCCAGAGAGACATCAGAGATTGTAACATTCTCTGTTTCACGGAAACATGGTTCTCTCGGGATATGTTGTCGGTTCAGCCACCGGGCTTCTCCATGCATCGCGCCGACAGAGATAAACACCTCTCTGGGAACAGGAAGGGCGGGGGTGTATGCTTCATGATTAACGACTCATGGTGTAATCATAACAACATACAGGAACCCAAGTCCTTCTGCTCACTGACCTGGAATTCCTTACAATCAAATGCCGGCCATTTTACCTACCAAAATAATTCTCATCAGTTATAGTCACAGCTGTGTACATTCCCCCTCAAGCAGACACCAAGACGGCCATAAAGGAACTTCACTGATCTCTATGCAAACTGGAAACCATATATCCTTAGGCTGCATTTATTGTAGCTCGGGATTTTAACAAAGCAAATTTGAGAACAAAGCTACGTAAATTCTACCAGCATATTGATTGCGCTACGCGCATGGGCAATGCCCTCGACCACTGCTACTCTAACTTCCAAATGCATACAAAGCCCTCCACCGCACTCCCTTCGGCAAATACGACCACGACGCCATCTTGCTCCTACCGTTTTATAGGCAGAAACTCAAACAGGACGTACCAGTGACGAGAACCATTCAATGCTGGTCCGACCAATCGGAAGCCACGCTTCAAGATTGTTTTGATCACGCGGACTGGAATATGTTCCAGTCAGCCTCAGAGAACAACATCGACCTATACGCTGACTCGGTGAGTGCGTTTATAAAGAAGTGCATTGGAGATGTTGTACCCACTGTGACTATTAAAACCTACCCTAACCAGAAACCGTGGATGGATGGCGGCATTCGCGCAAAACTGAAAGCGTGATCCACTCCATTTAACCATGGAAAGAGGTCTGAGAATATGACTGAATATAAACAGGGTAGTTATTCCCTCCGCAAGGCAATCAAATAAGAGAAGTGCCAGCACAGGGACAAGGTGGAATTGCAATTCAACGGCTCAGACACAAGACATATGTGGCAGGGTCTACAGGAAATCACAAACTACAAAAAGTAAACCAGCCACGTCATGGACACCGACGTCACGCTTCCAGACAAACTAAACACCTTCTTTGCCCACTTTGAGGAAATACAGTGCCACCGTCGCGACCCGCTAACAATAACTGCACCCCCCCCCCCCTCTCCTTCTCTGTGGCTGACGTGAGTAAAACATTTAAACGTGTTAACGCTCGCAGGGCTGCTAGCCGCGTCCTCAGAGCATGCGCAGACCAGCTGGCTGGTGTGTTTACGGACATATTCAATCGCTCCCGATCCCAGTCTGTTGTCCCCACATGCTTCAAGATGGCTACCATTGTTCCTATACCCAAGAAGGCAAAGATATCTGAACTAAATGACTACCGCCCCGTAGCACTCACTTTTGTCATCATGAAGTGCTTTGAGAGACTAGCCAATGATCATATCACCTCCACCTTAACAGCCATCCTAGACACACTTCAGTTTGCATACCGCCCCAACAGGTCCACAGAAGACGCAATCGCCATCACACTGCACACTGCTCTAGCCCATCTGGACAAAAGGAATACCTATGTAAGAATGCTGTTCATTGACTACTGCTCAGCATTCAACACCATAGTACCCTCCAAGCTCATCATCAAGCTGGAGGCCCTGGATCTCAACCCAGCCCTGTGCAATTGGGTCCTGGACTTTCTGACGGGCCGCCCCCAGGTGGTGAAGATAGGAAACAACAGCTCCACTTCGCTGACCCTCAACACTGGGGCCCCACAGGGGTGCGTGCTCAGCCCCCTCCTGTACTCCCTGTTCACCAACGACTGCGTGGCCATGCATGCCTCCAACTCAATCATCAAGTTTGCAGACGACACTACAGTAGTGGGCTTGATTACCAACAACGACGAGACAGCCTACAGGGAGGAGGTGAGGACACTCGGGAGTGTGGTGTCAGGAAAACAACCTGTCACTCAACGTCAACAAAACAAAGGAGATGATCATGGACTTCAGGAAACAGCAGAGGGAGCAGCCCCCTATCCACATCAAAGGGACAGTAGTGGAGAAGGTGGGAAGTTTTAAGTTCATCGGCGTACACATCACAGACAAACACAGACAGCGTGGTGAAGAAGGCGCAACAGCCAACCTCAGGAGGCTGAAGAAATATCGCTTGTCACCCAAAACGCTTACAAACCTTTACAGATGCACAACCAAGAGCATCCAGTCGGGCTGTATCACAGCCTGGTACGGCAACTGCACCACCCTCACCTGCAAGGCTCTCCAGAGGGTGGTGCGGTCTGCACAACGCATCACCGGGGGCAAACTACCTGCCCTCCATGACATCTACAGCACCTGAGGTCACAGGAAGGCCAAAAAGATAATCAGGGACATCAACCACCTGAACCACTGCCTTTTCACAACGCTACCATCCAGAAGACGAGGTCAGTACAGGTGCAGCAAAGCTGGGACAGAGAAACTGAAAAACAGCTTCTATCTCAAGGTCATCAGACTGCTGAACAGCAATCACTAACTCAGAGAGGCTGCTGCCTACACTGAGACTCTATCACTGGCCACTTTAATAAATGGATCACTAGTCACTTTACACAATGCCACTCTAAATAATGCCACTTTATGTTTACATACAGTATCTTACATTACTCAAATCACATGTATATACTGTATTTTATTCATAATGTTCACATATCTTACATTACTCATATTTTATACCATCTATTGCACCTTTCCTATGCCGCTCGGCCATCGCTCATCCATATACTTACATGTACATATTCTCATTCACCCCTTTAGATTTGTGTGTATTAGGTAGTTGTTGGGGATTGTTAGATTACTTGTTAGATATTACTGCACTGTCGGAACTAGAAGCACAAGCATTTCGCTACACTTGCATTAACATCTGCTAACCATGTGTATGTGGCAAATAAAATGTGATTTGATTTGATGGCTAACCCTACTCCCTTTCCCTGTCGACTACAGACCAGCGGCGAGAGAGTTTTTCTACTGATTGGCCGGCCCAGTAAGCCTACCCCTCCACCAAGCTCCACTTCCAACAGAGACCTGTACTGCCATGACCACTTCCTCCCCAATCACCACCACCACCACCACTACAGCTTCTCCCCCAGTCCCAGCCCAGTGCCTACCTGTGCCCACCTGGCTCGCTCCAGCACCCACAGAGTGAGTACACACACCTGAAGGGAGTGTGTGTGTCTGACTGTGTCTTTTCATGTGTATCTTTGTATACTGACCTCTCTTATCGTGTGTGTGTGTGTGTGTGTGTGTGTGTGTGTGTGTGTGTGTGTGTGTGTGTGTGTGTGTGTGTGTGTGTGTGTGTGTGTGTGTGTGTGTGTGTAGGACCTGTCCCAGTGTGTGACCTGTAAGGAGAAACACATCACTGTTAAGAAGGAGCCTCATGAGTCTCTGGGTATGACCGTGGCCGGGGGGCGGGGCAGCAAGAGCGGCGAGCTGCCCATCTTTGTGACCAGCGTCCAACCACACGGCTGCCTGTCACGTGATGGACGAATCAAACGAGGTGAGTAATGGCTCACATCCCCCAGTGGGAGCTTCTGATATTATTCTCAAGGCCTAATTCAAGTTGTCAGTTTTAGGTTTGGCTCTCTTCCTGTGCTCATTATCTGTTCAGCTGAAGTCTCAGAGGTCAGTGTCTCTCAGGACTATTTGTCCCTAACTAACTGTTCTTCTCTGTCCTTTTTATCCCTCCCTCTGTTTCCCCCTCTCTTTTTTTCCTCTCTCTCACTCCTACACACACACACACACACACACACACACACACACACACACACTCTCTCTCATTCCCTCCAGGTGACATCCTCCTGAGTATCAATGGTCAGGACCTGACCTACCTGAGCCACAGTGAGGCGGTGGGCACCCTGAAGGCCAGCGCAGCATCGCCCTCCGTCCAGCTGAGGGCGCTGGAGGTCAGCATGGTGGAGGAGCCGGGCCAGGTTCAGAGTCCCGAGGATCAGCTGTTTCCCCCACACCACCACACACACAACTCAGACTACGACTCCTCCTGGTCCCCTTCTTGGGTCTTGTGGCTCGGCCTGCCCAGGTACAGAGAATATAACCCTCACACACACACCTGTTTGGGTTGGACTCACTTGGGGTGTTTGGGATATTGGGAGTTTGTGTGAAAGTATTGCTTTGACTTATTTAGTGGTTTCATGTTAGTGTAGGTGATGCTGAGGAGAGGAAGACCTTTTAGACTATTGAAGTCCACCTGAAGTCATCTGTGGAGATTGTGTTTGAGTGTGTGAGGTATTGGAATGTATATGTCTTTCGTTTCATGTGTCAGTATTATGTGTGTGAGCCAGGGTGTGTGTGTGTTACGTAAGGAGGTCCATATGGGGGATTATGTTTGTGTGTGTGTTGTCCTGAACTGTGCTGTAGTGTGGATTATCAACTGAGAGGCATGTGGTGACATCCCCAATGTCTCTCCAGAATTCCTCCTTCTGAGACTGAGTCTTTTTTTCTTACGCTCTCTCCTTTTCTTCTGCTGTCTTTCTTTGTTTCTCTCCCTCCTTCTGAATCACCCTTACTCTATCGCTTTCTTTCCCTCCCTATCTGTCTCTCTGTTTCCTCCCTCCTTTTCTGTCTTTCTCTTGCCCTCCTTCCCCATTTCTCTCCCTGCTCCTCCCTCTATCTTCCCCCCCCTGTCTCTCGCCCTCTCACTAAAACACTGGCTCATTCTCTCCGTCCATCTCTCTCCCTTTGTATTCTCTCTCTCTCAGCTACCTTCACAGTAGCCATGAGATTGTTCTACGTAGAAGTCACCCTGGGAGCTGGGGCTTCAGCATCGTCGGGGGATACGAGGAAAACCATAGCAACCAGGCATTCTTCATCAAGACCATTGTCCTTGGAACGCCTGCATACTACGATGGCCGCCTCAAGTAAGCCTTCAGTCATGTTGTTGGGTTGTGAGCATATACTCACATTTCCGTTCTTTGTAAGTTAATTGTCAATAAAGTACATCTTATATTATCTTACATATACACTGTATTAGGTACACCATCTAGTACCGGTTCGGACCCCCCTTTGCCTCCAGAACAGTCTGAATTCTTCTGGGCATGGAAACATTGCTCAATTGGTAACAAGGGACTTAACATGAGCCATGAAAACATTCCCCACACCATTCCACCACCCCCACCAGGCTGTACCATGCCTGCTGCTTATGCCAAATCCTGACTCTGCCATCAGCATGATGCAACAGGAACCGGGATTGGATGGACCAGGCAATGTTTATCCATTCCTCAATTGTCCAGTGTTGGTGATCTTGTGCCCACTGGAGCTGCTTCTTCTTGTTTTTAGCTGATAGGAGTGGAACCCGGTGTGGTCGTCTGCTGCAGTAGCCCATCTGTGACAAGGACCGCCAAGTTGTGTGTTCCGAGATGCTGTTCTGCAGAACAGCATGTTGTACTGCGCCGTTATTTTCCTTTTTGTGGGCCGCTTGTTAGATTCTTGCCATTCTCCTTCTACCTCTCATCAATAAGCTGTTTTTGCCCACAGGACTGCCACTGACTGGAGCTTTTTTGTTTGTCTCATCATTCTCGCTAAACCCTAGACACTATCTTGTGTGAAAATACCAGGAGGCCGGCCATTTCTGAGATACTGGAACCGGAGCCCTTGATATCAATGATCATACCACTCTCAAAATCGCTTAGGTCAATAGTTTTGCCCATTATAACGTTCAATCGAACAGTCCCTGAATTCCTTGGTGCCTGTCTGCCTACTTTAAAGAGCAAGCCATGGCCATGTGACCATGGGGGGGGGGGGGGGTGTACTTAATAAACTGGTGTATATCTACTGTATGTGGTCCATCCATGTTGATGTGCCCCTCTGTTCCCTAGGTGTGGGGACATGATAGTGGCGGTTAATGGACTGTCTACGGCTGGGATGAGCCACTCAGCCCTGGTACCCATGCTGAAGGAGCAGCGTAGCAGAGTGGCTCTCACCGTGGTCTCCTGGCCTGGCAGCCTGGCATAGCATCATGCCATACTGAAATTACTGTAGACTGGATCTAACCAGGGCCAAATCAGGACTGCATCGAAACCAGGCTATGGCGCCAAATCATACCATACTGAAATTGTTTTAGATTGGACATACTGTAACCTGGGCCAAATTACAGACTTCATCAAACCAGGCTAGAGGAAACCTGGCCCTACTGAGCAAAATCACTTGATACTAGGCCAGACTGTGTCAGCCCCACAAACAGACTGTGTTCATATGGTCATGTTATCGGGACTGTATCTGTTAAAGGACAGTACATAGTCTCTGGACTGCAGTAGAAGATACCAAGGGTGTGTTCAGGTGGCTGCAACATTAGATAGAAATTCATTGCATAGAACAGAAGATTCTCTGCCATGTAGAATGATTTAGATCAGCTCTAGGCCATGTATTTCTGTCTGAAACGTTGCTAAGGTTATCAGGAGAAAAATGGGATAAACTTTTCACCTACTCGCTCCAACTGAATAAACCCAAGGCCTTACTCTGGGGGCCCAAGCGCCCTGGACACAGCGTTAGGCCTCATCACCATGATGACCCAGCCATCAGCTCCCTAGGGTTTACTTGTGGATTCTGCCATTTGATAAATATTTTCCACAGAGGGCATTTGGAGTCAGTTCTTACCCACATCTGCCTGGCCCCACACCGTCATACTGAAGGAGGAAAACACTGTGCTAGTGGAATAATTTCAGCACCTGGATGTGTTCAGGGGAGGTAATAGATTGCAAATCCTCTGATGACTGGGTTCTTTGTAAATTATTTGTATGAAGTTGCTGTTAAATTGCCCTGCTGTTATTTGTTGGGTTATCCCTGTGCTGTGAGGTGTTTTATGGTCTTATCTTCACACCACTGGCTCTGGCAAACAGGCTACGCTAGGCAGTCTGTGGATCCGGTAGTGGTACTCCATCCTACTCTTCCTTTCGGCAGTGTTAATACCGGCCTGGCACCCAAACAAAATCTTTACCCATCTCTAACAATACCACGACAAGTTCCATTGGTGTTCTGTGAGAACTATTGGAGTGGTGCATTTCAAGCACACTGATGCAATTTGTTCACCGTCACCAACCCTCCTACAGATTGGCCATTAGTGAACAGGTAGATCTAGTGGCCGCTTGAACAATGAGAAGGCAGTCGGCGGCTAGATCAGGTGGGACCACTAGCCACTCAGGGCTAGTAAGTGTGAATAGGCACAAGGCCGATAAAGTGGTTTCCTCAGTTTCTGGGATGCCACATGTCCTACTTGTATCCTAATTATTAAACTTCTAGTCTATCAAATAAGCCAGTCAATGTGTTTACCAAATTCACCTCCATGAAAAAAATAACCTGCTGGAGAACACAGATTTTGGGCCCAGTTCTCACACTTCCCAGGATGGAACAGACTTAATGATATTTACTTTCAAAGTATATTATGTGCAACACCATTGGGTATTTGTAAAGTGTCATAGTGCATTACATAACCATTAACAGACAAGGAGCCAGCCATGCATTGGTGAGGATTTATTAGGTAAGTGTTCAATACATAAACTGAAATTCAGCTCTTGAAAACTAACTAAACTGCTTGACAAATAGCAAAGAATAGGTTCCTGTTCCACAGGTTTCAGATTACCCCCCCCCCCCCATGGTTCTGATGGACCAGTCCAGGTTAGAGTAGCCCAAGCTGGTGTTATGATGTAGAGTAGCCCAAGCTGGTGTCATGGAGTTGGTCAGCCAGTCTGCTGGTCTCAGCCTGTGTGGAGGCTGGCCCCAACTTCATCTTCTGACTCAAAGGCTTGTTCTTTTTAGGGTGCACCTTCTGCAAAAGGAAAAAAAAAGCAGTGGTTTATAATATTACACGTAGTGATGTTATTCATCCTCCATATACCCAACAATACCAGCGTTTACCTGCAGCTTTTTCCTCTCTGGGTCATGAACCACTCGGTGTCGTCTCAAACTCTCCTAAGGAATATAAAAACATTTAGTTTAACACCAAATATTCCACTCAGACAGATTGAGTTCTGCAAAACTATTTGCGAAGTGACAGGATACCATAATTGTAACTTGAGTCTTGTCCCATGAGTTCACCTGCATAGCAAAGCGCTTGCCACAGCCTTCGTGGGTACAGGAGAATGCCATCTTGCCCTCATGGTCTGACACAACGTGGTTCTCCAGTTTGAAGTGGGTGGTGAAGGTCTTCTCACACCCAGCGTCAGCACACTGGAACACCCTCTTGGGCACACCAGAGTGGACCCGCAGCTGGTGCTGCTTCAAAAACCATGCCTCCAGGAACATCTTACTGCAGCCATCACACTGTAGCTTGACTTAACACAGAACCGGTGAAGACTTTACAATTGGATCAGTTTAAAATCTATATAATAATTAATGACCATGTGAGAGGACCACAAGACATGCAAAGGGATGAGTTGCAGCATGGTCAAGAGGGTGGCAGTGTTGGTGTTTGAGGGCCTACATACTTCTGTGCACAGCCTTCCTGTGCTTCTGATACTCTGACCAAGTCTTCCCCTGGAATGGACAGTCCTCCACAGCACAGGGGTAACCTGGGAAAGAGAAATGGCTAGATAAAAATGTATGAAACATCCACAGGACCTCTGATAAGACTTGAGATGGGTATGTGGCATGTGTAGGGCTCACCTTGGTGTACTTTCTCATGGTATGTGGCATGTGTAGGGCTCACCTTGGTGTACTTTCTCATGGCGCTTCAGTTCTCCGGGAGCAGCAAATTCTCTCTTACAGCCCTCAAAGATGCACCTATGGGAAAGGGTCAGAGTTCAGCCTGATGTGGTAGAGTCTACATTCTCTTGTAGAGGCCAGTGTGTTATACTTACTGAAAAGGCAGCAGCTGTGTGTGTTTAATCTGGTGTGTTTTGAGTTGGTTCTTCTTATTGAACTCCATCCCACAGTGCACATGGTCACACTAGAACATAATTTACAAACCTTTGAATGAAAATTAGCAGGAGGACCATTTGTCGTAGTCCAACATAACCTTCACTATTCCTCTAGCCACACCTGGAGGTGGAAGTCAAGGCATTCAGAATCTCGTGTTCACCCATCAACTGTTTCAGAACAGTGTCAAATTAAACCTAGGGCAACAAGGTGATGAAAACGTGGCGGTGCATTCAACCATGTAGGCAACGCCATGCACATAAACGTTGCTTGTCTGTCGTTAATGTTAATTTCCCCCCCCCCCCACTTACTCTGCATGTTGTCTGTTGTTGGTCATTCAGCTGGTTGAAATTAGACAAACTAACCGCAGGAAAATATTAAACAGGCAAAACACAGGTCTACTTCTGTGGCAAGATGTCTGCCTATGACCGAAGGCAAGTGCACAAGACTACATGCACACATACTAACAGATGTTTACATAGTTTAGAGCATGGGCTTCAGTGCTGGTGCTCTAAATAAAACTCACATTTCAAGCAGCAGTAGAATAAATTCAAATGTAAATTCATTAAACATTCTGGCTTAAGGAAATGTCCACGATTTTTGCAGAGCTTTGTTTCAGACTAAACCAAGTGGTATCCGTGATTCATTAGGTGCGTCAAAGTCTGACTTCGGTTTTGCCAACCTTATAGTGCTTCTCCTGGTGCTGGTGAACGCGAACTATGTGATTCTTCATGCTGGCATGTGTGACAAAGGCCTCGGAGCATCCTGCAGCCTGACACCTGCAGACGCACAGAAACAGATGAGTGACCGGAGGGAAGCTTGGAAGAGGAATAATGAATTGCATGACTCCGAGCACAATGGGTTAGCGCTACTACTCAAAACCATTTACAACTAAACCCTAGCTTTGGTGCTAGTTTTTACTTTAGCCAACTGACTGTCCACCAAATCACTTGGAAAGGCAACAATGAAACATTGAAGGCAGGAACAGCCATACAGGCTCATACACAACCGGTCATTGACCGTGAACCATTGCCCTATTGGATAGTGAAGCTTCATACTCACGTGTATGGCTTCTCTCCACTGTGGCTCAGCCCGTGTCTGGTGAGCTGGTAGCGGGTACAAAAGCTCTTGTCACAGTTCTCGCACGAGAAGGGTTTCTGTCAAAGAGAAACGTGACCAAGTAACAAAACAATATAGTACGTGTTTCTGACCGCAGACATTAATTGACGTAAGTGAAATACAACTGAACGTCAATAGGCTCATTCTTTCTGATTAACATAAACTTTAAATTCAGTACATAGATCTGATCTGGACCATCTGTTGAAAGATGCCAGCTGGGCAGGATAGGTACTCACCAAACCTGTGTGCTTGCAAAGATGGGCATCTAATTTCCATGATTTATTGTAGGTGGCATTGCAGTTGACAAAAGAACAAATAAAGCTTCTTTGGACTTGAATCCTTTCCCCCATCTTTAATTGTACAGATGACAGTGTTTTGATAACGCAAAACCAATACGGCAGGTCGTTTACCGGCCTACATGGGTTAACACACCTGAGGACTATATATTTTATTGGGCGATACCACTGTTGGATAATACAGGGGTGTTTCAATCCACCCAATGGAAAGTGAACAAAATAGAAAGCAAAGTCTGGCTCTGTAATAGCCTAAATTAATTTCAGGTCTAAGTACTATCATTATTTTGGTGAAATATTGATGATTTATAAATTAATATTGGACACCTGCTTCGTGATTTTATTCAGCCATCACCCTACATTTGAACGTAGTTAGTTCCTGATTGGAGGAGGTTGGAACAGTGGATTGCTGTGCATTTGTAACGGATGTGAAATGGCTATCTAGTTAGCGGTGGTGCGCGCTAATAGCCTTTCAATCTTTCAATCGGTGACTTCACTTGCTCTGAGACCTTGAAGTAGTGGTTCCCCTTGAGCGATGGGTAACGATGCTTCGTGGGTGACTGTTGTTGATGTGTGCAGAGGGTCCCTGGTTCGTGCGAGGGGACGGACTTTAAAGTTAAACTGTTACACATTGACGCACACTTGACTTTAAAACAGCATATAGCAAGGTACTGTAAAGCGTAGACTGATTATTTGATCTGGTTATGGCATATGTGAGAGCATGGGCAGCACAATTGAGGCCATCTCCATTTTGAAGTAGTCCATTTTCTTCTTCTACTACTTCTATGAGTTGGTAAACAAACTGAAAGGCTGCATACTGCCACCTGAAATGTATTGTTTGAACAGGTATAAAGCCATGTTATGAAATGTTTGCTAACAAGCAAGTATGGTGTAGAGAACCATTGTACCGTCTAAACTGCTGTGAAATATATTTTCTAGAACCCACAATATTGTATTTTCAACTGTTTGAAGCTGGTGTACAAAATTGAAAGTAAAAGACAGAAATAGTGTAACAGTTTAAATTTAGTCCGTCCCCTCGCCCCGGGCGCGAACCAGGGACCCTCTGCACACATCAACAACAGTCACCCACGAAGCATCGTTACCCATAGCTCCACAAAAGCCGCAGCCCTTGCAGAGCAAGGGGAACCACTACTTCAAGGTCTCAGAGCAAGCGACGTAAACGATTGAAAGGCTACTAGCGTGCACCACCGCTACCTAGCTAGCCATTTCACATCCGTTACAATAGCACACAAGAGAACAGCTCTACTACTTCTTAGACTTGCTTTCAATGAGAATGACAGATTTATAACCCACGTTTCAATGTGAATTTGGTTGGGTCATCCAAAAAGTTACATATTGCACCTTTAAACTTACATTCATGGCCTACTATGAAATAGGCTACTGCTTGAGATTGAGGCAAAATAGCCTCTTGCAAATGGATGTGATTGGGTTTCTGGCTCTGATTTCCAAGACCTAGATTAGTCCTATCTGTTATTGGTGAATTCAGTAGACTAGACTAGTCATTGATCATTTTTACTGAACAGCAGTTGTTGCAATTCAGGTCTTTGAGCTTGCCTGTCTCTGATTGATTGTAGGTTTTAAAACTGTCATGCAGGCTCCTGACACTGCATCGCTATCTTCTGTCTGTGGTGTGTGTGTGCGCGATTGTAGTCTGAGCTGAGCGACTGTCTGTCTCCAGTCTTCACACACCCGTTACATTTACAGCCCTAATCGTGATCTTATCAACCTCCTCCATATTGTTCTATGATAGATGTGATTTAGTCACAACCCAGTCTTCATTCTCCTGCTCTGTCCCAATGTGATGCTCTTCAAACCTGACTCCTCCAATCCTGTTGACAGTTCAACCCACTCCCAATTCTGAGACACTGCTCTTTATTTAGACTTAATTGGATTAACAGTATACTATGTTTCCACAAGGATACTTTAGTTGTGAATTCAGGAAAGCTTGACACAAATCAGAAAACAAAAGTGAAAATCTTCAATCCAATATGGTGTGTACATTACCTAACGACTAGAGACCAACTACCATGCATGTACCATGATCTGGTGTGAAATCTTAGAACGGCTTCTCTGAATGAGGCCTATTGAGAACCCCAGGGCGGTACCTCTGCTCCCTCCACGCTTCAGGTCACCCGGCCGCCATCGTTATCAGCCTTTCCACCTCCACGTCCGGTCCCCGACTGTCCCAATCCCTTCACTGACAGGGGACTGGATCGATAACCCTGGGTCTGTATCTGTGTATGGTCATGGTCTACACTGATAACCACTCCTGGCAAGTGAAGGTGGAAGAAAGACCCTATCTGTCCACTATCACCTAGAGAGATACAGTGCATTCTGTGTAATCAGGCCAGAGACAAAGAAAGAGAACAGAGAGAGATGAAACTAGCAGGATTGAGAGAACATGAAATCATGGAAACTGTGATTGGAAGAGAGAGACACAATCTGATGTCTGTCGATATATCATCCCATATGGCTTCTGCTCTCCACCGTCCACCAGTGGTGTGTGTTTGTGAGGCTTCTGCACTCCACCGTCCACCAGTGGTGTGTGTTTGAGGCTTCTGCACTCCACCGTCTACCAGTGGTGTGTGTTTGTGAGGCTTCTGCTCTCCACCGTCTACCAGTGGTGTGTGTTTGTGAGGCTTCTGCACTCCACCGTCTACCAGTGGTGTGTGTTTGTGAGGCTTCTGCTCTCCACCGTCCACCAGTGGTGTGTGTTTGTGAGGCTTCTGCACTCCACCGTCCACCAGTGGTGTGTGTTTGTGAGGCTTCTGCACTCCACCGTCTACCAGTGGTGTGTGTTTGTGAGGCTTCTGCTCTCCACCGTCCACCAGTGGTGTGTGTTTGTGAGGCTTCTGCTCTCCACCGTCTACCAGTGGTGTGTGTTTGTGAGGCTTCTGCACTCCACCGTCCACCAGTGGTGTGTGTTTGTGAGGCTTCTGCTCTCCACCGTCTACCAGTGGTGTGTGTTTGTGAGGCTTCTGCTCTCCACCGTCTACCAGTGGTGTGTGTTTGTGAGGCTTCTGCTCTCCACCGTCTACCAGTGGTGTGTGTTTGTGAGGCTTCTGCTCTCCACCGTCTACCAGTGGTGTGTGTTTGTGAGGCTTCTGCTCTCCACCGTCTACCAGTGGTGTGTGTTTGTGAGGCTTCTGCTCTCCACTGTCTACCAGTGGTGTGTGTTTGTGAGGCTTCTGCACTCCACCGTCTACCAGTGGTGTCTGTTTGTGTAGTTAATGTGTGACAGACAGGGTCGATATGGCTGCTCTGGGCTGCTGGCTGAGTTGACAGCCTCAATCTGTATGTCAAATGTGTGTGATTAAGGAGCACATAGTAATTCTCTGCTTTTACCCACAAGTCCCGTTCCACGCTCCCCCTCTCCTCACTCACTGTCCCTCAGACTGTTTACTTTTTCCTCCTTCAATCAGTAACTCCCATGAGTCAGCGCTCCAGATGAAGGCCTGTTCTGTCTGTGACAGCAGATTCACACACACAGCATATGTTTGACTATCCTTGTGGATAGTACATAACATGTATTTCCAATCAAAATCCTATTTTGCGTAACCCTAAACCTTAAATAGCCTTTGTCCTCGTGGGGACCTGGGAAATGTCCCCATGAGGGAGAATCATCCTTGTTTTAGTTTCCTTGTGGGGATTTCCAGTACCCACATGGATAGCAATACAAGCCCACAGTTTCTGGAAGTTTCCTTATTTCTCTCACACTATTTGTCATATCCTTGTATATTCTATCTGGCAGGACTGATATCACTATGAGGAAAGATGAAACAGTAGGTCCCAACACCATACTGTTATCTGTACAACACCCAGGCCTCAATGTAGTCTATATTGATCAATAAGCAGGGATTTGGATGTGCCTTGCTGATTGATCACATTGATTTTGGGTTCATGTGTAACCCCAGCTTGTGTTCATTCAGCTTGTTGGAGACTTATTACACCAGTTTGATAAGGCAGGTGTCTGTACCTTCTGCCCTTAGGGAGACAGCTAAGGATAACAGAGGGTTATACAGCCTCCCGAGACCCAGCTATTTATTTTTGTTCTCTAGTGGACATCCGTTTTAAGTCCGTATCTCTGAGGCCATACATGCCACTGTATTAAGTCCGGTTGTCCTTTTGGAAGGACATTCTATGATATAATTTTCAATGATATCACGCGTGGGGTTGTGATATTGACCACTATATTTTCCTGGTTCTTAAAAAAATATCTGGAGTCAAAATTAGTACATTTTAAAAGAAGTGTGTGTAATTATTACTTACAATTTTTGTGAGTTTGATATTCAAATTGTTTCTAGTAAGTGAATATCTCAGGACTAGTTAAGTGAGTTGTTATCAAGAAATGCCCTTTGTAGTGGACATTTCAAAAAGCAAAGTGATACATTGTTATATCTTAAATTCACAATATGCCTCATACCTGAATATTTTTTAAACACTCGAGAGTCAGTTTGTGTCCTTCCTCTCTACACTACTACAACCCTTCCAGCTGCTGCTACCATCTCAGGAAACTGGCCCTAATTGGAGTAAATATTGGGTAAAGTACTGAGGGTGGGATGAGATAACATACAGTGTTTGTCAGATATCCAGTCAGCCATTCAGCCTCCACTGATTAAACAGCACACGTCAAGATACGACAGGGGTGGTCACTACACACACACCAACCACAGAGTACACAGTCACACACACAAACTGCAGAACACGACACACACACACAACAGTGTGACTGCATGGTCACATAACCAGAAAGATGTAACACCTGAATGAAGAACAATGCATGCAATGTATACTCTATTGATTCTCAGCGAATGGTGTGATTGTACTTGAAGGACATTTGGTGCTCAAACTGTCAAATCAGTGTTCTCTACTCATGTGGAAGGTGCTTATATTTGTCCTATTTCACAGGTGTGAAATATGCATGTGTGGTCTGGATATTTTTTCTCTCTCCCTGAGACATCTTACAATAGTGGAGTCATCTAGGATACAATCACCGTTTAGTGCACTGCTTTCTCTGGAAATATAATCCCAGTATCTGCTCATCAGCATGCTTATAGGTACCTGGGTATTCAGTCACGGGAATGTAATTTCTCACATTGAAAACCAAAGCGGCCTATCACAGCTCATAAGCTTAAGTAACACTGCACTTGTCCTGGTGCACATTGCCCTCTGCTGGACTGACTGGCATTCCAACAGACATTCAAGGGGAACATTGAACAGGGCGCAAAGTTCAAAATGGTGTAAGTAGATAGATAATTTGGCACAAATCAGGTCTGCCTTGTACATTGACATGTTCAAGCTATTCCACTCAATATACCCCAGATTGTCTGCTTTATTTTGGGCAAGCAATTGCCTGCACATGTACATTTTTGGGATTGGGTAACTCAAGTGTAGTATTCTTAGTGTACTTTGAGACTTGTGCTCGTCATTCTCAGCTCGCCGGTGAAATAGAAATAGCATTTAATTTCACTCTGAGTGATCAATGGAGGAGAATCATCACTGAACGACAGCAGCAACATTGGTCTCCCTGGTTAGACTACATTATAACTAAACTAACACTCAATCTTCCTACTTTCTCTCCCCCAGTCTTTGACATGCAGTAATAATGACTAACCCATGGTGTAATGCATCCATGTGTGCATGCATAAGAGACTCAGGTCCACACAAATCATTGTGTATAAACATTTTTATTTTGGTCAGCACAGTTATGCCATGAACTCATAAGGGATGGGCTCCAGCAGCTGGGGTTCGTTGCCCTTGGTGCTGACGAAGCGGGCGTCACGAGGAGCCGTGGGCTGCAGGGAGAGACCAGGAGGAAAGGACAAATGTATAGATGAGATGCCACTACTTCAAATACAAACAATTCAAAGGACTATGTATTAGAAATAATGACATGGCTGAATTAACATTACAGAATGCGTCAACCAAGCAACAACTGTATTTACGCAACATTCCAATAGATCAGCATTAGTGTCCATTTTACATCTTCAATCTGGACTGTTTATGTAGAAAAGTGACAAACAAACAAGGTCCTGGAGAGTGTACAGGACACTTAGAGCATTTAAATACTACTGCTAATGGCCCAGGTAAATGTGCTCTCCATACCTGGCGTTTCAGTTCCACCCAGGTGCCCTTCTGCTTGGCCTCCACCTTCCTCTTCTCGTTCTCCTTGACGCGCTGCAGGAAGCTGTCCCTGCTCTTAGAGTGCTTCACATGCTCAATACGCACGTTGATCCTCTTGGCCAGGATCTTACCCCTACAGAGAGAAGGGGACATGGCTTTCAGCTCAGAAATAAAATTCAGAGACGTTGCCTGCAAAACATACAAAAGGCTACTGGTCACTTACCTATGACATGTAAACAAAGTAATTGACATCCTGACTTAACAGAAAACATTACACTTTCAATGAATGGCGAAATAATCCGGGGGAAAAATAAGTCTTTAACAACCCTAGTTCAAACGTACAGTAAGTACTTGTCCGGGTGCTGAAGGACAAATACTGTCCCCCACGTGAATGACCACTAAGGTCAGCCCTGGTTTCAAAGTGAAGACGGGGTTCAGATGCGACAGACTTCTGCAAACATAAACCTTCCTTTACAAAGAAATCAAATGCCACTTCAATATAAGAGCATCCCATAGCCAAGCTGGAAAGGAAACGGATAGTGACAATATGACATACCCCTCCACACATTGTACTTACTTGACCTGCTTGTTGACAATGATGCCAACAGCATGTTGGGTTACGTTGTAGACTCTACCCGTCTTGCCGTGGTAGCACTTGTGAGGCATTCCTTTCTGGATGGTACCTGTACCCTGGAGGAGACATTCACAATCTTAAGAATTCTGTTTGAGGGAAGTCCAAAGAGAAAAATACAACTAATTCAGTGTAAGTGCAGTCACAACCAGTAAACACTTAGAAAGGTGGAACAAAGCCTACCTTGATGTCAACGATATCTCCCTTCCTGTAGATACGCATGTATGTAGACAAGGGAATGGGGCCTGAGGAACAAAGTACATATATTATACACAGCCAACCAAAACTCCATTCTAAGATGGCCTCAAGAGTAACTAATGAAGGCTACTCGTGTGGATTCATGCCAGAAACACCCCTAACCTTGAATTATTTATTTTAAATAACTTAAAGCAACTTCAGGCATTCCAATAGATCTTCAGTCGTTGTGATATGAACTCACCATGCTTGCGGAAGGCCCGGCTGAACATGTACCTCGTCCCCCTCCTCTTGCCTCTTGTGTTGGTCATGATGCCTGATTACTGGAACATGGATATTCAAACGTCAGAGAAACCCAATGGCAAAGTATAAATTATTTATTACAGTGGCTGTAAAATGTAAGGTTACAGGTTAGCTGAGAATTATGTAGACTGATTTAGTCAAGTCAATGGATGCATTACTGTCACATACAAAAACGTAATTAAACCCTGTCTATGATATTTAGCTAGTTAGCTTACAATAACCTGGTCTGACTAACCGTCACCTGACAACTGCAATCTGTTGACAAAGTTAATTTGACTGCAAAGAAACTCCACACCGTTAGCTTAGCTGCTATAACGTTAACAAAAAATGATAACGGGACATTAAAATATGGCAACGTGAGTCAAAATACAAGATTTACGACACAGATCTAGCTAAAGCTAATTAACTCTCAAACTATCCAAAACCGATAGCGCTTAATTTCCCGATTGACAAAATAACTTTGCTTCAACGTGACAGTTGTTATTTTATAGGTCATGACATATTTGCTGTCTGGCTATTCCATTTTAAATTCCTAAAAACCGGCTAATTTAGCGAACACTGTAGTGACTAGGCCCACATGTGAAGCCACGCTGCTACCCCATTCATTAATCATGCCAATATATGCCATACAGACGTTCGTTAACGGATTATTTCTGGCCTCAAACGTAGAGTATGCTTTAACATACTTATATCAATGTCTTTACATACATTTAAAACGATATTTTATGCTTTCACGGGCTGTAAAACGGAACACATCTTACCACCGTTTGCTCGCAAGATGGCGGGTACAGCGGAAAGAGAGATTGAAAGCCCCGAAACTCCTCCTTCTGAAATAGAATTCAGGAGTGCCTTCATATTGCCCGAACAAAAATACAATTGTAGGATGAATGTGTCCCCTTTACGTTGATCTAATGTCAGTTTTGATTTTATACTGTAATGACAAAACTCACACAGGGGTTGGGTAAAATGATGATTTCAGATCAGATAATATTTGACTTCCTATTGGAGTGTTGACGCACTGTGAAGCGTCATGTCAGTGAACTGAGTGCTAAACGACTCATCTGATAGCTAGATACAACTTTTGTTTGCAAAATGAATGGGAGAAATGCATATGTTACTGTACTTGTGCCTAATCGAAGTATTTTATTTATGAACTGCTGACCGTGGCAGATTGCTAGCTATATAGCTAGTTATATACTGTAGCTAGCTACACAAGTAAATTGGACTTTCGTTTTCATAACTTAACGTTAGCCTGATCAAAGATTCAGTGAGCTTGACTCTGGTTTGACATTGATTACAGTCGTCAATCTCTACACAGCTGTGTCCAGAATTGCACGTGTGGGCATATGTGTGCGTTTCATATTATGTACGCCACAGAACATGGACATCGGAAGGATCTTTTTTAGCACGGCGCTAAGACCAAGCGGAGCTCGCATCGCCAGTCCAGCAGTGGGCCCTCATGAGGGTCCTCCTCGCGTCCGCGCGGTGATTGGGTGGAAGATGGCGCTGGGCGAATGGAAATCCTAATGACAGTTTCCAAATTTGCCTCTTTTTGTACCATGGTGAGTAAATGGCATCTACTACACAAATGTAAAGTGATGTGAGGATGTCATGACAACCGCGGTTGTGTTGTTTTCATATTGCGTGGCAGGGAAGATGGTTAAAATCTTCTACTTTCCCGTTGCTACCCAGTCACTTTTCTTAGCTAGCTAACGTTAGCTAAGTAGCTTCACTGACACGACAATCTTGTTTTCGTTTCACGTTCTTTAGTTAGCCTAGCTATCTAAGATAGCTACGTTAATATCGTAGCGTAGGTCTACATTGTTATATATTAGCTGTTTATGTATGATCTTACATTTAATTAGCGAAAACAACAAATCAAATGCTGTGCTCATATCCGCCCACAATGTGACCTACTGACCGCACCGCATAGTTCTGCGGCTTCAGCACCGCTGTAGTTACCGCGTTTAGCTTACACATTCATTTTGTAGTAAAACAGTGTGGGTGTCAAGGCATTTGGAGACAACCACCATAGTTCATTGTCAAATCTAACAAAGTTTATGGTCACAATTGTAAAATGCATTTGCTCACACCTGTACTTTTCCTGGATGTCAATGATAATTTAGGTAGCAAACTTTTCCAGATAGCTAGTTTTAGTTAACTACGGTGATACAATGTTGTGACTGATGGATGATACAGTGAGTTATCGTCCTGAAAACCAAGCCACTTTGAGCTGTTTCTGGAACACATGATCAGCTGCGCGTTAGATTGCATGACAAGACCGACATGTTGTTCCGTGTCTTGCAAAGATAGCTAACCCCTTAGTGGTCATTAATTTGGATAATGCATTGGGTTTTTGTTTTGTGTTCATAACCAACCTCCGGCCATGTAGGTCTACTCAGGAAATCCTGTTTGCAGTGCATTTGCACAGCCGCTTATGTCAGTCATGTTCCATTATCAAAGAATGGCCATTGGCATTGGATATGAAATAGCATTGATACACACTCATATAGACCTATGCTAAAAAATATCAGCACTTTGTTTCTGTGATCCAGGGCGCCAATGCCTCCGCTCTGGAGAAAGAGATTGGCTCAGAGCAGTTCCCTGTCAACGAGCACTACTTCGGCTTGGTCAACGTAAGTGAGAGTGCCGTAGTTCACATGCACATGTCTGCATAATCTGTGTTACAGATCACATGTGCCTTCTGCATATAGATGGTTAAAATCGGTGTGCATCCAGCTCTCAGCCTCACTCTCTGTATTCCTCATGTATTTCCCCCTCTATGCAGTTTGGGAACACCTGCTACTGTAACTCGGTGCTGCAGGCTCTGTACTTCTGCCGTCCATTCCGGGAGAAGATCCTGGCCTACCGCAGCCAGCCCCGACGCAAGGAGAACCTGCTGACCTGCCTGGCCGACCTGTTCCACAGTATCGCCAACCAGAAGAGGAAGGTGGGAGTCATACCACCCAAGAAGTTCATCACGCGCCTACGCAAGGAGAATGGTGAGCGGGAGGTAGTATGATTGCAGTTCAGGAAGGGGGGGAATAGAGGAAGAAGTGGATGGTTGAAAATGTTGTGGGTGTGGACATTTTTACGGCAGGAGTAAGAGGGATGAGGTTGACACACTCCCCTGTTCCCTCCCCCTCTCCTCTACCCCTGCAGAGCTGTTCGACAACTACATGCAACAGGATGCCCATGAGTTCCTGAACTACCTGCTCAACACCATTGCTGACCTGCTGCAGGAGGAGAGGAAGCAGGACAAGACCAACGGCCGTCTAGCCAATGGCTCGCTCGACTCCCAGAACCACAACAGCAACACCCCGCCCCCCTCCACCTGGGTCCATGAGATCTTCCAGGGAACCCTCACCAACGAGACCCGCTGCCTCACCTGCGAAACGGTACCTACCGTCTGAGTCTGACTCCCCATGTCAACTAGTGACGTCCCTGTTGTTGTTGTGGTCAGCAGGATGCAATACTTGTCTGTGATACGCTGTAGAGAGAAGGCAGGCTCAAGTTCTGTTGGCATGAAGATAGACTGATGTTTTTATCTGGCTCTAGTCATCACAGGTTGTTGTTGTTTTCTCCCTACAGATCAGCAGCAAAGACGAAGACTTCCTGGACCTGTCAGTGGACGTGGAACAGAACACCTCCATCACACACTGTCTCAGGTAACATCTACAACACCTAACTACAATAAAACATTACATACTGACTGACCTGTGTATTGCTTCTTTCTCCATGTGACTCCAAGTACCATGATCTCTCTCTCCTTCGCTCCCTCCAGGGGGTTTAGTAACACAGAGACTCTCTGCAGTGAGTATAAGTACTACTGTGAAGAATGTAGAAGCAAACAGGAGGCACACAAAAGGTCAGTGTTGGCAGTGTTGTGGACATAAAAGTATTCTTTGCTAAGTTTTTATTGCTACTATAAGGTATTGTGTGTGTGCCCCCAGGATGCGTGTGAAGAAGCTGCCTATGATCCTGGCTCTACACCTGAAGAGGTTTAAGTACATGGAGCAGCTGCAGCGTTACACCAAGCTGTCCTATCGTGTCGTCTTCCCTCTGGAGCTCCGCCTCTTCAACACCTCAGGAGACGCAACCAATCCTGAGAGACTCTACGACCTGGTCGCTGTCGTGGTGCATTGTGGGAGGTCAGTATTGTGTCTACAAGGTTGTCTTAAAGTATCCAAACTGACCATAAAGAGTGTGAGTGTGTCCATGACTGCATTGTCTTGTTTTCAGTGGCCCAAACCGAGGACACTACATCGCCATTGTGAAGAGTCATGACTTCTGGCTGCTGTTTGATGACGACATTGTAGAGGTAAGCTAGTCGTGTGTGTCTGTGCGTGCAGGAGAACATACATGTGTGCGCCCTTGTGTTTTGTGCGACCCCACTGATCCATGTTGTCTCTCCTTCCCTCTGCAGAAGATAGACGCCCAGGCCATAGAGGAGTTCTATGGCCTCACCTCTGAGATCTCCAAGAACTCTGAGTCAGGCTACATCCTCTTCTACCAGTCCAGAGACTGACTGGCCCTGGAGAGGACAGCGCCTCCCATTGGAGCAGAGGAGAAAAGCCCAGTGCCTCAGCAGTGGGAATAATGGACCATACTAGTGTATACCCTCAGTGGGGTCACACACACCTGCACAGGTGTCATTCAAACCTGTGTATATGGATCTACTGCAGCTCAACCTCAGAGTCAGTTCCCCTGTCCTAGCCCCCCCGTCCTACCTCCCCAAAAACCCTGTCACTTAGGCTGGAGATGCAGCTACAGGGGAGAGTTTTGTCAAAGGATCAGTGGATGTTGTATCAAAGTTTTGTTAGTTCGAAAGGTGTTTAATGAGGGTTGTACAGAGGTTTTGGGAATGAGGCGTTAGTTATAGCATGAGTGTTTGGTTGGGGTGAGTGGGTATTTAATGATTCATGTGTTGTAATATCGACCAGGCGTCTGCACACTCCCTCAGACTGTAACACTGCTTTGTTGCCTGGCTGGGGCCCAGTCAGAGTAGACCAGTTTACTGCATGAAGTTAGGAGGGTGGAGGCGAGTGTTCCAAGTGTGGGACGTTTTGGTCGTGTATTTCTACCGTGTACAAAATGTGGTATTTGTATAAATATTATGAGAAGAATAAGATGATATTATCATAGGGGGGGGGGACGTAAGACCTTGAGAAGAACATGTATTGACACTATGGTGCACTTTTGATACCTTTTTGTAGGTGTTGTAAAGGTTTATGTGAGGGTTTGCTTGAGAAATGGTCATTGTGAAATGTTCATTTTCTGTTTTAAAGAAAAATTAATAAAAGCTAATAAATAGTGTGTGTGTGTGAGGCAAACGGGTTCCTGGTGCACACTGATGACTCATTTATACTCAGCACTGCCCCTCAGTGGTTGTACCTGGTCACTACAGGTTCATACTGCAACAGCACAATAGCAGTCTATTTTTAAACCATTCACACCTCCAGTCATGATGCTGCAGCCTAGCCCACCCACTGTTGCCTTAACAACAACAACAGGGCTAGATTATGCTAGGGCAGCTCATTGTAGGAGACTAGCCACCTACAGAGACATCTGAATAAATACTTTATCTCTGATCTGAGTGTATTACTCAATGGGAATATATTGCAAATGTATTTCCTTTCATTAATGGAAGATTGAAAGCGAAGGCCCTCAAGCACAGAGAAACTGAGAGTGGTTTGGAATAGTGGGATGAGAATTGGGAGGTGGTGGTGGCTGACACAGATTGTAGTTAGAGTAGACATGCCCAGAATAGCAATCCACGGGGGGCTAGGAAGTGGAGAGAAGCGCTCCACATCAAAACTACATGCCATCATTATAGAACTGAAGAAAACAAATTAAAGGGAAAATCTAAAAAAAAAATATATATGTTGGTATTTTCATTAGTCCACTTTTGATATGGTCCCAAAATGTTTTGCATGTTAGCAGTTACATTTTCAAGATATTGGACTTTCAAGTTGCAAAGTTTCACTGGCCACATTAAAATGCATTCAATTTGAATTGTAGGAAGTAGAATTTAATTCAAACCAATTCAACTGAGATGTGAAACATGAAAGTCTCATTTGACAAATCTTATCAAAAAGATGTCACTATTAATGCAATGAATACACATACCATTTAAAATAGCACACTATCTTGATTATAATTCAAATACGTTTTTTTCCTTGTCATGAGATGTTAGTGTTCCCTTCCATACTGCTGTGTTTGATCTAATGCATTCTGGGAAATCTATTTTTTTCGGATATTTAAAATATATAATTATAGACAACCCCCAACATGATCTTAGAATGTGACCACTAATGACTTTAAAAAATGTAATGTTTCAACCTTATGCTAAATGGTATTGGTAACCATAGGCTACATGATGTCAAAATAAACATTACTATGGTGAATAATCCATTTTAATTTAAATTAATTTAATTAAATTCGACTTCCTTTCATTCAATTTCAATTAAAATTATTTTTACTTTGGGGTGTGGCCAATTAAAATTAAATTGAATTGGAATTAAAGAGCAATTTGCAGCCCAAGTCAGAATTAACCCCAACCCTGTCTCACACATCTGTAGGAAATGGAAATGGTGATACCACACCAAGGTAACCAACCATAACCCGTCCTTGCACTTAATTATTTATTATTTAGACTGCTGGCTGGTGGCAAAAATGTAATTAATTGTTCAGTAATTAAAGCTGCAATATGCAACTTTTTGGGCAACCAACCAAATTCACATAGAAATGTGAATTATAGATATGTAATTCTCATTGAAAGCAAGTCTAAGAAGCAGTAGATCTCGAAATGGGGATATCTAGTCAGTTGTACAACTGAATGCATTCAACTGACATGTGTCTTCCGCATTTAACCCAACCCTCTGAATAAGAGAGGTGCGGGGGCTGCCATAATCGACACCCACTTCTTCGGCGCACGGGGAACAGCGGGTTAACTTCCTTGCTCAGCGGCAAAACGAAAGATTTTTACCTCGTCAGCTCGGAGATTCGATCCAGCAACCGTTCAGTAACTAGCCCAAAGGCTCTAACCACTAGGTTATCTGGTCTATATGCGCTATTTCTATGCTTCCCGTGCTTAAGTTACTTTTGCATCTTTTACTTTCGGTTTTGTACACCAGCTTCGAAACATCTGAAATACAATTTTGGTTTTGGAAAATATATTTCACAGCGGTTTAGATGGTACAACGATTCTCTATGTAACAGTATAACTTTAAACCGTCCCCTCGCCCCGACACGGGCGCGAACCAGGGACCCTCTGCACACATCAACAACTGACACCCACGAAGCGTCGTTACCCATCGCTCCACAAAAGCCGCGGCCCAGGCAGAGCAAGGGGCAACACTACATCTAGGTTTCAGAGCTAAGTGACGTAACTGATTGAAACGCTACTAGCGCGTACCCGCTAACTAGCCATTTCACATCCGTTACACTCACCCCCCTTTCAACCTCTTCCTTTTCCGCAGCAACCAGTGATCCGGGTCAACAGCATCAATGTAACAGTATAACTTTAAACCGTCCCCTCGCCCCGACACGGGCGCGAACCAGGGACCCTCTGCACACATCAACAACGGTCGCCCACGGAGCATCGCTACCCATCGCTCCACAAAGGCCACGGCCCTTGCAGAGCAAGGGGTAACACTACATCTAGGTTTCAGAGCAAGTGACGTAACTGATTGAAACGCTACTAGCGCGTACCCGCTAACTAGCTAGCCATTTCACATCCGTTACATCTACACGAAACTTGCTTGTTTTGTCATATAAACTGAAAATAGGCAAACTCTTTTTTTTTAGCATAGTTCATCTTTAAAGTTGGAAGTTCAAACATTCCATATTGGAAAATAAATGTTCGATCCAAAGCATACTAATTATTCAACTGTCCTGTATAGCCTATCTGAACCTATAAGACATGAGCCATCCTTGCGCCTTCTCCCAGCTTGGATAGAAAGTTGATTAGCAAAAACCCGTCTATTAATGCCAAATACTACAGTCCACCCTCAAAACACTAGCGTAGTATGGATTGTTTCATTACTACTATCTATAACTATACAGTATTTAGCCGATATTAAGCTGCTATTTATAAATGTTTTATACAAATTATACATAAAATAGTCTAACAATGAGGAAAACGTAGTCATACATTTAGCCACTATTTATTGTTGAACTACACAAATGGGCTGCAATCAAGGTAAATTAAATTAAATCTAACTTGAGATACTCCCCTGGTCTTCTTAAATCCTCCTGAGACATTCATTTGTGAATTATATGTGCATTAAGCAGCACACAATTTAAACGTAGTCTTGAATGATGCATGACTAGATATATCAGAGATAAGGGACTGTTGATATTTGCATCTTCCAATTTATTGGCTGTCCAGTATACAGACGACCTGTCCCAGAACTTCATATATGCCTACAATGAATAGATTTCTGTACCGTGTTGAAACAGGTGTTGTTGAGGAGAATGCGAGGCTCTATTAAAGATGTTACAGATCTGCTGTATTTGAATCACCACTCTCTTCTGCCCTGTTTTTGATGTTGCTACGGCAATCAAGCTGTTTTTAACCATCTCGCTAACTGTCGCTTCTCCGGAGAGATCATTTTCTAAACTAAACTCATAAAGAACTCCCTTAGAACGAAACATTATGCTCTCAGTCTGAAATGCGCATTGAACACATAAACTCCACTTATTGCACTGGCGCCAGTGTAGCCTTGACTACAGCATTTGTTTACGGATGTCCCCTTACCTTCAATCAGTTCAATTAGGCCTGTATGTTTTTCAAAGCTTAAGGCACTTTGATCAGTCACATTATTGAAGCTCAAGAAACAAATACTTAGCTTCATAGTAGGCTACATATAGATATTAAAAAGGTTTATGAATACTTTTTTGGAGGGTTACTGTCAAAAGTATTTATTATAATATATATATATTTGTTTTAATAGACCGATGACCCACAGGGGTGTCCGGTACGCCATTCACGAACACACGCAGAGAGTTGCGCACCACACTCCTATCTGTCTCTGTCCTTGAGCAGTGTGTGCAGACATACGGATAAGTCCTGGTATTGAGCTGTTGCTGCCTCTTCTTCCGGTAGGGGGTAGCCTATTGAACAAACAGGACCCGTCTCGGAGTCTGGCCCGTTTGGGACTCAGAGCAGCAAAGACCCATCCCCCGATGCTACTGCTGCATCTCCATCTGATCTAGGCGCCGCACCTGCCGCCAACGTTATCAATTGCGTATCATGGAAATACAGCAAGGACGCACTTTTGCCTAGACCGAACATCAGAGTCTAGGTAGGCTGTGGATAGCGGTAGATGAATGGATGAATGAATGGACGAGCGGGCTATTGTTACTGCAACCTGGCAGTGCATTTGGAAGAACCATAGATGATAAAACATTAATGGTGAGACTAATGAGAAGGTATGAGAGGGCTACAAAGGACCAGGATTCGGAAAGCGTCTGTTTTGCGTTATTGCAAAACAGACACTTGGTGGTGTGAGTTATAACCGGTACCGTTGTTGTGCTGAAATTCTCCCCCCTGCCAGAATCACCCCCCCCTCGCGTTCTTCATTGATGCGACTTGCTTGCTAGTTGCGATTTCTGCTCTTCACTCCTTTGTCAGTTTAGCCTACATTTCACTGATCTTAGTAGCAGAAAGCATTTTTGTCTGCAGTTTTCGGTTTGGCTATTTGTTTCAAGTGTATGTGGCGGTTCTAGTTTGTATGACGCCCCGGGCGAACCCCCCCATTCAGCGCCCGCGCCTGACTCTAGCCACAAAATTAAGGAAATTAGAAGGGGGGGATTCTGGCAGGGGCCAGATTTTCGGCCAACACCTGGAATGTTATTGATAGGCCTATCAGTCCCCACACTGTTAGAAAAAAGGTGCTATCTAGAACCTAAAACGGTTCTTAGGCTGTCCCATAGGAGAACCCATGTTGGTTCTTTCCACAGAGGGTTCTACATGGAACCCAAAATAGTTCTCCTATGGGGACAGCCAAGGAATCCTTTTGGAACTTTTTTTTCTAAGAGTGCAGGCAATCAGAGGTTTGGGTGAAGACAGGCTTATCAATAACATCCCTGTATATACTGCATGTGTGCATAGTGTAAAGATGCATGTCTTTTGGGCTTCCTATTACATGGTTTGTATTTTCATATTTAGGCCTATTATTAACTTATTATACATTTACTGATAATTTTTGACAGTTTTTAATTAGACTTTATATGGAGCCTATTGGTAAGCACCACAAGGCTACTCCATACCACAACAGCAAGTTATAGTGTGTGTTGTTGTTTCAATTTGTGTCAGATAGGACACAATACATTTGACATGTTTTTTACAGTGCATTCGGAAAGTATTCAGACCCCTTTACTTTTTTCACATTTTGTTATATTACAGCCTTATTCTAAAATGGCTTAAATAAAAACTATTCCTCACGAATCTACACACAACACCCCATAATGACAAAGCAAAAAATGTTTTTTAGAAATGTTTGCAAATGTATCATATTTACATAACTATTCAGTATTTTGTTGAAGAACCTTTGGCAATGATTACTGCCTGGAGTCTTCTTGGGTATGACGGTACAAGCTTGGAACACCTGTATTTGGGGAGTTTCTCCCAGTCTTCTCTGGAGATCCTCTCAAGCTCTGTCAGGTTGGATTGGGAGCGTTGCTGCACAGCTATTTTCAGGTCTTTCCAGAGATGTGCGATCAGGTTCAAGTCCGTGCTCTGGCTAGGCCACTCAAGAACATTCAGAGACTTGTCCCGAAGTCACTCCTGCATTGTCTTGGCTGTGTGCTTAGGGTCGTTGTCCTGTTGGAAGGTGAACCGTCGCCCCAGTCTGAGGTCCTGAGAACTCTGGAGCAGGTTTTCATCAAGGGTCTCACTGTACTTTGCTCCGTTCATCTTTCCCTCGATCCTGACTCCCTGCCACTGAAAAACATCCCCACAGCATGATGCTGCCACCACCATCCTTCACTGTAGGGATGGTGCCAGGTTTCCTCCAGACGTGACACTTGGCATTCAGGCCAAAGAGTTCAATCTTGGTTTCATCAGACCAGAGAATCTTGTTTCTCATGGTCTGAGAGTCTTTAGGTACCTTTTGGCAAACTCCAAGAGGGCTATCATGTGCCTTTTACTGAGGAGTGGCTTCCGTCTGGCCACTCTACCATAAAGGCCTGATTGGTGGAGTGCTGCAGAGATGGTTATCCTTCTGGAAGGTTCTCCC
Source organism: Salvelinus namaycush (assembly GCF_016432855.1). NCBI lineage: Eukaryota > Metazoa > Chordata > Actinopteri > Salmoniformes > Salmonidae > Salvelinus > Salvelinus namaycush. The sequence goes on along the minus strand of NC_052313.1, from coordinate 12,349,366 downwards.
ATCTCCACAGATGAACTCTGGAGCTCTGCCAGAGTGACCATCGGGTTCTTGGTCACCTCCCTGACAAAGGTCCTTCTCCCCCAATTGCTCAGTTCAGCCGGGCAACCAGCTCTAGGAAGAGTCTTGGTGGTACAAAACTTCTTCCATTTTAGAATGATGGAGGCCATTGAGTTCTTGGGGAACTTCAATGCTGCAGAAATATTTTGGTACCCTTCCCCAGATCTGTGCCTCGACACAATCCTGTCCCGGAGCTCTACGGACAGTTCCTTCGACCTCATGGCTTGGTGTTTGCTGTGACATCCACTGTCAACTGTTGGACCTTGTATAGACAGATGTGAGCCTTTCCAAATCATGTCCAATCAATTTACCACAGGTGGACTCTAATCAAGTTGTAGAAACATCTCAAGGATGATCAATGGAAACAGGATGCACCTGAGATCAATTTTGAGTCTCATAGAAATTGGTCTGAATACTTATGTGTCACGTTCCTGACCTTATTTCCTTTGTTTAGTCTTTGTTTAGTTGGTCAGGACGTGAGCTGGGTGGGTGTAGTCTATGTTATGTGTTTCTATGTTTAGGTTGTCAATTGGCCTGATATGGTTCTCAATCAGAGGCAGGTGTTTTACGTTGTCTCTGATTGGGAACCATATTAAGGTAGCCTGTTTTCACTATTTGTTTGTGGGTGATTGTTCCTGTTCGTGCGTTCATCTGTTTTATGTTCTCTAGTTCAGGACTGTAGCTTCGTTGGTTTTTGTTTGTTTATTGTTTTGTTCGTATTGAAGAAGTATTCTAATAAATATGGATACATACCACGCTGCGCTTTGGTCCTCCTCTCTTTCTACCGACGGAAGCCGTTACATTATGTAAATAGGATATTTACATGTTTTTTTTTGTTGATAGATTTGCAAACATTATAACAAACAGTTTTTGTTTTGTCATTATGGGGAATTGTGTGTAGATTGATGAGGAAAACATTTACTTGTATTCATTTTAGAATAAGGCTGTAACGTAACAAAATGGAAAAAGGGAAGGGGTCTGGATACTTTTTCCAAATAAATAAGGCTTTACAAGTAGAATGTGCATGTTTGTGTGAGTAGATGGATTCCAGGATACTAAAGTCCTCTATGAATGTATGATCTTCACTCCCTCATATCTGTGTGGCTTCTTAAGTGAAGAGTGTGTGTGTGATCTCACATAGTGTGTTTATGTGTGTGTGTGTGTGTGTGTGTGTGTGTGTGTGTGTGTGTGTGTGTGTGTGTGTGTGTGTGTGTGTGTGTGTGTGTGTGTGTGTGTGTATGGATGGATTCACGTGTGCGTGTGTGATCTCTTATAATAATAGCGCGTGTGTTTCCAGACAGGGGCCAAAATGAGCAACGACTATGAGGCATCAGTCACTCCCAGCTGGCTGACCTCTGACCCCACTGTCTGGTCCAGCAGCAGAGACGGATTCACAGACAACGCCACTTACCCACCTATGGACTCCTTCCCCCCGCTGCCCCCTCTCCTGGTCAATCCCTGGGACATCTTGCTGTGCTCCTCAGGGACCCTCATCGCCTGTGAAAACGCCCTGGTGGTACTGGTGATCTGGCAGAACCCGGCTCTGCGTGCCCCCATGTTCCTGCTGATCGGCAGCCTGGCCCTGGCTGACCTCCTGGCTGGTCTGGGCCTGGTGCTCCACTTCACCTTGGCCTACCTGCTGAGGTCTGACTTGGCCCAGCTGCTGACTTTGGGTCTGGTGGTGGCCTCCTTCTCAGCCTCCGTCTTCAGCCTGCTGGCCATCACCATAGACCGTTACCTGTCACTCTACTACGCTCTGACCTACAACTCAGAGCGCACCGCCGCCTTCACCTACACCATGCTGGTCCTCCTCTGGGGCCTGTCTCTCTGTCTGGGCCTACTTCCCGTCACAGGGGTGAACTGCCTGGCAGAGGAGTCGACGTGCAGCGTGGTGCGGCCCCTGACTAAGAACAACGTGGCGGTGCTGTCCGTATCCTTCCTCCTGCTGTTCGGCCTCATGCTGCAGCTGTACGTGCAGATCTGTAAGATTGTCATGCACCACGCCCACCAGATCGCCTTGCAGCATCACTTCCTGTCCGCCTCGCCCCACTACGTCACAACCAGGAATGGCGTGGCCACGCTGGCCATCATCCTGGGGACGTTTGCCGCCTGCTGGATGCCCTTCACCGTCTACTCACTGGTCGCCGACTACACGTACCCACCTCTCTACACATACGCCACCCTGGTGCCCGCCACCTACAACTCAGTCATCAACCCAGTGATCTACGCCTTCAGGAACCAGGACATCCAGAAGGCTCTGTGGCTGGTGTGTTGTGGCTGTATACCGGCCAGGGTGGCCCACAGGGCCCGGACCCCCAGCCACGTCTGACCCAGACCCAGGCCCCGGGAGGGAAGGAGAGAGGTGCCCTGGGCAGAGGGAGGAAGGCAGACAGGCAGCCTGGGCTCAGGCAGATGGCTGGAAAGGACGGTCTGTGTGCATAGTAATTTTAGCCGCTTTTACTGATATGGGTTTTTTTGCTCAAAAGGATTGAGAGATTATTATTAGATTATTAAAGATTGTGCCACTTTACGCACATCAAATAAAGGGCTTGTGTTTGTGTGTATACAAAAAGATAGGATGTCGCACGGACAGAGAAGGAGGAAGAGAGGAGGAGAAGTGGAGTGAGTGATGACAGAGGGGGGGGCGATTATCAAGATGCATACAAGATGAAGTCGGGCTGAGGGCTCAAGCATCTTGTCTCGCTGCTGCACTCTGAACATACCTTGAAAGCTAAATAACCACGGGAGGCTAAAAATAGCCCGGGTGCTCTGTGATCCGCGCGCCGTGCGTCCGACACAGACTCCATGCAAAGAAACCAAGCCGCGGAGGCGGAGAGCGGGCGCCTATCTTCCCCTTCCTCCCTCCTTCCATCCACTTTTCTTTCGCTTCATCTCTCCCTATTTGGCTTTAAAGCCCCCACCCTTGAGCGTGTGAGAATGATGTTCTGCTTTTACATTCTGAGAGGTGACAACAGCCTCGGGAAGGAAAGTCCCCTGATACCTGTAGCACGCACCATTAACCCTCCAAATGCCTTTATTTTATGGTAAGGCTTTGATAGTTTTGATATCTCTGTTTTATCCCTCCACTTCTTCTACATAAACAGATCAACTAATCATACCTAATTCATTGGGCATTGCAGGCACATTGGGTAGGCAGGCTGACTGTTCTTGAATGTAGCGTGTGAAATGTTCCCTCTGTGAATCGAGTTGGTTGTTCAAGCTACTCAGTTTGCAGTTAGACCAGCTGGGTGTTGTTGCAACTGAATGTATTTTTTATATTCATTTGATCTCTTAGCCTGTCCATTAGGTTATGAAAACGCCTGATCCTCACCCCAACCTTCAACCTAACCTTCAACCTGTTGCATAGGACTTTAATGTAAACCGTTTCCCCTAATAGCCAGGCCTAGGCCTGTTGGCTAAACCATCACTATCACTCAGCGCTTCCCCTCTCCCCACCTGTTATAATAAAATCAGTCAGTCACACTCAGGCCTATTACTTTGGCATTATCCTAATATATGGTTTGTGAATTTAAAAAGCACTGTAAAATATAAATTAGCAATCATATTGGTTTTCCTTTTTCATGAAAATGGCATCATCAGCAGTCCACCTTCAATAGTCTTCTAATTGCTACTCTGTACCTCATCCTGTTGCGAAAAAAAACTACTTGAATGCAATAAGCTATGAATGCTGAGCCAATCAGAAAAATGTATGATCATGGAAATTCATAATATACATATAGAATATAGACCCCTAACCCCCCCTCCTCCCCTCTCTTTCCCTATACCACATCTATGACTGGCCATATCCAGATGACCAATATCCTAAGTGACAGACCCTGGCACAATGTCTGGTTCAGATCTTTGGATAGCAAGAAAGGAGAGAGCAGTGACACATCTTGTTGTTCCAGCTTTGGATGTCTCCTGCCTCCTGGAACCACTTCCTTACCCTGGCTGACAAAGGCCCACCACCCCCTGACCCTAGCCAGTGTAAGGACGTCACGCTGCTTGCCAATTCCTCCTGATTTGCTCACACCGAGTCACGATCAAACCCAGGACTTCCATTTTGCTAGCACACGTGATCGCCCTCCTTGACAATGTACCAACCATTTGAGCTATCGAAAAATATGTAAGGCAGTAGCTCCATCGGTGATATTTCACTAGCTGTGGAGTGAGTTTACCGTACACATTCTTAAGCGCTTCCAGATCCTCAGTCTACCCCGTCATATCAGTGTGCAGCAGTAACTAAGTGTTAGTTACTTCATGGACCGATAGAAATACTCTGTCAGCAATAACAGCCTCTCCCCAGTAACATGACCACCTCCAGCATGATGATATACGACCACAACCGACAGCCCTTCTGCGATGCCTAGTAAAGTCCTTATACACCAGGCCCAAACAAGGACTCAACTTCCTAAGACTTGTGCTGTATGTGATTTCTCCAAATGGGAAATCAGATCTTGACTTATGTGTTTTGTTTTTGAAAATGTGAATGGGACAGGATACTGACTGCCACCGCCCAGTATTCTGTCATTAGTCATTACAATGTCACTGCCTTTTTTTATTCTGAATCTACTGCTCTATTCTCTGGCTATGGTCTTCTTCAATATCTTACAATGAATGAAATTGGACTCGGTAAGAAAATATCTTACAAGTTTTCAGTTGCATCTGCCTTTGTAAACCTATGAAGTGTTTTTGAGTGTTGTAAACCTAAGCGTCTGTGAATAAGGAAAATGTTTGTGCATTTGAGTGTGTGTGTGTGTGTGTGTGATCTGTGTACCATAGAAATATAATTAATTATATTTATATAATTTATATATTTATATATTATATAATTATATAATTTTTTATTATATAATTATATTTATATTTCTATGGCTTGTATGGGGGTTTGTGATCAGCAGCACAGACCTCCTGTATATCTGTCTCCATGGGGACAGTGGCTCTGAGGACTTACTTCCAGTGTGACCCTTTGACCTCAGAGGAAATTGTCTGCTTGTCTTCCTATCATTCTGAGAGAAGTGACCTTCTGAGAGAAGTGACAAATTCCACCACAGGAATGAAATAGAGAAGGATATGTTTAAATGATGGTGTACGTGTGCAGCTGACTGAGCCGTAGTGAGGGGTTAAGGCAATGACGTCACGTGACTGATGGAAAAATAACCTATATCGTTATCACAGGTTCTGGTGGCTCTTACAGACAAACAATAATACCAAGAAAACACTTCTTTACCTTTGAAGAATAATCTATTTTGTTATATTTATTGAAAGTCTCAACAACAAAAAATCTCAGCGTTGTCTCGCCTGAATTATGATGTATCTAAAGTAACTTGTATTTTAATGCGCTGTAGAGCCTCTCTTGAATGAATTGGTAAAGAAATGATTGTTTATTTTGTATGGCATTCTGTTGACCAATTAGATTCTGTAAATAGAGCATGCATATCATTATAGGGGTGTTGTGACATCATGTATGGTGCTACCTACTGCAGGATCCCAGGGGGACTCAGGTGCACCGTATTCGAATGACATCAAATTTGACCCCCTTTTATTGTAATTTTACAGTCTGTTTACATTTCCATCCCTAGCCCCTTCCCCCCAATCCCACCCCCTTCTTTAGGCAGATCTGCAAAGTCTGGATAGGTGAACGCAGTATGGCATACACTTTAGTTAGCAGATTAGCCTGTTGGAGGGTTAGATGGTGCTGTCACAGTACTGCTTACACCTATCCCAAACCTTGAGGATCTGCCAGACCAATGAGCTAAGGGCTAGGGACGGAAATGGAACCTGGCCTACCTTGTTTGATGAATGTTCTCTCATGTACAGTAATGTCAATCTTTCATGATTCACGATGAGCTTTCATAGGTTAAAACAAGGGCTTCACATTATTGAGTAGACAAAGGAATCACTCGTGTGTGGGCATGGTACAGTACTTCTCTGTTAGGATAACATATTTATCTAATGTTAAACTATTATTGTGCAGTGTAATTCCACTGTAAAGTGTCATATTGAACTGAGATGTGGTTGGGGGGATTTCTACTGTGGCCAGTGGTTGGGGTTTCAAGCGTTGTGGGTGAATCATGTGGTTTGGGGGGTGTGGTACCCCGATCCAGAGCTAAATACAAGTGTTTTAACACCTCTATGGGTTTCAGAATGTGTGGGGCAGGGGACCCTACACTACAGCATCTTGTGTAGACGTATGCTCTGTGTTAAATGTGAAATGCGCTTTATTTTTTGGAAGAAAAACAACTTAAGTAACCGCAAAATGAAAACGCTTAATGATAATCAACATGCACTAACTCAGGGGTTCTCAAGCTTTTGGGGGCCGGGGACCCCGTTTGTGATAGCAAATTCGTCAGGGACTGTCTCGTAATCAGAACACAACTTGAGCGAGATACAAATTGCATAAGGATGAACCAAGTCTCGGACCCTGGGAAGGAACATTGTATGGTCCCATCTCTTGGCATCGGAGTGAAAATGTTGCAGTTAAGCAACTTTCCTGCAAGTCTAGTTCTACACATTTTGTAATGGTGCTGAGAGAAATGTTGTTGTTTAAAGCTTTAAAGCTAACACCCTGCAATTCTAAACATTTTACCATGAGGCAGAGAGAAAACGTTGCTGTTTTATACCGGTGCATTTATATTTTAAAAAATTGGGCAGTGGTGTGTATTCATGGATGCCAAGGAAGGCCAGGCTTCCTGGAAAAACTTTACTTTTTTTCTCATCATTTTCCTTCAATTCGCAAGAGGCTGAATGAATCTCACCAGAGAAAGCATCCGAGCGAGCGAAACAGCGCCCCTCTGTCTCTGTATGTGTAGCCCATCTGATGCTGTCTGGTCAAAAAGAGTATGACATTGTTGCCGTCCGTAGCTTTGAATGCAAGGTAATCCAGTGAGCATTTGGCCTGCCTTGATAAAAAAGTGTAAAATCATAGCCAATCAGCGTTGAACTAAACTGAGTGAGCTCAACCTTGAGTGGTCCTGGCGCACAAAAAAAAGTGTAAATGGAAGCCAGTTTGGGTTTGGCTTCACACCAATCACATCAAAAGCAAAACGTAATTGACAGAAAAAACTTGAATTGTTGCATCTTGTTGTCCTCCGGTGGCTAGCTAGCTTTTGTCCCTTTCCTAAATTAGAGATGGATGGAGATAGGGATTTGGACTTGTGGTTTTAATTAATTCTCCATACTGCCAATGATTATCATGACGATTCTGATTCAACCATAAATTCATACATTGTGCCTCTGGCCTGAGAGGATGGAAGTTCAATATGTAGCTAGATGTAGAAGGCTGATGTTAACTAGCTGGTTCATCGTTGCCCATGAACGGAAGTTAGGCTAGCAAGCTAGCATTTTAGCCAGGTAGCCTAAGACAACAAAAACTAAAAGCATGTACTGTATGACAGAGTCATAGATCGTTTCTCAACATGAAAGAGAGGATGGCAATGGTGTTTCTCTACAAGTAGGGTGAGTCAACATGTTTTCTACTTGCATGAATGCATGCGCACATATACACACACAGAAATCAGAACCATGGACAGCCACATATTTAGCTTCCGTTGATTGGTATAACGATCGTCTTCAGGAGAAAGAGAGGAGGACCAAAGCGCAGCGTGGTAAGTGTTCATGATGATGTTTTTAATTAAACTCAGAACACTAAACAAAACAATAACCGATGTGAACAAACAAAACAGTACTGTGTGGCGACAAACACTGACACGGAAGACAAACACCCACAAACCAAAAGACAAAACAGGCTACCTAAATATGGTTCCCAATCAGGGACAACGATAAACACCTGCCTCTGATTGAGAACCATATCAGGCCAAACACAGAAACAGACAAACTAGACATACAACATAGAATGCCCACTCAAATCACACCCTGACCAAACAAAACATATAAACATACAAAGCAAACTATGGTCAGGGCGTGACAATTGGACTAAATTGTTTTTGGTATCTTTTAATTGTCATTGTATTAGACTAAGCAGAGGTGATTTGATGATGTTGAAATGGTGCTGGAATAGTGGAGGCAGCTCCTGTTTTCTTTGTGACTTGCGGTAACTCTCCGTGGTTCTAAATCAATAGTTGTTTAGTAGTCCGAAAATGTCAGAAACATTAACTTGATTGACCATGCTGTTGGTCATTTAACTGTTTGTTACATGCAATATGCTTTGTGGACTTCACCAGACAGAGGTTACTCTCCAGTTTTGTGATGAAACAGAGGTGTGGTTGAATTTATTCTGCCACTGTGTCTTCTTATTGTCTCGGCCTTTAGGCCTATATATCACAGTGTCAAGGCATATGAACTAACAGGTTACAGAGCAAACAATGCAATTATCACAACACATAGGTTGGAATGTGGCTTTTCTCTCTGGCTTCCCCAGTGATTTTACCCACGCACCACTACTGGTTTGGGGGAATACAATTAACTATTGAGTTGGAAAATGTACTGTGGATACAAATATCCCTGTGAGCTTCCCAAGCCCATGTTGCTTAGGGTTAACAGCATAAATTGTATATCAATAATATTATACTGAACAAAAATGTAAACACAACATGTAAAGTGTTGGTCCCCTGTTAAATGAACTGAAATAAAAGATCACAGAAATGTTTCATGCTCACAAAAAGCTTATTTCTCACAAGTTTTGTGCAATAATTTGTTTACATTTCTGTTAGTGAGCATTTCTCATTTGCCAAGATAATCCATCCACCTAACAGGTGTGGCATATCAAGAAGCTGATTAAACAGCATGATCATTACACAGGTGCACCTTGTATTGGGGACATTAAAAGGCCACTCTGAAATGTGTAGTTTTGTCACATAACCCAATGCCACAGAAGTTTTGAAGGAGCGTGCAATTGGCACACTGACCTCAGGAATGTCCGCCAGAGCTGTTGCCAGAGAATTTAATCCGGGTTCTTCACTTGTAGGAGTATTTCTGACTGTAATAAAGCCCTTTTGTGGGGAAAAACTCATTCTGATTGGCTGGGCCTGGCTCCCCAGTAATGAATTTATAGTGAATTGCCATGAATAAAAAAATTAATAACAGAACAGTCTCAACAGCCAATTATTGCAGGATATCCAAGGACATGCAGTCATGTGAAATCCGAAGATCGGGGCCTAATGAATTCATTTCAATTGACTGATTTCCTTCTATGAACTGTTATTCAGTAAAATCTTTTAAATTATTGCATTTTACGTTTATATTTTTGTTCAGTATACATGTATTGTATCACACCCTCTAAACGTGTTCCACGGATCCCTTGGCCAAATTAGTGGAATCTGTTGGGAATATTCATTAAAAAAAATACTGCTCGCCACTTTGAGAACCCCTGCACTAACTGAGATATTGTAAGACATTGTGTGAACAAGGTGTACATTTTTCCAAGGTGTTAGTTGTAACTTTGTATTGCTTTGGTTAGTTTACTGAATTGAGAGATCTTGTTAATTTTATATTAAAATAATGTGCTGTGTATTAAAAACAAAACCCCTGTGTTGGTTTGGTTTGTTTATCCTCCCTCTGCATCCGTTGGCTCAGTGCCTCCCGCCGCTCCTCTGTTCCCATGGTGACTCCCTTCTTAGCTGGGTCAGTGCTATCCGGAATCCTTGGGATGTCGCTACCCTAACCCCTAACCCCTACAGTAACAATAATTCTTAAATAACCCTAACCCTATTCTTAACCCTTACCTTAACCATTTTACATTTCAACTTCAATAGGCTAGGGACGTCCCAAAGATCCTGGCTAGCAATACTGTTACCATGGAAACTGCTGTCTCAGTGTCAGCAACGTGTTGTCTCCATGACAACAGTGCAACAGGAAAGAGACGCAGACACAACATTGTGAATATCAATTTTTATTCCTCATATTTATATTTATTCTCAGGGTCACAGAGTTCAACGTTTACAGAGTTCACACTCAAAATAACCATGACAACCCTAAACCCAATCCAATCTATTCTTCATCTTCCATATCTCTGCTAGACATCACTAAGTGATTAGACTCAGCTGTTATCCATTAAGACTCCTTTTATCCTTCCCTATCTCCAATCAGACGCTCTCGCCACACAAACACACTCACTCACTCACTCAGGCTACGTTCCAATATCCATACTAGAGTACCACTTAGAAGGAAACGATGCTGGCTGTGCATCCTAAGTGTAGCACATGTAGTGTTCTAGTGTGGATGATGGAATACAGCCTCCCTCTCAGGCCACTCCCTCACACACCTGTCGCCTTCAGAAGGAACACAGTAGGAAAACGCTTTCAAAACTTCTTCTCCCATTTGTTCCAACAAAACCCTGACCAGAGCAGTCCACACGCGGTTCCTTCTGAACGCTACCCTGACCAGAGCAGTCCACACGCGGTTCCTTCTGAACGCTACCCTGACCAGAGCAGTCCACACGCGGTTCCTTCTGAACGCTACCCTGACCAGAGCAGTCCACACGCAGTTCCTTCTGAACGCTACCCTGACCAGCGCAGTCCACACGCAGTTCCTTCTGAACGCTACCCTGACCAGAGCAGTCCACACGCAGTTCCTTCTGAACGCTACCCTGACCAGAGCAGTCCACACGCGGTTCCTTCTGAACGCTACCCTGACCAGAGCAGTCCACACGGTTCCTTCTGAACGCTACCCTGACCAGCGCAGTCCACACGCAGTTCCTTCTGAACGCTACCCTGACCAGAGCAGTCCACACGCAGTTCCTTCTGAACGCTACCCTGACCAGAGCAGTCCACACGCAGTTCCTTCTGAACGCTACCCTGACCAGAGCAGTCCACACGCAGTTCCTTCTGAACGCTACCCTGACCAGAACAGTCCACACGGTTCCTTCTGAACGCTACCCTGACCAGAGCAGTCCAAACGCAGTTCCTTCTGAACGCTACCCTGACCAGAGCAGTCCACACGCAGTTCCTTCTGAACGCTACCCTGACCAGAGCAGTCCACACGCGGTTCCTTCTGAACGCTACCCTGACCAGCACAGTCCACACGGTTCCTTCTGAACGCTACCCTGACCAGAACAGTCCACACGGTTCCTTCTGAACGCTACCCTGACCAGCACAGTCCACACGGTTCCTTCTGAACGCTACCCTAGCCAGAGCAGTCCACGCGGTTCCTTCTGAACGCTACCCTGACCAGCACAGTCCACACGGTTCCTTCTGAACGCTACCCTAGCCAGAGCAGTCCACACGGTTCCTTCTGAACGCTACCCTAGCCAGAACAGTCCACACGGTTCCTTCTGAACGCTACCCTGACCAGAGCAGTCCACACGGTTCCTTCTGAACGCTACCCTGACCAGCAAAGTCCACACGGGTTTCCTTCTGAACGCTACCCTGACCAGAGCAGTCCACACGGTTCCTTCTGAACGCTACCCTGACCAGAGCAGTCCACACGGTTCCTTCTGAACGCTACCCTGACCAGAGCAGTCCACACGGTTCCTTCTGAACACTACCCTGACCAGCACAGTCCACACGCAGTTCCTTCTGAACGCTACCCTGACCAGAGCAGTCCACACGCAGTTCCTTCTGAACGCTACCCTAGCCAGAGCAGTCCACGCGGTTCCTTCTGAACGCTACCCTGACCAGAGCAGTCCACACGCGGTTCCTTCTGAACGCTACCCTGACCAGAACAGTCCACACGGTTCCTTCTGAACGCTACCCTGACCAGAGCAGTCCACACGGTTCCTTCTGAACGCTACCCTGACCAGCACAGTCCACACGGTTCCTTCTGAACGCTACCCTAGCCAGAGCAGTCCACGCGGTTCCTTCTGAACGCTACCCTGACCAGAGCAGTCCACGCGGTTCCTTCTGAACGCTACCCTAGCCAGAGCAGTCCACGCGGTTCCTTCTGAACGCTACCCTGACCAGAGCAGTCCACACGCGATTCCTTCTGAACGCTACCCTGACCAGAGCAGTCCACACGCAATTCCTTCTGAACGCTACCCTGACCAGAGCAGTCCACACGGTTCCTTCTGAACGCTACCCTGACCAGCAAAGTCCACACGCGTTTCCTTCTGAACGCTACCCTGACCAGAGCAGTCCACACGGTTCCTTCTGAACGCTACCCTGACCAGAGCAGTCCACACGGTTCCTTCTGAACGCTACCCTGACCAGAGCAGTCCACACGGTTCCTTCTGAACGCTACCCTGACCAGCACAGTCCACACGGTTCCTTCTGAACGCTACCCTAGCCAGAGCAGTCCACGCGGTTCCTTCTGAACGCTACCCTGACCAGAGCAGTCCACGCGGTTCCTTCTGAACGCTACCCTAGCCAGAGCAGTCCACGCGGTTCCTTCTGAACGCTACCCTGACCAGAGCAGTCCACACGGTTCCTTCTGAACGCTACCCTGACCAGAGCAGTCCACACGGTTCCTTCTGAACGCTACCCTGACCAGAGCAGTCCACACGGTTCCTTCTGAACGCTACCCTGACCAGAGCAGTCCACACGGTTCCTTCTGAACACTACCCTGACCAGAGCAGTCCACACGGTTCCTTCTGAACGCTACCCTGACCAGAGCAGTCCACACGGTTCCTTCTGAACGCTACCCTAGCCAGAGCAGTCCACACGCAGTTCCTTCTGAACACTACCCTGACCAGAGCAGTCCACACGGTTCCTTCTGAACGCTACCCTGACCAGAGCAGTCCACACGCGGTTCCTTCTGAACGCTACCCTGACCAGCACAGTCCACACGGTTCCTTCTGAACGCTACCCTGACCAGAGCAGTCCACACGGTTCCTTCTGAACGCTACCCTGACCAGAGCAGTCCACACGGTTCCTTCTGAACGCTACCCTGACCAGCACAGTCCACACGCGATTCCTTCTGAACGCTACCCTGACCAGCACAGTCCACACGGTTCCTTCTGAACACTACCCTGACCAGAGCAGTCCACACGCGATTCCTTCTGAACGCTACCCTGACCAGAGCAGTCCACACAGTTCCTTCTGAACGCTACCCTGACCAGAGCAGTCCACACGCGATTCCTTCTGAACGCTACCCTGACCAGAGCAGTCCACACGGTTCCTTCTGAACGCTACCCTGACCAGCAAAGTCCACACGCGTTTCCTTCTGAACGCTACCCTGACCAGAGCAGTCCACACGGTTCCTTCTGAACGCTACCCTGACCAGAGCAGTCCACACGGTTCCTTCTGAACGCTACCCTGACCAGAGCAGTCCACACGGTTCCTTCTGAACGCTACCCTGACCAGAGCAGTCCACACGGTTCCTTCTGAACGCTACCCTGACCAGAGCAGTCCACACGCAATTCCTTCTGAACGCTACCCTGACCAGAGCAGTCCACACGGTTCCTTCTGAACGCTACCCTGACCAGCAAAGTCCACACGCGTTTCCTTCTGAACGCTACCCTGACCAGAGCAGTCCACACGGTTCCTTCTGAACGCTACCCTGACCAGAGCAGTCCACACGGTTCCTTCTGAACGCTACCCTGACCAGCACAGTCCACACGGTTCCTTCTGAACGCTACCCTAGCCAGAGCAGTCCACGCGGTTCCTTCTGAACGCTACCCTGACCAGAGCAGTCCACGCGGTTCCTTCTGAACGCTACCCTAGCCAGAGCAGTCCACGCGGTTCCTTCTGAACGCTACCCTGACCAGAGCAGTCCACACGGTTCCTTCTGAACGCTACCCTGACCAGAGCAGTCCACACGGTTCCTTCTGAACGCTACCCTGACCAGAGCAGTCCACACGGTTCCTTCTGAACGCTACCCTGACCAGAGCAGTCCACACGGTTCCTTCTGAACACTACCCTGACCAGAGCAGTCCACACGGTTCCTTCTGAACGCTACCCTGACCAGAGCAGTCCACACGGTTCCTTCTGAACGCTACCCTAGCCAGAGCAGTCCACACGCAGTTCCTTCTGAACACTACCCTGACCAGAGCAGTCCACACGGTTCCTTCTGAACGCTACCCTGACCAGAGCAGTCCACACGCGGTTCCTTCTGAACGCTACCCTGACCAGCACAGTCCACACGGTTCCTTCTGAACGCTACCCTGACCAGAGCAGTCCACACGGTTCCTTCTGAACGCTACCCTGACCAGAGCACTCCACACGGTTCCTTCTGAACGCTACCCTGACCAGCACAGTCCACACGCGATTCCTTCTGAACGCTACCCTGACCAGCACAGTCCACACGGTTCCTTCTGAACGCTACCCTGACCAGCACAGTCCACACGGTTCCTTCTGAACGCTACCCTGACCAGAGCAGTCCACACTGTTTCTTTTGACTTCTCTTCATCTTCCTGTTGCTATAATCTACACATAAAAATTGGTCTCAGTCCTAGATTAAGTGTTCCAGTAAAAACATTAGAAAAAAGACGTAGACTGTCTTCCCAAGGGGAGGTTCTCTAAGCAAGGCCCTTATTGAGACTGTAACTATACATGAGATGAGTGCCACTCCTGGGGTGCCACAAACAGGGTGTGGATATTATGGATAAATATTATACAGAGACACACTGTGGTCTCCTGGGGTGTATTCAAGATGCCCTGAGCATTGCTTGAGAGTTTTAAAATGTTAACAGTAATAGTATTGAATTGAATGTTTAGTTGCAATTAGTGTCAGTATAGCAGCTGAACCTGATAGTATGTATCTTGAGTACACCGCTAGAGTTCCAGTTCTGAACCCTTCAGCCGCTGATGCAGGAGTCTGATTTACCAGCAGTGCTACATGTGACCAGGGGTCACCCAGCTTATATCATGTACAAATACACCTGTATGTGGGTGTTTATGTTTTGTTGGTATATATACACTGAGTGTACAAAACAAAACATGCACTAAATTCTGCTTACTATGCATGCACTGCAGTTTGAGGAAAATATAGACAACTGTTCTCTTTATAATGACAGTATATACACTGAATGTACAAAACATGCTCTTTCTGTGACATAGACTGACCAGGTGAATCCAGGTGAAAGCTATAATCCCTTATTGATGTCACCTGTTAAATCCCCTTCAATCAGTGTAGGTATAGGGGAGGAGACAGGTTAAAGAAGGATTTTTAAGCCTTGAGACAATTGAAACATGGATTGTGTATGTGTGCCAATCAGAGGGTGAATGGGCAAGACAAAAAATGTAAGTGCCTTTGAACGGGTATGGTAGTAGGTGCCAGGCGCACCGGTTTGTGTCAAGAACTGCAACGCTGCTGGGTTTTTCACACTCAACAGTTTAATCGTGTGTATCAAGAATGGTCCACCACCCAAAGGACATCCAACACCTTGTAGAGTCCATGCTCCTAGGAATTGAGGCTGTTCTGAGGGCAAAAGGAGGAGGGGGGTGCATCTTGATATTAGTAATGTGTTATTCATGTTTAGTACACTCAGTGAACCATCTAGTGGCTTAGTTTTTGTGTGGATGTGAACATGTATGTGCTTTTCAGCTTTTGAGTGAGTGATGTGTGTGTTAGTCGGACCAGTCGTTCTCTTCCAGCTCTGAGTCATCTTCGGAGTCGGAGTACTCGACAGCGATGCGTCTGGAGAGGATGGTGGCCACGTCATTCCCTACAGGCTCTCTCTTAGCCTGCTGTTCCTGCTGCTCCTGACCCTTCTTCAACTGGATACCTACAGCCAGGGAGAGAGACAGTTAGATACACTTCAACTAGATACCTACAGCCAGGGAGAGAGACAGTTAGATACACTTCAACTAGATACCTACAGCCAGGGAGAGAGACAGTTAGATATACTTCAACTAGATACCTACAGCCAGGGAGAGAGACAGTTAGATATACTTCAACTAGATACCTACAGCCAGGGAGAGAGACAGTTAGATATACTTCAACTAGATACCTACAGCCAGGGAGAGAGACAGTTAGATACACTTAAACTAGATACCTACAGCCAGGGAGAGAGACAGACACACTTCAACTAGATACCTACAGCCAGGGAGAGAGACAGTTAGATATACTTCAACTAGATACCTACAGCCAGGGAGAGAGACAGTTAGATATACTTCAACTAGATACCTACAGCCAGGGAGAGAGACAGTTAGATACACTTCAACTAGATACCTACAGCCAGGGAGAGAGACAGTTAGATACACTTCAACTAGATACCTACAGCCAGGGAGAGAGACAGTTAGATACACTTCAACTAGATACCTACAGCCAGGGAGAGAGACAGTTAGACACACTTCAACTAGATACCTACAGCCAGGGAGAGAGACAGACACACTTCAACTAGATACCTACAGCCAGGGAGAGAGACAGTTAGATATACTTCAACTAGATACCTACAGCCAGGGAGAGAGACAGTTAGATACACTTCAACTAGATACCTACAGCCAGGGAGAGAGACAGTTAGACACACTTCAACTAGATACCTACAGCCAGGGAGAGAGACAGTTAGATATACTTCAACTAGATACCTACAGCCAGGGAGAGAGACAGTTAGATATACTTCAACTAGATACCTACAGCCAGGGAGAGAGACAGTTAGATATACTTCAACTAGATACCTACAGCCAGGGAGAGAGACAGTTAGATATACTTCAACTAGATACCTACAGCCAGGGAGAGAGACAGTTAGATATACTTCAACTAGATACCTACAGCCAGGGAGAGAGACAGTTAGATATACTTCAACTAGATACCTACAGCCAGGGAGAGAGACAGTTAGATACACTTCAACTAGATACCTACAGCCAGGGAGAGAGACAGTTAGATACACTTCAACTAGATACCTACAGCCAGGGAGAGAGACAGTTAGATATACTTCAACTAGATACCTACAGCCAGGGAGAGAGACAGACACACTTCAACTAGATACCTACAGCCAGGGAGAGAGACAGTTAGATATACTTCAACTAGATACCTACAGCCAGGGAGAGAGACAGTTAGATACACTTCAACTAGATACCTACAGCCAGGGAGAGAGACAGTTAGATATACTTCAACTAGATACCTACAGCCAGGGAGAGAGACAGTTAGATATACTTCAACTAGATACCTACAGCCAGGGAGAGAGACAGTTAGACACACTTCAACTAGATACCTACAGCCAGGGAGAGAGACAGTTAGATATACTTCAACTAGATACCTACAGCCAGGGAGAGAGACAGTTAGACACACTTCAACTAGATACCTACAGCCAGGGAGAGAGACAGTTAGATATACTTCAACTAGATACCTACAGCCAGGGAGAGAGACAGTTAGGTACCGACACACTTCAACTAGATACCTACAGCCAGGGAGAGAGAGACGTGTTAGGCAGTCAGCCAGCCAGCCAGTCAGTCAAACAGACAGACAGAAAAGGAAGGTTCGGTTTGCATGGCCCGTGGCCCAAGGTTGGCGCAACTTGCTCATTTTAGATCATTCCATTGGTCCTAAAGAGAAATCTCCACCCCCCCGGGGCACCAGATAATGCAAAACTAACTCCACACACACACACACACACACACACACACAGAATAGCTCTGCCACAGAGACAGGTGGGTTAGATACAGATAGGCAGTCTTACCCATGCGTATGGCAGCCAGCAGATCACTACGAGCATCATTAACAGGCTGGGCATTGTGCGGCACGGAGGACATCTTGGGAGTGGTAGAGTAGGAGGAGCCTGGAGGAGGGGGCGGAGGCATTGGGGGAGTTGGAGCCACCAGCAACCCAGCAATTGGCGGTGGGGGCAGGGCATAGACACCAGCTGATCCCATTAGACCTGGAAGAGGAAGTGGGCCTCCGGGGGGCGTGGCAAAGGCAGACTGTGCAGATGGCATGAGAGGAGCAGGAGGAGGGGAGCCGTTTCCATATCCCTCCATACTGAGAGAGAAAGGGACAGATGGAGGGTGAACATGAGACATTATATTAATCATCATAACCATTTCAGAAATAAAAAGTATGATATGTTAATCGGCCTCTCCACAAAAACATCGCACATATAACCATG
This sequence comes from Salvelinus namaycush, assembly GCF_016432855.1. Classification (NCBI taxonomy): domain Eukaryota; kingdom Metazoa; phylum Chordata; class Actinopteri; order Salmoniformes; family Salmonidae; genus Salvelinus; species Salvelinus namaycush. The sequence goes on along the minus strand of NC_052313.1, from coordinate 12,331,431 downwards.
ATAATCCTACCATACCAACATCTCACATATAACTATGATAATCCTACCATACCAACATCTCACATATAACCATGATAATCCTACCATACCAACATCTCACATATAACCATGATAATCCTACCATACCAACATCTCACATATAACCATGATAATCCTACCATACCAACATCTCACATATAACCATGATAATCCTACCATACAAACATCTCACATATAACCATGATAATCCTACCATACCAACATCTCACATATAACCATGATAATCCTACCATACCAACATCTCACATATAACCATGATAATCCTACCATACCAACATCTCACATTTAACCATGATAATCCTACCATACCAACATCCTCTGACAAGTTCAATAAGAAGGAACAACAGGATGGAATTATTCCCAGAGTTAGACAGGTCACAGACGAGTCATGTCAAGACCAAAGCAGAGGACCGTGTTTGGGTGTGTACCAGTGCAGTACTTGGCTTGTATGGGATGACAGTACAACTGCCCAACTCCAGAGAGAATACAGCTTGTTGTTCATCATCAGATCTAACCCAAACCAATAGCACATTAAACAAAACAAACCTTCGAGCCGGAGCAGAGCCCCAACAAAAGGACGTACGTGGGTTTGTTTGGTGTCCCTGTGCACATGTCAATGAATGTTAATGTTTATTTGAGTGCATTTATGCATCAATCTGTCTGCCAGCGTGTTTATTCATGTGCACTCTGACCTGTAGTCCACAGGTCGTAGAGATATGGATCCATTCATGTTCTCAATGGGAGGGAGAGGGGGCGGAGCATTGTGGGGGCGACCCAGGTTGTATCCCCTGTAGGCATGGTCCAGAGTGGCGTTTCCCTGAGCAGCCAGCTGAGCAGCCAGGAGACTGGGAGGCGGGCCGGAGTACGTGTGGGCGTGACCAGCATGATTGGTTGAGTGAGAGTAGTGGCGTTGGTGGTGGTCAGGCCCAAGACCCCTAAGAGAGAGAAAGGGAGGGAGATGGAGACAACATTTTACAGAATGGCCAGCAGGGGGAGTAAGAGGACTGACACGTCTCCTTGAACAGCTGACAGAGACTAAATTATCATTGTACTGGGGGAAACCCCTTATTTCCACTGGGGGAAACCCCTTATTTCCACTGGAGGAAACACATTACTTCCATGCGAGTAATAATCATCTATACAGAAATGTATTATACAGAAAAGTAATTATTCCATACTTTTTTACATTTGATATGTTATCTTAAATGAATCTTTGTTTTATGTCAACTTTTCATTGACCTCATCATACAATATGTATGTAACTGTGTGTGTATTTGGACTGGCCTCATCTCAGGGGACAGTGATCCCTCGCAGGTGGCCCCCCGGTGGAGCGAGTGTGTGTGGTGGTGGTCAGGCCTCAGCTCCTTATCCAGGGCCAACATATTCCACTCCTGACGACGGTTCCGAGCCTTACGCACTTTCTTCACCTCCCTCTGCAACGTCCCGTCCACACAACGCTTCTGCTCCTGCGAGGAGACACGTATTAGTGGAGACGGAGGAGGACAAGAAAGAGAAGAAGGGAGAGATTATTTTGCTTACTTTGTTCTTCCTCTTCTCCTTCCTCTTGTCCTCTGTGTCCCGCAGCATCTTCTCTCTCCACAGGTCGAAGAAGTAGGAGGGGTCAGTGTAGAACTTCAGCCCCTCCTTGTGGTCATCCCTACAGGGTCAAAGGGCAAACGCGGTTCAGGGTTTGTGGGAAATGAAGTCCACAACATTCCACTATGAGACTACAAAACAAGATCAGGTGAGGTATTTGACTCTGGGTTAAGACTGCCCTGGGTAGTAGAGAGGTTAGACAGATCATAGAAAGGGAGGGGGAGAGAACACACCTATATTTGGAGAGGATGTTGAGAGGTGGAGGTTTGTTACTCAGGTTGTACATCTCCTTGACAGGGATGGGAACGCTCCTCGTGGATACCACCTGCTGGTCCTGGGCGGTACTGCTCTTAAACGCCTTCTTCATGTTGATGTCCTGCAGAGAGACTGAGGACAGAGAAAGAGAGGACAAACAAAGGGCGAGAGAGAGAGAGCGTGAGAGAGAGAGCATGAGAGAGAGAGAGAGAGGACGCAGAAAGAGAAGGAGAGGGTTAGGGAGAGGGGGATAGACAGGGTGTGAGAGAGAGGGTTAGGGGGAGGGGGATAGACAGGGTGTGAGAGAGAGGGTTGGGGGGAGGGTGATAGACAGGGTGTGAGAGAGAGGGTTAGGGAGAGGGGGATAGACAGGGTGTGAGAGAGAGGGTTGGGGGGAGGGTGATAGACAGGGTGTGAGAGAGAGGGTTGGGGGAGGGTGATAGACAGGGTGTGAGAGAGAGGGTTAGGGAGAGGGGGATAGACAGGGTGTGAGAGAGAGGGTTAGGGAGAGGGGGATAGACAGGGTGTGAGAGAGAGGGTTAGGGAGAGGGGTATAGACAGGGTGTGAGAGAGAGGGTTAGGGAGAGGGGGATAGACAGGGTGTGAGAGAAAGGGTTAGGGAGAGGGGGATAGACAGGGTGTGAGAGAGAGGGTTAGGGAGAGGGGGATAGACAGGGTGTGAGAGAGAGGGTTAGGGAGAGGGAGATAGACAGGGTGTGAGAGAGAGGGTTAGGGAGAGGGGGATAGACAGGGTGTGAGAGAGAGGGTTAGGGAGAGGGGGATAGACAGGGTGTGAGAGAAGTATTTATATATCCTCAGTTTCATCACTTTTACACCATCGCTATGTCAACGAGTAACGATGTCACTTCCTATTTCCTGTGACCTCTAACCCCTGTCTCACCTTCCTCCACGGTGGAGTCCAGCTGGGTGACCTTGACGGCCAGGCGGTCGATGCGGTCCTGCAGGGAATTGGCTCTCAGGTAGAACGTGTTGGCCTCGTTGAACAGCTCTCCGAAGATGTCCTCCGCATGTTTACCTGCAGTACAAGGGTAGACAGATGGATCATGTGGTTAGCATGACATCCTGGTGCACTACATTATGCATACTATGCATGAACTGCACATTGAGGAAATTATAGACAACTGTTCTCTTTATAATGACAGTATATACACTGAGTGACAGACTGACAAGGTGAATCCAGGTGAAAGCTATGATTCCAATGTAGAAAATATAAAAATAAATAAAAACCCTGGAATGAGTAGGTGTGTCCAGATGTTTGACTGGTACAGTGTGCCACAAAATAACTTAAGAAGGCACACCTGCTGCATTCCAGGTGACAAACCTCATGAAGCTGGTTGAGAGAATGCTAAGAGTGTGCAAAGCTGTCATCAAGGCAAAGGGTGCGTCAGACAGGTAGGGGAAACCAACTGAGATGGACTTGAAGATTGGTACTATCAATTCTCTTTCTGCCATTCTTCTGGTAACAAATTTAACTGACAAATAGACCAGGGCATCACTGTCATGGAAGGTCCTAGAGGAAAAATCCATAGCAATCAATCTTTGCTAGAGCAAGTCTGTTTAGGTCAGCGTCAATACGTTTTAACAATGCTGAACTTTTGTGTGTCATACGCAAACGCACGCATGAATGCCTGAATGCACACACACGGCGCGTGCACACGCACAATATAGACTATTTCTGTCACCATACTGACAGGATGACCTCTGGAGAAACATCTAGACTATTTCTGTCACCATACTGACAGGATGACCTCTATCTAGAGGAAGGAAGGAAGAGAGATCTAGCATGCTGAGTTCCATCAACTCTGACCTCCCTTCATGGTTCTGACATTCAGTCTACCTCCACACACACACACACACACACACACACACACACACACACACACACACACACACACACACACACACACACACACACACACACACACACACACACACACACACACACACACACACACACGGATACACACACAGATGCACACACGGATACACACACGGATATACACAAACACGGAAACACACACGGATATACACACACGCGGATATACACACACACACACACACACACACACACACACACACACACACACACACACACACACACACACACACACACACACACACACACACACACACACACACACACACACACACACACACACACACGCACACCTCCTGTCCCTAGCTCAGGCCTTCCAGGCCTTTGTACCTAGTCATTTATATTTATCCCACACAGCAGCTGCTGAAAGGCCCACTCCCACCACAAGAACTCTCACAATGACAGAGAGAACGAGAGAGAGAGACAGAGAGAGAGAGAGAGAGAGAGAAAGAAAGAGAGAGAGAAAGAAAGAGAGAGAGAGAGAGAGAGAGAAAGAAAGAGAGAGCGAGACAGAAAGAGAGAGAGAGAGAGAGAGGGGGACAGAGAGAAAGAGAGAGAGAGAGAGAGAGAGAGAGAGAGAGGGACAGAGAGAGGGACAGAGAGAGCGAGACAGAAAGAGAGAGAGACAGAGAGAGAGAGAGAGAGAGAGAGAGCGAGACAGAAAGAGAGAGAGACAGAGAGAGAGAGAGAGAGAGAGAGAGAGAGAGAGAGAGAGAGAGAGAGAGAGAGAGAGAGAGAGAGAGAGAGAGAGCGAGACAGAAAGAGAGAGAGACAGAGAGAGAGAGAGAGAGAGAGCGAGACAGAAAGAGAGAGACAGAAAGAGAGAGAGAGAGGGACAGAGAGAGCGAGACAGAAAGAGAGAGAGAGACAGAGAGAGAGAGAGAGAGAGAGAGGGACAGAGAGAGCGAGACAGAAAGAGAGAGAGACAGAGAGAGAGAGAGGGACAGAGAGAGCGAGACAGAAAGAGAGAGAGAGAGAGAGAGACAGAAAGAGAGAGAGGGACAGAGTTGGGGGAGGGAAGAAAACAGAGTATGAGGAAGACGTAGAAAGCAAGAAAGGGAGGGTCGAGAGAAAGCGAGAGGGGGAGCAGTGGTGGTTGGATACTGGGTATAAGGGAGGAAAGAATATGTCAATATATTCCACAGGACATGATATGGGTTGTGTCATGGGAGCAGCCAGGGTATTCAGGCTCCTCCCCCTTACGTCATAGTCACTCTGTTTAATATACTGCAGTACACCCAAACACACACACATATTCTGAACGTATTCTCGCTGAAATATCTAAACAGGATTACATCCTCCTGTGGGTCTATGATGACAGAGTCTTGACCTAGCGACCTGTAGGTCTGATCCTAACAAATCAATCACTGCTCCAGGATTAAACACTACATCATCTTCTTATCAACGTCAAACAGGACTGTGCAGTGTGCACTGCAGCAAGATAACTAGGAGATAGTGATGAGAGAGTATTTTAATGCAAGTGTGTAATAGTACAATATTGTAGTGAACGGCGGGGCAGGGAAGCGAACCTGGGTCGCCGGGGTGAAAGGCAAACACCCTACCCATTGCGCCAATAGGGTTAACTCACTTGGGAATTGTAACATGTCTCATATAGGGAGAAGCAAAACAACATGAGGAGCATAAGCATGTTATTCATACGTGTGGAAGAGAGCAATGTTAATGACATATGTTACTGTTGACACACTGGTATAAAGCGTATGAAGTTGTTTGTAGTGTGTGGTTAGTGCTCTGAGAGAGAGTGTGTGTGTGTGTGTGTGTGTGTGTGTGTGTGTGTGTGTGTGTGTGTGTGTGTGTGTTCTCTGTGTGTGTGTGTGTGTGTGTGTGTGTGTGTGTGTGTGTGTGTGTGTGTGTGTGTGTGTGTGTGTGTGTGTGGTGTGTGTGTGTGTGTGTTCTCTGTGTGTGTTACTCAGGCTGCTGAGCTGGCGGATGATGGAGGAGAGGGTGTTGTTCATCACACACTCCAGTTCACTGCCTACGCCCTCTGGCAACGCCCCCCGGCACAGGTGGCGCGGGTCGATGTTCCTCTTCACCAGAGGCATGGTGACGCCTCACACTGTCACACCTAGAGGGAAGCACAGGACATACAATACATATGATATATGACACACTGTACTTACATAAAGGACGTACTTACAGACAATTTTTGTTTTAAGTTATAACTATTGCAAGTATAGGTATGGTAAGTAGTATAAACACAAACACACACACACACAGCTAGTCACTTGGCCAGACGTATTACCACACACTAACAAACACACAATCCTATTCTTCGAAACAGGGTTAAAGAGACTGGGCATACAACTGTGACCCGTCCAGACTGTAGTAGTAAACAGTAGCAGGCCAACGGCAGACAGATGAAGGTATTAGGAAAATAAGCTACAGTCCAGCTAATGCTTTCCAGCCTTACCACTGCCCCAGATGTAGGGTCAACAGCCCAAACACAAACATACGCACACACACACTCACTCTCCCGTGGCGTGCACGCTGAGACCCATTCCCTTGATAGTTCAGACCAACACACTCACTCTCCCGTGGCGAGCACGCTGAGACCCATTCCCTTGATAGTTCAGACCAACACACTCACTCTCCCGTGGCGTGCACGCTGAGACCCATTCCCTTGATAGTTCAGACCAACACACTCACTCTCCAATGCAATTGGACACATTCACTAGATACTAAGGATTAAGTTGCCCTTTCCTTGACACTAATCTAAGGTGAGGTTAACATCTTCCCTAGAATGGTTAAAATCAGGATCTGAGGAGGCTAAGCTGATCCTAGATCTGAGTCTAAGGGCAGCTTCTACAGCAGATGAAAAAGGGATCTCAGAAAGCATCGGAGCGGCCATCTTATCTGGGCCTCTTCCTGCTTCCTGTTTTTGCGGCCTCCGCCCGGCATCAGCTTCCTGTTCCTCACAGTGTAACATCTCTACTCCCTGTCCTCCCAGAGGAGCAGCAGAAGAACAATACAGCTACAGCTTGAGGAACTGCTGGGGGCCACACACCCAACAGCAAAGCTGACCCCTTAGTCATGCTCTTCATTTCAGATCTAGTATGCTAGGCTATGTGTGTCATTGATGAATAGAGGGTTTTGTGAAGGAAAAGGGGATATCTATCTAGTCAGTTGCACAACTGAATGCATTTCACCGAAATGTGTCGTGCGCATTTAACCCAACCCCTCTGAATCAGAGAGGTGCGGTTGGCTGCCTTAATCGATGTCCAGGTCATCGGTGCCTGGGAGCAATTGTTGTTTGGGGTTAACTGCCTTGATCAAGTGCAGAACGGCATATCTTTCCAACTTGCTGGCTCAGGGATTTGAACCAGCGTCCTTTCGGTTACTGGCCCAACAATCTTAACTGCGAGGCTAGCCCCTTTGATGGTGTTGACAGAGAAACTAGTCATTTCTGACCACCAAGTAGCAACCTCCCCACAAGGCTACGGCAGAGTCCTCAGCTGGCCTCGGTCCAATACCCCCTGCCAAGCCCTGCTTACAGCCATAAACCAATAAGGTACAACAAAGGAGAAATTACTCCATCCTCGTCTGCTGCCACAAAACTCACTGAAAACAGCTAATTAGGCCTGCTGTTAAAGAGATAGCGCCATGGTTTGTGTATCGAACCAGGCCTACATTATTATAGAAAAACGCTAGTCTGTGAAATGTGTTGGTCTGCTCTGCTTGGAAGTTCTGAGTATAGTTAACATATGCCATGAGTTTGATTGGTTCTTGTCTGGTGTGACAATGGGGAGATAATTAAGAGGTTGGGGTGGGGAGGCAAATGAAAGGAAGGGGCAGAGAGGAAGGGAACATGTGTGTGTGTGTGTGTGAGGGGGTAAATCATGTGTGTATATGGTATGTGTGTGAGGAGGTAAATAATGTGTGTATATGATATGTGTGTGTAAATCATGTGTGTATATGGTGTGTGTGTGAGGAAGAGTAGTGTGTGTGTGTGTGTGTGTGTGTGTGTGTGTGTGTGTGTGTGTGTGTGTGTGTGTGGAGAGTGAGTTAGTGAGGGAGGGGGTGTGCAGGGGCCTCAGGGAAGCCACTCTGAAAGGTTCCTAGGACAATAGAGCTCCGTTCACACGGCAACAGCAGAGTGCTCCCATGCATGCCTCCCCCTCCGCTCCCCTCCTCCTCCCCAGACCTCCTTTAACACACCCTGAAAAGAGGGCACTCCACTCAGAAAGGAAGAGAGGGTAGAAAGAGAGAGACACATGGAAAAATAGAGAGAGAGAGAGTTTAGATTACGATTTCTTATAGTTAGTCACATTCAGGTTTGCAAATGTAGTTGCAGTGTACAGTGAAATTCTTAAGCTCCAACAGTGCAGGTGTGAATGAAACAATAATACAATTAATATTATATACACCAGTGATGGCCGGTGCCGTTTAAGATGAGGGAGGACGATACATTTCTTCATGAACATGGCCTTATTTCTATTACAGCATATTGGATGACTTTCATTCACCCAGTTCAATGTAACAGCGATCGGTTTAGGCTACTACATGATACTCTAATTTCCCTATACCCATCATGAGTTTGCTACAACCTAGCCTATTAATGAAAGTTTACAACGTAGGTGGACAGGTCAAGTAAATGTTTTGTAATCAAGGTGACAGTGACACATTCAATACCGCCTTATACACTCTTGCCTGCATCTAGCTGATCTAGGGTGTAGTCATTAGTCAAATCGCTGCAAACAAGAGTTTCTATTGGACAAATTCAGGTATGTTTATCCCTATTTCGTTCCGTTTGCTTCCGTTTAAGAAACGTTTTTCAACAGAATCGGCAGAATGAATACTCCCCATGATCACACGCAAAACACTTTCATAGCTGCCACATTCAAACAGCATGATCACTTTGCTCGTAATTCCTTCTCGCATCTATGCGCTCTCCTCCTCGCTCACCTTTTCCCTTTGCTTGTGGAATCCAGTGCATAACACATCAGCTGTCTGTGTGTAAGCCAAACCTTCAGATCATAACCTCTAACCGTTACAGACAGACTACACCATTGTTACCATATTATCTAATGTTTAAGTCAACATAGTTAATAGAACTAACGCATTAGCAACCGGTTCTACAATGTAAAAGGCCATTTCCACATCCATTGTTACATTAGTACATAACTCTTAATCAGACTTAATAATTATTAATGATATTTCAACACCATGCATACATGGAACAACGATTTTGTCTTATTCAACGTTCTGACTCCAAAGCGTTGAGCGCAGGCCATGTAGCCTATTCCTATGCGCACTGAGGCATGCGCTCGCTCCTATTACACACATAGGACAGAGACATAGGACACAGACACACGAAACTCCGACATAACCCGGAAAATATGAACAAAGGAAACCATAAATTGAATTAAATAAACAGTTAAATAAACAGAACTTACCCTTCATGAGTCTTGAGAACATTCATGTGCACTATAAACATCGCGCCCACTCAGAGCAGGGTAACAAATGGTTGGCTAAATGAAAATGTATCGTTGGACTATCAAACGTGAAACAGAAATGTCTACGTGTTGCAATGAACCTTAAGGGGATGGAATGATGAAACGCTAGCAATCATTGTAGTATTAGATGGAATCTAGATTTACCACATAGGGCCTATGCATTTAAACGTGTGAAAGCAACAGAAAACATTTCAACAAGAGAAAAAAAGTTCTCCACTGGCGGGAGTTTGGTCTCCGAACACAGTAATAATTAATTTTAAGTACAAATTCTAAATGCAAGCTTCATAAGTAAATTATTCATTTAAAGGAATGGTTACATATCCAAATACCAGTATGCCTATGCTAGTAATTGTTGCCCAATTGCTGGTGAGCTTGCTAAGTAAATAGTTAATATTATTGATCACCCCCCAAAATATTTATTTATTATGGCAATCCTCTCTCCCTACAATTTGAGTTTTCGCTGCACCCGATCCTATCACTGTACAGCAAATCAGCAATCTGTTGGCTAGCTCACCCGACCTGCGTTCATTGACAGTTTGCTGGTCCAATCAGAGTTTAAAAGTGTGCGTTTCCCTAGCCAATCTGTTGCAGGTTTTTACTTTTGCAAGGGTGATGCTGCTGCGGCTGCGGCTACTGTCTCTGGCTGCGTGTAGAGTAGGCCTAATCCACTAGAATTTGTGCCACAAAATGAGTGACAAAACATGTTAGATCATTTGAAGTCATCAGTCTCAAGACAAAGTTGAGTCCCGAGTCTTGAGGCTCCAAGTCAAGTCTCAAGTTATTTTATTTTCTATCAAGTTGAGTCTCAAATCAAATTTGTACACAACTCTGATAAAGCATATAAATAGCGTGTCTGGATTTGATTAGAGCTTTGATCGAAAATTCAAGCCACATGCTTCCTGAGCCATACATTAAATACATTTTATGAGCCCTACATTAAAGACATTTTATGAGCACAAGCCCAAAAAAGCCCAAATGATTGTGCCGTTATCCAATATATAGGCTACTGCACATTACGCAGGACAGAAAAACATAAAAGCCCATAGATGTAACTAGCTATATGCTCTCTTGGGTAAATAATTTAAACTAGCTCTAGTAGACTAATCTTTTTGAGTGTGAACTGTATTTCTTTACTGTATTGTATTAAACTGTATTACATTACGCACATCATTCAAACCATGTTAAGCAGAAAAGAACATGTGATTCTGGTGCAGCACATGCAGCCTACAAAGTTACAAGCATAGGCTAGAGAATTTAATTTTAATTTTGAAATATAATAGGGCCTATTTGTATAATTAGTAGGCTGACGCATTTCCCTTAATGTTATTAGCCTACCTCCTCTTTCTCTCTCCATTGTTGCTTCATTCCTTCCTCACTTTGAACAGGTAATTAAATGAGTTCCGTTGTCCTCATCTCCATCATTCTAATGACATGCTGAATAATATAGGACTAGAATTACATGCAGATGGCTTTCACTTCTCTTTAGGAAGATTGAATGGTTATGGGACTGAAAAAATAACTGCTAACCTCCCAGGTTCGCTCTTCTTTCAAACTACCCATGAGTTCTATTGGCTGCTGTATTTAACGTTCAGAAAACAAGAGCTTGCGTCCCTCTTCGAATCGTCTATTGGTATAAAAAATGCACCATTTTTTAAATTTTTATGTCCAGCAAGCTATTCTAGGCTAGCTTTTCCAGCATAGGACTCCAAGAGCTAAGGGGCATTTTTTTAAAGGAGAGAGGCCAGCGGACCACAGGTGCATGCATATTGCGCAAGAAACTAGTTAGAAGCTTACTATGCATAACCCATAATGTATTAGTTACATATAAGGCTAATTCTGCATTGAATTCATCACCTGAATGAGGTAGGCTAGGACATCTATACAGTGCATTCGAAAAGTATTCAGACCCCTTGACTTTTTCCACATTTTGTTATGTAATAGCCTTATTCTAAAGCAATTGGCATCCACAATTGTTTATTCCATATTTAATAGAAATCAGACTTTGCTTTAGATTTTTTTATTCAACATAATATTGTAAATAATAAAACAAATGAAACTGGCATGGACAAAAATGATGGGACCCTTAACCTAATATTTTGTTGCACAACCTTTAGAGGCAATCACTGCAAACAAACGTTTTCTGTAGCTCTCAATGAGACTTCTGCACCTGTTAACAGGTAGTTTGGCCCAGTCTTCCTGAGCAAACTGCTTCAACTGTTTCAGGTTTGATGGGTGCCTTCTCCAGACTGCAAGATTCAGCTCTTTCCATAAATGTTAGATAGGATTCAGATCAGGCTCATAGAAGACACTTCAGAATAGTCCTATGTTTTGTTCTTATCCATTCTTGGGTGCTTTGAGCTGTGTGTTTGGGGTCATTATCCTGTTGGAGGACCCATGACCTACGACTGAGCTTTCTGACACTGGGCAGTACGTTTTGTTCCAGAATGCCTTGATAGCCTTGTGATGTCATTGTGCCCTGCACAGATTCAAGGCACCCTGTGCCAGGCGCAGCAAAGCAGCCCCAGAACAGAACCCAGCCTCCTCCATGTTTCACTGTAGGTATGGTATTCTTCTCTTTGAAAGCTTCATTTTTTCATCTGTGAACATAGAGCTGATGTGACTTGCCAAAAAGCAAATTTTGACTCATCTGTCCAAAGGACATTCTCCCAGAAGGATTGTGGCTTGTCAATATGCATTTTAGCTAATTCCAGTCTGTCTTTGTTTTTCTTTCAAAAGTGGAGTCTTCTTCCATGGAGCCCACTGTCGCTCAAAAAGTGACGGATGGTGCGATCAGAAACTGACGTACCTTCAGCTTGGACTTCAGCTTGTATCTCTTTGGCAGTTATCCTTGATTCTTTTTCTGCCATTCACACGATCCTTCTGTTCAATCTGGGGTTGATTTTCCTCTTGCGGCCGCGCCCAGGGAGGTTGGCTACAGTTCCATGGACCTTAAACTTCCTAATAATATTTGCAACTGTTGTCACAGGAACATCAAGCTGCTTGAAGATGGTCTTGTAGCCTTTATCTTTACCATGCTTGTCTATTATTTTCTTTCTCATCTCCTCAGACAAATCTCTGCTTTGCTTTCTCTGGTCCATGTTCAGTGTGGTGCACACAATGATACCAAACAGCACAGTGACTACTTTTCTCCATTTAAATAGGCTGAATGACTGATTACAAGATTGGAGACGTGTGTGATACTAATTAGTTTGAAATATCACTATAATCCAATTATTTATTATCTTTTCTAAGGGGTACCAACAAATGTGTCCAGGCCATTTTAGAATATCTTTGTAGAATAAGCAATTATTGATCTCTTTTCACAGCTTCTTTCTATGACATACCAAAGGCATGCAAGTATACATGATAAAATAGCTTTTAATTGCACCCCTTTTCAGGAGGAATGAAGCACTATTTTAATGAGCTGTAAGGGTACCAACAAATATGAGCACGTCTGTATATCAATCTTGAACAGGATTATCTTTTTGGATGCAATTTGAATGGAATTGATGAGAGAGAGAGGAAGACTGCTTGTGAATGCTCTGATTTAAAGCAACGATAGGCTGTTTCAAAACTCTGCAGCTGCAATAATTTAAAAAAAACAAGGTGGCCCCCGAAAGCCAGATGGAGATGGGTTAATTAGACACCCATTCAGTCTTTATATTACTGTAGCATAGACTATACTGCAGCAAATGTAGGCCTATCTGTCACAAGGAAAAAAGTTACCATGATGAGATGATAGGTCTACATGCATTGTGAACTGCACTCCATACTGAGATGGTCTGTCTGTCCCCACACTGAGCGTTGATGACTGATCATGCAGAGAACAGAGTGAAGGCCGCAGAGAATACATATTTGGACTTGCATATAATTTAACAGTTCCATGTCACGTCACTATTTACATGAATCATTTATTATAATTGACCGTTTCCACACAGTTTTATATCCCGGGAAAAGTGAGTGGTTTTGGGCGGGAAATCTCGATAACCGGACGTCCTCCAGAAATTGTCATAATTACTGTGTAAGTCTATGTAAGGGGGTGAGAACTATGAGCCTCATAGGTTTTGTATTTTAGTCAATATACCCAGAGGAAGATGGAAGCTAGCTATCCTCCGGCTACACTGTGGCGCGGTTGAGGCTACTGTAGACCTTCTTTGCAAAATAGTGTGTTTTAATCAATTATTTGGTGACATGTGAATATATTTAGTATAGTTTTATCTAAAAATAGCTTTTTTAATGTTACACTATTTTCATGAAATTCACTGAGGATGGTCCTCCCCGTCCTCCTCTGAGGAGCCTCCACTGATATATATGAGTAAGAACATTTGAGAGAGGTGGGGAGAGAGAGCAAAAGATGTAAAACACTAGCGAGTTGGGGAGAGAGAGAGAGATGGGGAGAGAGAGAGAGAGAGATGGGGAGAGAGAGAGAGAGAGAGAGATGGGGAGAGAGAAACTGCACGTAGTCAAAGAAAGAGTAATGCCCTAACACAAACACACAGGAATTGCTCCGCCAGGCATATAGGCTACTCTGACAAACTGATAACTTTAATGACAGAGTTAAAGTCCTTTTCTCTGTCATGCACACAAAACCACTATAGCCTCTCAGACGATTAGCAGGACATTCGCCATCTCGAGAGCTCAGAGAGCAGAAGGCCTTTGTATTTCACTAGAGGCATCCTGACTGCTGCCACCAGGATGTAGTTCATGCGTCTCCCTAAAGACCCTCTACGCCCACACACAGCTTTTACTATGGATGCCGAAATTCCTGAGCAGGGCAACATTATCCATTTATGAGTCAAGTACAGCCTTTTGGCGCAAGAGCTCGTGGTGGGGTCATCAATATTGCAAGATCAATTACGCCAGGTTACACACTGCCCTACAAATTACACTAAAACTCCAACTCTGACATTGCTAGATCATGCATGATCTCTACAACATGCCTATTCGCCCTGATAGACAGTTATATTAATAAATATACAGGCTATATTAATTATAGCCTGTGACCCTTATAATAATTGACATGTCACTGCCCTACATTCACAGAATAATGTAGCCCATTGCACATATTAATAGAACAATTGTAGTTAATCCATCTTGCTTTGAGTAGAGTGGGTGAGCAACAAAACCAGCCGCCTGTGCGCGTGCTGCAGGCAGTGCACAAACACAACACAGCCTATTCTACACACGCAGACACAACACTGATGGCAAGCGCGATCAATCAAAGTTCCTCAGTGTCTCTTCCCGTTACTGATGGGTTGGTTGACCTACATCTGTTTAACGATTCTATTTCCCAGCCTGCATCGATAGCAACAATATTATAACCCAACTTAGTTCTAACACTTTCTACATCAAATGCATTTTTGTTCGTTCCAGTAAACAATAATCAACCGGTTCCAAGCAAGGCAGTGGCCAAATGGAGTGTGCAAAAATAGGCTATAATTTTATTTAAAGAATCGGGCCTTGGACACAGAACTCGTAAAGCCCTTGTGTTTCATCATTATAATCTATTGAGTGTCCACTAGTGGTGGCCGGCCGCTATGTCCAGTCAGTGGTTCGACCATTTGGATTAACGCAAATCCACACATATATATAAAAAACAAACATTCAATTAGGGGCAAATATAAACAGTGGCAAGAAATATTCCGACTCTTATGAGTTATAAAAGCATAGTAAATACCCTCACCAGCAGTCAGAAATGTAATAGATTAATCTGGCAGCATGTCCCGTTAGATACTCCTCTTGTTCGCGCTGCCATCTGTGTCACTGGCGGTCTGGCCACTCTAAACAATCCACTGCGGGGGGCGGGATACACCGTTCGCCTCCGCCAATCAGCATTCAGCAACAAGGATTTAATAAGTAGTGGGTGTTCCCATTGTCAAATCGCAGCCCTTGAAAGGCATGAGTGACATCGAGGTTCCCTGTCGGGCATGGGTAGGGCGGGGTCTCAGGGTGTGTAGGGGAGGCTACAGCGGGTTTAACATTTTATGCAATCCAGTCCCCATGCCGTGTTAACGTTAAAGGCTTAAAAGAAACACATTTTGGGGGATGGAGGATTTGGCCTACAGTTTAAAAGGGTCTTATAACTGGGGCATCTTTTGAGAATGTTTTTTGGGAGCAATTGACACGTGGCAGTGGTGGGTTTAATGATAGAGCTGGACTGATTCCATTCTAGCAGCTTTAGTAACTGACTGGGATGACTGCTTGCTTTAGGGATGCACAAGCTTTGAACTGGGCAATGGGGGCAGACTATATTTTGGGAGAGGGCAAACTCATCTTCTGTGTAAGTGTGTGAGAGAGAAAAAGACCAGAAGAGATATAGAGAGGGAGAGACAGAGGGCAGAGAACGAGTAATGACAGATCTTAGAGATAAAAAAAGGACGAACTGCAATTGTTCCATTATCGAAGACACTCTTCTATTCCTGGAAGAGAACATAACCTGGAAAAAAGCACTCACATAACACAGAGAGACAGACAGACACACAGAGAGACAGACAGACACACAAAGAGACAGACAGAGAGACCCCCCAATGTCAACATTACCACTTTTATTGTCAGGATACTTGCGTCATGTAAAATATTTCAATACAGTAAAAATGCATGTTCCATATGCCATCCTCCACACAATGTGTTGGTTTGTCATCAAGAAGATAAGGCTTTGCCCACAGCAATAAAAACGGCAGCTCTCTCTCAGCACAACAGAAGCTGCTTCGACACTTTTTTTTTTGTGTGAAAACAAAACGGATTAAATTATAAACTACTAAAATCTTATTTTTTATTCCTTTTGTTGTTTCTCAATAAAGCCCTCAACCAGAGCTGTGGGCGGGGCCCCACAAACTCCCAGAATGCTCCTGTCAGCAGCTCAATTCGGTCCCCAACGAAGACGCCCATGGAAGGGCGGACAGACACAAAGACACAGACGGGAAGACAAACAGACAGAGGGACAGAGACAGGAAAGACATATATTCTGTCAATGCTGGCAGTCACATAGCAGCTTTAATCTCATCGAAGCTTCAACAGGAAGAGGGGAATCCGGCTGGAAAGGGGGAGAGCTTTGGTGGAGGGGTAAGGAGAGAAGGAAATGAGGGTAAGGGAAGAGGGGAGCCCCGGGTCCACCTTCTGTTTGTTGGTCTTGTGGCTGTAGTTAAGTACCAGTTCTGAAGGTTAACTTTGTAATGGTCACAAACCTGCAGCGACGATAACTTGAACCACAGAAGAAGGAACGAGGGAAACAACAAACTGACAGCATCTGTTCTTCCTTCTCCATCTTCCTCTTGGTTTAGTCTCCATGTGTTGCTCATGGTTGAATTGAAGTCATTTTCTGTCATGGCTAATGTTGTCGCGTTATGTCATTTTCTGTCATGGCTGATGTTGTCGCGTTATGGCATTTTCTGTCATGGCTGATGTTGTCGCGTTATGTCATTTTCTGTCATGGCTGATGTTGTCGCGTTATGTCATTTTCTGTCATGGCTGATGTTGTCGCGTTATGTCATTTTCTGTCATGGCTGATGTTGTCGCGTTATGTCATTTTCTGTCATGGCTGATGTTGTCGCGTTATGTCATTTTCTGTCATGGCTGATGTTGTCGCGTTATGTCATTTTCTGTCATGGCTGATGTTGTCGCGTTATGTCATTTTCTGTCATGGCTAATGTTGTCGCGTTATGGCATTTTCTGTCATGGCTGATGTTGTTGCATCATGTCATGTTCTTTTAGAATGAGTATATGGTATTAACATACTGGGCTAATGGACTGCTGCAGTGAGGGTGGACCGGTGGGCTGTTGCCATGGACACACCCACTTCCCTTAGTACATTCTCCCTAGCGGGCATGGCGAGGGGTGGGTAGAGGTCAGGGGTCAGTAGCGGTGGGTCTGGTGTGAGTACTGCGGGGGCTGCTGGGAGGTAGAGGAGTATCCAATGCTGCTTTGGGGCAGTGATGTGCTTGGTCCGGGGTTCTGGTAGGCAGCATGTGGATTGGAGCGCTGACAGATAAATAAGGTAACTTATCAGACTCTTAATTTCCAATTTAGGTTTTTACAATTTGGTGGGATAACCCAGAAATGAGCTAAATCATGCTGTATATGGTATTGCGTGTGTGTACCATACCTGGTAGTCTGTAGTCATGAGGCCACTTGAGGTAGTGACGGGCGGGATCACTCGCACCTTCTTTAGGGGCGGGCCCTGGGCATGGCTATTGTCAGGGTTACCAGTGTGCCCCGCCCCATTGGTGTGGTTGTTCCCCTGCTGCTGCTGGTTCTTCTGGAAAATTAAACACCCACCCAAGCATCCATCAACGGATAACCGTACACTAACACACACTGGAAATGCACGCAAATGTTTTGCTTAAAAGACCCAATGCAGCCGCTTTTATATCAATATATTATATCAATATCAATTTTGTATCAATATCAAATCATTTCTGGGTAACAATTAAGTAACTAACTGTAATAGATTTCCTAGATTTCCAAGAATGTTGCTAGGACTGTCTGGGAGTGGTCTGAGTGGGGAGGGGACAACTGGAAAACAAGCTGTTATTGGCAGAGAGGTTTGGAACCCTCTGTTATTGGTCTATTAACCAATTTACCACAGTGACGTCACCATGGAAAGCTGAAACTCAATTCCATTACAAACCTGCTGATTACAAGTTTGTGTAGAAATAATACAAAACACAGGAGAGAAAAAAACACACTGGGCCTTTAAAAACTTTATCTACATTTGACTAAACACACACAAGTCAAAAGTTTGGATAAACCTACTCATTCAAGGGTTTTTCTTTATTTGTACTATTTTCTACATTGTAGATTAATAGTGAAGACATCAAAACTATGAAATAACACATGTGAATCATGTAGTAACCAAAAAAAGTGCTAAACAAATCAAAATATATTTCATATTTGAGATTCTTCAAAGTAGCCACCCTTTGCCTTAATGACAGCTTTGCACACTCTTGGCATTCTCTCAACCAGCTTCACCTGGAATGCTTTTCCAACAGTCTTGAAGGAGTTCCCACATATGCTGAGCACTTGTTGGCTGCTTTTCCTTCACTCTGCGGTTCAACTCATCCCAAACCATCTCAATTGGGTTGAGGTCAGGTGATTGTGGAGGCCAGGTCATTTGATGCTGCACTCCATCACTCTCCTTCTTGGTCAAATAGCCCTTACACAGGTAGAAAGAGGAGGAAGGGAAGCGCTACTAAGGTACAAAATAGTAAATTTGGTAGACAGAAAGTGCTCTTTCGTAAAAGGGGAGCATTGGTCATCAAAAAGAAAGGAGGCCCAAGGCACTCTCCATATAATTAATTAAAATGCCTTTATTAGTATGGCATGTTCAATAGAAACAAAGTTTTTAAAAATCCGACGCATTTCGGCTGCATGGCCTTCGTCAGGGAGTACAAAAAAATAATACAATGTCCTCTTTTGAACAGTTTTTCCAATTAGCCCTAATTAGAAGAGGGAGTGGTTACAAAATTGATTGGACACACCTAGTAAGCAATACTATACACATTAAAAAGTGAAATACTGAAGCTATCTTATCATAAAAATACAACTCCAAGCTAGAAGTATCAGGACACTTAGAAATGTAGTTCGAACCTTAAATATGACTGGGAGAAGTGTCAAGAATAAGACAGCAATATATTCCATAGTCCACTAGTCCACTAGAACACAGCAAAACATGAACAACAACAGTCTAAACATAGCTGAGGGCAATTGAGCAAAATGTCCACTAGATGACAGCAAATGGACCTATCACAACCCTACAGGAAGGGTGAGAAATCCATATCTTCATTTAAACCAGGGTATTTAGTGGCCTGTAGTTTGTAAATCCAAAAACTTTCCTTTGGTTTAATTGTTTAAGACGGTCCCCTTTTCTAATAGAGGCTGGAATATGATCAATACCCATAGCTTGTAGGGAGACAGGGTTGCCATGGTGTAAGGACTTGTAGTGCCTTGCCATGGTATGGCGTACTTGTGTTCCGCTAAGCGGTCTTGAAGGCGTCTCTTTGTCCGTCCAATGTAGAACACCTTGCACTGTGGACATTCCAATCTATAGATGACATGAGTGGTTTTGCAGTTAATGAAATGCTTGACGTAATACTCCATTTTGGAAGCTGTGTCAACAAAATACTTATTCTGTGCAATATTTCTGCAATGGTTACATTTAAAAGAGCCCTTGGGTTTGTGGTCAAGCCAAATTTTTTGAGAGTCACCCGGAAGATAACTGTGGACTAATTTGTCATTTAGGGTAGGACATCTCTTAAAGCTTATGACTGGTGGCTCAGGAAAGACTTGACGTAGTAGCGTATCACTTTGGATGATTCCCCAATTATATTTAATGATTCTTTTAATGTTCTCTGCTTCAGTGCTGTATTTTGTAACAAAATACACTCTGATGTATCACGAGGCACTCCCCTTCGCAACAAGTTCTCTCTGTCAAGTAATCCAGCCCTTATACCGGCATCTTTCAGGACCTGAACGCTGTAGCCCCGATTCAAGAAGCGATTCTCCAATTCAGCAGATTTGACACTGTAGTCTGTCTTACACAGCCTGGAGGTGTGTTGGGCCATTGTCCTGTTGAAAAACAAATGATAGTCCCACTAAGCCCAAACCAGATGGGATGGCGTAGCGCTGCAGAATGCTGTGGTAGCCATGCTGGTTAAGTGTGCCTCTAAATAAATCACTGACGGGGTCACCAGCAAAGCACCTTCACACCTCCTCCTCCATGCTTCACGGTGGGGACCACACATGCAGTGATCATCCATTCACCTACTCTGCATCTCACAAGGACATGGTGGTTGAAACCAAAAATCTAAAATTTGGACTCATCAGACCAAAGGACAGATTTCCACCGGTCTAATGTCCATTGCTCATGTTTCTTGGCCCAAGCAAGTCTCTTCTTCTTATTGGTGTCCTTTAGTAGTGGTTTCTTTGCAGCAATTCGACCATGAAGGCCAGTTTCAAACAGTCTCCTCTGAACAGTTGATGTTGAGATGTGTCTGTTACTTGAACTCTGTGAAGCATTTATTTGGACTTCACTTTCTGAGGCTGGTAACTCTAATGAACTTATCCTCTGCAGCAGAGGTAACTCTGGGTATTTCATTCCTGTGATGGTCCTCATGAGAGCCAGTTTCATCAAAGAGCTTGATGGTTTTTGCGACTGCACTTGAAGAAACGTTCAAAGTTCTTGACATTTTCCAGATTGACATGTCTTAAAGTAACGATGGACTGTCGTTTCTCTTTGCTTATTTGAGATGTTCTTGCAATAATATGGACGTGATCTTTTAACAAATAGGGCTATCTTCTGTATACCATGTCCCAACACAACTGATTGGCTCAAACGCATTAAGGAAAGAAATTCCACAAATTCTCTTTTAACAAGGCACACCTGTTAATTGAAAGGCATTCCAGGGGACTACCTCATGAAGCTGGTTGAGAGAATGCCAAGAGTGTGCAAAGCTGTCATCAAGGCAAAGGGTGGCTACTTTGAAGAATATAAAATATACTTTTTTGGTTACTACATGATTCCATATGTAATATTTCATAGTTTTGATGTCTTCACTATTATTCTACAATGTAGAAAATAGTAATAAAAAAAAAAAACCCTGGAATGAGTAGGTGTGTCTAAACTTTTGACTGGTACTAAATATATATATACAGTGGGGCAAAAAAGTATTGTCAGCCACCAATTGTGCAAGTTCTCCCACTTAAAAAGATGAGGCCTGTAATTTTCATCATAGGTACACTTCAACTATGACAGACAAAATGAGAAAAATAATTCCAGAAAATCACATTGTAGGATTTTTAATGAATTTATTTGCAAATTATGGTGGAAAATAAGTATTTGGTCACCTACAAACAAGCAAGATTTCTGGCTCTCACAGACCTGTAACTTCTTCTTTAAGAGGCTCCTCTGTCCTCCACTCGTTACCTGTATTAATGGCACCTGTTTGAACTTGTTATCAGTATAAAAGACACCTGTCCACAACCTCAAACAGTCACACTCCAAACTCCACTATGGCCAAGACCAAAGAGCTGTCAAAGGACACCAGAAACAAAATTGTAGACCTGCACCAGGCTGGGAAGACTGAATCTGCAATAGGTAAGCAGCTTGGTTTGAAGAAATCAACTGTGGGAGCAATTAGTAGGAAATGGAAGACATACAAGACCACTGATAATCTCCCTCGATCTGGGGCTCCACGCAAGATCTCACCCCGTGGGGTCAAAATGATCACAAAAACGGTGAGCAAAAATCCCAGAACCACACGGGGGGGACCTAGTGAATGACCTGCAAAGAGCTGGGACCAAAGTAACAAAGCCTACCATCAGTAACACACTACGCCGCCAGGGACTCAAATCCTGCAGTGCCAGACGTGTCCCCCTGCTTAAGCCAGTACATGTCCAGGCCCGTCTGAAGTTTGCTAGAGAGCATTTGGATGATCCAGAAGAAGATTGGGAGAATGTCATATGGTCAGATGAAACCAAAATATAACTTTTTGGTAAAAACTCAACTCGTCGTGTTTGGAGGACAAAGAATGCTGAGTTGCATCCAAAGAACACCATACCTACTGTGAAGCATGGGGGTGGAAACATCATGCTTTGGGGCTGTTTTTCTGCAAAGGGACCAGGACGACTGATCCGTGTAAAGGAAAGAATGAATGGGGCCATGTATCGTGAGATTTTGAGTGAAAACCTCCTTCCATCAGCAAGGGCATTGAAGATGAAACGTGGCTGGGTCTTTCAGCATGACAATGATCCCAAACACACCGCCCGGGCAACGAAGGAGTGGCTTTGTAAGAAGCATTTCAAGGTCCTGGAGTGGCCTAGCCAGTCTCCAGATCTCAACCCCATAGAAAATCTTTGGAGGGAGTTGAAAGTCCGTGTTGCCCAGCAACAGCCCCAAAACATCACTGCTATAGAGGAGATCTGCATGGAGGAATGGGCCAAAATACCAGCAACAGTGTGTGAAAACCTTGTGAAGACTTACAGAAAACGTTTGACCTCTGTCATTGCCAACAAAGGGTATATAACAAAGTATTGAGATAAACTTTTGTTATTGACCAAATACTTATTTTCCACCATAATTTGCAAATAAATTCATAAAAAATCCTACAATGTGATTTTCTGGATTTTCTTTCCTCATTTTGTCTGTCATAGTTGAAGTGTACCTATGATGAAAATTACAGGCCTCTCTCATCTTTTTAAGTGGCAGAACTTGCACAATTGGTGGCTGACTAAATACTTTTTTGCCCCACTGTGTATATATATATATATATATATATATATATATATATATATGGCACTCACATTTCTGACTTTCTCTGCCTTGTCCTCTGGCTCCTCCTCTGTCAGGAACTCCCTCTTTGGGTAGGGGATCTGGCAGCCTGCAAACACACTGAGTGAGAAATACAAAGAGTTATCAATCACTTTTCTTACAGGATATACCCCCACATAACCCCAGACATGTAGTAATAAATGTGCTACTCCGTTCTGTCACCTCTGGTCTCCTGGCGTCCCACCCCTACCGGGGGTCTGCTCCCGCTCAGCCCAGTAAAAGCTATTTTCTGTTCTGGCACCCCAGTGGTGGAACCAGCTTCCCATTAACGTCACGACAGCTGCCAATCTTCCAAAAATTGTTTGAAACCCTACTTCTTCAAAGCAGTGGAGGCTCCTCAGAGGAGGACCATCCTCCTCAGTGAATTTCATAAAAATGTTAAGTTATCCTTTTCAGATAAAACTATACTAAATATAATCACGTCACCAAATAACTGATTAAAACACACTATTTTGCAAAGAAGGTCTACAGTAGCCTCAACAGCACTCTGTAGGGTAGCACCATGGTGTAGCCAGAGGACAGCTAGCTTCCGTCCTCCTCTGGGTACATTGACTTTAATACAAAACCTAGGAGGATCATTGTTCTCACCCCCTTCCATAGACTTACACAGTAATTATGACAACTTCCGGAGGACGTTCTCCAGCCTACAGAACTCTTGCAGCATGATCTGACATGTTGTCCACCCAATCAAAGGATCAGAGAATTAATCTAGTACTGAAAGCACAAGCTACTGCTAGCTAGCACAGCAGTGGATAAAATGTGGTGAGTTATTGACTCAGAGACAAAGACAATAGATGAACAGTTTTGAACACATTAATTTCTTCCAAAATGAGACGTGAGACAGATTGAAAGTGAAAAGAAATGACACTTACTTTGCTAGCTAGTTTAGCCTACTGAAACAACTTGCTCCAACAGAGGGATGCTATGTTAGCTAGCTGGCTATGACTTTCCAACACAACACTGGAACTCCAAGTCAAGGTAAGCTTTTGGTATTACTACTGCGTGGCCCGCCGGTGTAACTGCATACTGACTATACACTAACACGTTAGTTCTATTAGCTATGCTGACTATGATGTTACTTTAGCTAATATGGTGGCAATGATGTAGGCTGTTTGTAGAGGTTTGGCTTGGAATGTTTTTTTCCGCCTGGTCACATACAGCTGATTTGTTGTGCATTGAAGTCCACAAGCGAAGGGAAGGAATACAACGTGGCTGCTATGAGAGTTTATGCATGATCAGGGGTGTATTCATTCCGCCGATTCTGTTGAAAAAAAATTCTTAAACGGAAGCAAACGGAACAAAAACGGGGATAAACATACCTGTCCAATAGAAACTCTTGTTTTCAATGGACTAACGATTACACCCTATATCAGCTAGATGCAGGCATGAGTGTGCAAGGCGGTATTGAATGCCACTGTCTGTCACCTCATTTGTCTCTCGACCTGTTTGCTCCGACATTGTAAACTTTAATTCATAGGCTAGGTTGTAGCAACTTCATGATGAGTATAGGGAAAATTAGAGTATCATGTAGTAGCCTAAACCGATCGCTGTTACATTGAACTGGGTGAATGGAATATGAATGAAAGTCATCCAATATGCTGTAATAGAAATAAGGCCATGCTCAGACCTGCCAACCCTGTCCAACTGTTTAGAGTACCAGACGGGCAAATTGGAGATTCATGTGCTTAGACAAACATTATGCATCACACCCGGTTCAGTTCAGTCCTCTGAAAAGGTATTTAGAAAACATAAAAGATTCATACTGATAAGTACAGAACATATAATATAAATAAATGTTTTGTGGAATTAGCATAGATTGTCTGTATGTTTATTCCATTACATGTACAGTATAGAATGGAGATAATTATCTATAACGTTTTTCTTAGCACATGCCCCCAAGTTTAGTCTCTATAGCAGAGGAACGCTAGTCACCTCTCACAGGGCCAACTACTAGGGCCAGCTCACAAGTATTGGCTTTTTAGACACGGTTCCTAAGCAATAGTAAAAGCAAAATCATTTTGAAAACATAAAAACAAATGATCACATCGACACAGACTGCAAACTGGCTACACAAAGCTTAAGTAGGCTACCGCAAAGGGAATCTGAACGCTGTTCAGCAGGCTACCGCAAAGGGAATCTGAACGCTGTTCAGTAGGATAATGCAAAGGGAATCTGAACGCTGTTCAGCAGGCTACCGCAAAGGGAATCTGAACGCTGTTCAGTAGGATAATGCAAAGGGAATCTGAACACTGTTCAGTAGGATACCGCAAAGGGAATCTGAACGCTGTTCAGTAGGATAATGCAAAGGGAATCTGAACGCTGTTCAGTAGGATAATGCAAAGGGAATCTGAACGCTGTTCAGTAGGATAATGCAAAGGGAATCTGAACGCTGTTCAGTAGGATAATGCAAAGAGAATCTGAACGCTGTTCAGTAGGATAATGCAAAGGGAATCTGAACGCTGTTCAGTAGGATAATGCAAAGGGAATCTGAACGCTGTTCAGTAGGATAATGCAAAGGGAATCTGAACGCTGTTCAGTAGGATAATGCAAAGGGAATCTGAACGCTGTTCAGTAGGATAATGCAAAGAGAATCTGAACGCTGTTCAGTAGGATAATGCAAAGGGAATCTGAACGCTGTTCAGTAGGATAATGCAAAGGGAATCTGAACGCTGTTCAGTAGGATAATGCAAATGGAATCTGAACGCTGTTCAGTAGGATAATGCAAAGGGAATCTGAACGCTCAATCTCACACAAATCATCAAGGAACCCACCAGGTACAACCCTAAATCCGTAAACATGGGTACCCTAATAGACATTATCCTGACCAACTTGCCCTCCAAATACACCTCTGCTGTCTTCAATCAAGATCTCAGCGATCACTGCCTCATTGCCTGTATCCGCTACGGGTCCGCGGTCAAACGACCACCCCTCATCACTGTCAAACGCTCCCTAAAACACTTCTGCGAGCAGGCCTTTCTAATCGACCTGGCCCGGGTACCCTGGAAGGATATTGACCTCATCCTGTCAGTTGAGGATGCCTGGTCATTCTTTAAAAGTTACTTCCTCACCATATTAGACAAGCATGCTCCGTTCAAAAAATGCAGAACTAAGAACAGATATAGCCCTTGGTTCACTCCAGACCTGACTGCCCTCGACCAGCACAAAAACATCCTGTGGCGAACTGCAATAGCATCGAAGAGCCCCCGCGATATGCAACTGTTCAGGGAAGTCAGGAACCAATACACGCAGTCAGTCAGGAAAGCAAAGGCCAGCTTTTTCAAGCAGAAATTTGCATCCTGTAGCTCTAACTCCAAAAAGTTCTGGGATACTGTAAAGTCCATGGAGAACAAGAGCACCTCCTCCCAGCTGCCCACTGCACTGAGGCTAGGTAACACGGTCACCACCGATAAATCCGTGATAATCGAAAACTTCAACAAGCATTTCTCAATGGCTGGCCATGCCTTCCTCCTGGCGACTCCAACCTTGGCCAACAGCCCCGCCCCCCCCGCTGCTACTCGCCCAAGCCTCCCCAGCTTCTCCTTTACCCATATCCAGATAGCAGATGTTCTGAAAGAGCTGGAAAACCTGGACCCATACAAATCAGCTGGGCTTGACAATCTGGACCCCCTATTTCTGAAACTGTCCGCCGCCATTGTCGCACCCCCTATTACCAGCCTGTTCAACCTCTCCTTCGTATCATCTGAGATCCCCAAGGATTGGAAAGCTGCCGCGGTCATCCCCCTCTTCAAAGGGGGAGACACCCTGGACCCAAACTGTTACAGACCTATATCCATCCTGCCCTGCCTATCTAAGGTCTTCGAAAGCCAAGTCAACAAACAGATCACTGACCATCTCGAATCCCACCGTACCTTCTCCGCTGTGCAATCCGGTTTCCGAGCCGGTCACGGGTGCACCTCAGCCACGCTCAAGGTACTAAACGATATCATAACCGCCATCGATAAAAGACATTACTGTGCAGCCGTCTTCATCGACCTGGCCAAGGCTTTCGACTCTGTCAATCACCATATTCTTATCGGCAGACTCAGTAGCCTCGGTTTTTCTAATGACTGCCTTGCCTGGTTCACCAACTACTTTGCAGACAGAGTTCAGTGTGTCAAATCGGAGGGCATGTTGTCCGGTCCTCTGGCAGTCTCTATGGGGGTACCACAGGGTTCAATTCTCGGGCCGACTCTTTTCTCTGTATATATCAATGATGTTGCTCTTGCTGCGGGCGATTCCCTGATCCACCTCTACGCAGACGACACCATTCTGTATACTTCTGGCCCTTCCTTGGACACTGTGCTATCTAACCTCCAAACGAGCTTCAATGCCATACAACACTCCTTCCGCGGCCTCCAACTGCTCTTAAACGCTAGTAAAACCAAATGCATGCTTTTCAACCGTTCGCTGCCTGCACCCGCACGCCCGACTAGCATCACCACCCTGGACGGTTCCGACCTAGAATATGTGGACATCTATAAGTACCTAGGTGTCTGGCTAGACTGCAAACTCTCCTTCCAGACTCATATCAAACATCTCCAATCCAAAATCAAATCTAGAGTCGGCTTTCTATTTCGCGACAAAGCCTCCTTCACTCACGCCGCCAAACTTACCCTAGTAAAACTGACTATCCTACCGATCCTCGACTTCGGCGATGTCATCTACAAAATAGCTTCCAATACTCTACTCAGCAAACTGGATGCAGTTTATCACAGTGCCATCCGTTTTGTTACTAAAGCACCTTATACGACCCACCACTGCGACCTGTATGCCCTAGTCGGCTGGCCCTCGCTACATGTTCGTCGTCAGACCCACTGGCTCCAGGTCATCTACAAGGCTATGCTAGGTAAAGTGCCGCCTTATCTCAGTTCACTAGTCACGATGGCTACACCCACCCGTAGCACGCGCTCCAGCAGGTGTATCTCACTGATCATCCCTAAAGCCAAAACCTCATTTGGACGCCTTTCCTTCCAGTTCTCTGCTGCCTGCGACTGGAACGAATTGAAAAAATCTCTGAAGTTGGAGACTTTTATCTCCCTCAACAACTTTAAACATCTGCTATCCGAGCAGCTAACCGATCGCTGCAGCTGTACATAGTCCATCGGTATATAGCCCACCCAATTTACCTACCTCACCCCCCATACTGCTTTTATTTAGTTACTTTTCTGCTCTTTTGCACACCAGTATCTCTACTTGCACATGATCATCTGATGATTTATCACTCCAGTGTTAATCTGCTAAATTGTAATTATTCGATTTATTGCCTACCTCCTCATGCCTTTTGCACACATTGTATATAGATTCTCTTTTTTCTACCATGTTATTGACTTGTTTATTGTTTACTCCATGTGTAACTCTGTGTTGTTGTCTGTTCACACTGCTATGCTTTATCTTGGCCAGGTCGCAGTTATAAATGAGAACTTGTTCTCAACTAGCCTACCTGGTTAAATAAAGGTGAAATAAAAAATAAAAAACGCTGTTCAGTAGGATAATGCAAAGGGAATCTGAACGCTGTTCAGTAGGATAATGCAAAGGGAATCTGAACGCTGTTCAGTAGGATAATGCAAAGGGAATCTGAACGCTGTTCAGTAGGATAATGCAAAGGGAATCTGAATGCTGTTCAGTAGGATAATGCAAAGGGAATCTGAACGCTGTTCAGTAGGATAATGCAAAGGGAATCTGAACGCTGTTCAGTAGGTTAATTCAAAGGGAATCTGAACGCTGTTCAGTAGGATCATGCAAAGGGAATCTGAACGCTGTTCAGTAGGATAATGCAAAGGGAATCTGAACGCTGTTCAGTAGGATAATGCAAAGGGAATCTGAACGCTGTTCAGTAGGATAATGCAAAGGGAATCTGAACGCTGTTCAGTAGGCTACCACAAAGGGAATCTGAACGATGTTCGCTAGAAGAGTCTGCTGTTTCAAACTATGTAAAGGTGCCTGCCTATTGTCTTTCTTTTCAGAGCATACATAATTTCAGATTTTCAAAATTGATAAAATCTCAAATGTAGTGCAAGGGCATTTTAGAAGCATTGCCTCTATAGTTAATATCGGACACTCATTCATTCTTCATCGTGCAGTCTTCTAAACTCGACTCCATTTAATTCCAAGATGTTTATATTTATTTTTGATTATACTTTTGTAATGCTTTTTGTGACGTGGATCATAATTACTGTTACAGTATCAGGTTGCGTGATCCTTGTAATGGATACGTGGAAAATACAACTAATGAAACGCAGAATTGAATGTTTTTCACACTCGCACAAATGCGACCAGTTATTTTTCGTATTTGTATTTAATTTCTTTCACTAGCAAATGCGAGTGAACTGCTGGCACTTTAGAGCCCACTGAATGTCCATCTTATGTTCTCTAACGTTAGCTTGAACCAATGTGTTTACCTTTCCACAACACACGGAGTGGAAAAGGGATTTGTCCATGTGTTAACTTACAGCTGACAGTCGGAAAACTCAGCATCACAACAAACAGGAGGGGCAGACATGAGGTAGCTACGTCTAATAATGATGTATTCATATCCAGGTCAGTTGACACAAACTCCATTCATGTCTGTGTGTTGCAGCTCGAGAATCGGGATGTTAGATTTACTCAGTGGATACTTTTCTTCTTCTTCATGTAATAAAAAAATAACAGGCCTTTTTCATTTCTGCGTACTTTTAACTCGGATCTCGTACCTGCGTACATGGACAGAGAATTGGGAAGTTGGTACGCAAAATGTTTGGCCGGTCTGCAAGCCCATGAAAACAAAACTCCCTCATCTGAAACGGCACTGACCGGCACTGCTTCAAAGAGTATCTTAAATCAATTCCTCCCCAAAAACTACACTTGTCTTTTCTTACTAGCACTGACACTGCATGTAACTACTTTACTGAAGGAAAATGTTCTTACTACGACTGGGATGTGGTTGTCTCACTTAGCCATCTTAAGATGAATGAACTTAAGTTGCTCTGGATAAGTGTCTGCTAAATGACTAAAAATGTCAAATGTAATACGTGTTATGTAGTAATACCTGTTATGTGGTAATACATGTAGTAATAAATGTGTTATGTGGTAATACATGTAGTAATAAATGTGTTATGTGGTAATACATGTAGTAATACCTGTTATGTGGTAATACATGTAGTAATACCTGTTATGTGGTAATACATGTAGTAATACCTGTTATGTGGTAATACATGTAGTAATA
The DNA here is from genome assembly GCF_016432855.1 of Salvelinus namaycush. NCBI lineage: Eukaryota > Metazoa > Chordata > Actinopteri > Salmoniformes > Salmonidae > Salvelinus > Salvelinus namaycush. The sequence continues at coordinate 12,301,648 of NC_052313.1, read as the reverse complement.
CCTGTTATGTGGTAATACATGTAGTAATGCCTGTTATGTGGTAATACATGTAGTAATACCTGTTATGTGGTAATACATGTAGTAATACCTGTTATGTGGTAATACATGTAGTAATACCTGTTATGTGGTAATACATGTAGTAATGCCTGTTATGTGGTAATACATGTAGTAATACCTGTTATGTGGTAATACATGTAGTAATGCCTGTTATGTGGTAATACATGTAGTAATGCCTGTTATGTGGTAATACATGTAGTAATGCCTGTTATGTGGTAATACATGTAGTAATACCTGTTATGTGGTAATACATGTAGTAATACATGTGTTATGTGGTAATACATGTAGTAATACATGTGTTATGTGGTAATACATGTAGTAATACCTGTTGTGGTAATACATGTAGTAATAAATGTGTTATGTGGTAATACATGTAGTAATACCTGTTATGTGGTAATACATGTAGTAATACCTGTTATGTGGTAATACATGTAGTAATAAATGTGTTATGTAGTAATTAACAAGTTATAGATGTTGTATTAGGGTCCTGACTCACTCGGAGGTGGGCAGAGGTTCCTCCAGGAAGTAAGGGTCCTGCATGGCCTGCTCAGACGTGATCCTACGGATCGGGTCCATGGTCAGCAGCTTCTGAAGCTAAACACAACGTTAGACACATCATGAGTAAAACACAGTGAACGTTCATACAATGTCAGCCTGAACAATGCTACAGTATGTAACAACAATCTCCAGGCAAAACTAATTTTAACTCACCAAGTGGAATGCTTTGCTGTCTGGTTTCACTTTGTGTTTCTCCATGTATTTTATTAGGCTGCAGTTTGTATACCTGTAAATAAAAAGGTGTTATTTCAGTTTGTACACCTGTAAATAAAAAGGTGTTATTTCAGTTTGTACACCTGTGATAAAAGGTGTTATTTCAGTTTGTACACCCGTGATAAAAATGTGTTATTTCAGTTTGTACACCCGTGATAAAAGGTGTTATTTCAGTTTGTACACCCGTGATACAAGAACAGGTTATTTCAGTGGATGAGTAGAAGACATATCCAATCTTAAAATCCTAAAATAGATCTTGTCCTGAGCTGGCAGGAAGCATGCAGGCAGTCAGGCACACATGTAGAGATAAAGGTACTCACGTGTTCCTTCTGAAGTCCTTCATCAGAGTGGAGTGCTCGGGCATCTTCTTGATGTCTTCCCAGTCCTTCTCTGAGGATTACATCATCAGACTGTGTCAGTGAGTGTTTGTACAGAACCCACATATTGTTTTGGATTCATACAAACCAGGACAGAAGAGAACTGTGCCTAGTCAGGGTTTAATTACACTCGTCATTCAGTATTCTCTTTATATCACCGTTATCCAGGCAGGTTCAGATTACACATGGGCTCTCCAATGTTTGACCAAGGTTAACAATTTCACACATACAAGCGCCCATTTCAATGCACATAGCCGTGTCCTGATGAGTTATGGGAGTATCCAGCCCTCGTGGGGGGAAACCCCCCCTATATCCAGCCCTCGTGGGGGAAACCCCCTCTATATCCGGCCCTCGTGGGGGAACCCCCTCTATATCCGGCCCTCGTGGGGGAAACCCCCTCTATATCCGGCCCTCGTGGGGGAACCCCCTCTATATCCGGCCCTCGTGGGGGAACCCCCTCTATATCCAGCCCTCGTGGGGGAACCCCCTCTATATCCAGCCCTCGTGGGGGAACCCCCTCTATATCCAGCCCTCGTGGGGGAACCCCCTCTATATCCAGCCCTCGTGGGGGAACCCCCTCTATATCCAGCCCTCGTGGGGGAACCCCCTCTATATCCAGCCCTCGTGGGGGAACCCCCTCTATATCCAGCCCTCGTGGGGAACCCCCTCTATATCCAGCCCTCGTGGGGAACCCCCTCTATATCCAGCCCTCGTGGGGAACCCCCTCTATATCCAGCCCTCGTGGGGAACCCCCTCTATATCCAGCCCTCGTGGGGAACCCCCTCTATATCAGCCCTCGTGGGGAACCCCCTCTATATCCAGCCCTCGTGGGGAACCCCCTCTATATCCAGCCCTCGTGGGGAACCCCCTCTATATCTCGGATTTGATACCAGCATCCTCCTGGTTGCCATTTTACTTCCCAACATATTTTTGTCAAACTCTGGATTCGAACTGGCAACCCTCCAACCGCTAGGCTACCTGCCGCCATGCCCAGCCCAGCTCTCTCACCAGCGGGGAAGCCCATGACGTTGAAGATTCGGTCCAGCTGGTCATGGTGGTAGGGGTTACTGGTCTTGATGTCCTCTTGGCGACAGTGGAAGATGGGCTCAGATGTCAACAGCTCGGCAAAGATGCAGCCAATAGCCCAGATGTCTGACAGATGCACATGCAAGATTAGAGATGTCACACTGGGATTGGAGCACACGCCCAGTCAGACACCCTCTTGAACATGCTTGCACACACACACACACACACACACACACACACACACACACACACACACACACACACACACACACACACCACAGAATTTGTCCTAGGATGGTGGAAGGATAGCTCAGAACTTCCTCTCTTTGGTGCACAGGGCAACAAAAAAAACACCACCCACCCACCCACCCCCGTGGCCGTTCTCACCGATGGCTTTGGTGTAGTGCCTGGCACCTAGGAGTAGCTCTGGTGCCCTGTACCAGAAGGTGACCACCACAGGGTCCAGATCTGCTAACGGCTTCAGTGGTGAGTTAAAGAGGCGGGCAAAGCCCATGTCCGCTGTAGGGAAACACACAAATCAATAAATAATAATGAAGTATAATGTTCAAATAATGTGTAATGAGAAGTGAATTAACTATATCCATTATATGTACTGACATAAAGCCTTATAACCTATATGTACTGACATAAAGCCTTATAACCTATATGTACTGACTAAACCTTATGAAAAGGGTGCTGAAAACACACAATGAGATTTCGTCGTACCGATCTTTACTCGACCCCTCTCTGGCCCCTCCCCCATCACTAGGATGTTGGCAGGTTTCTGAGGAAAAACAGATTACAGTTAAAACGGCATTCAGCAGTTGAAAGAATAACAAAGTGTCCTGCCCGCCACTGTTTCACATGGGGCCGGAGAAATTTAACAACTCTCAAGTTAATAGACAGCGCTATGGATGCAAGGAATGACCATCCATGAAATCAACATTTTTATTTAACCATGCTTTGCAGCTATACAGTGTTTGCGTACGTTTACTTTGTTTACAAACATCGGAGTAAAACATGCTTATATTTTGGGTTCTGATGGGGTACGACACTTGAACTAAGCTCATGAGGCATTTATTAGTTAAATTCTTCAAGAATCCATGGATACATACATTTAATTTATAAGTCCAAAATTGATGTAGCTACTGCAGATTGCCCCTTCAATGTAATCCAAATATTTACTTCCATTATCATAATACCCACAGTGATAACACATTAACAGAAAGGAATTAAAGATGAATTTGGCACCATAATGCTGAATCACATGTGAATGGTTCAGGAAGTGTCAATGCTGCCCTCTGGTGGAGGAACAGTGAACATAACATCCAGGAGAGCAGCAGAACAGGACTCTCTTCTGATCTCTCCTCCCCTCTACCCCTTCCTCCCACCCTCCCTACATCTCTGTGTAGGACCCAGTTGGTGTGCAGGAAATGGATGCTCGCTCTCCTTCGGTCTCTCACCAGGTCTCTGTGTAGGACCCAGTTGGCGTGAAGGTAATGGATGCCGTCCAGGATCTGGTAGAGCAGGGACTTGACCATTCCCCTGGGCAGCTGCAGGGGCTTCTTATTGGCCTTGGACGCTCTGTGGAACTTTATGATGTGCTGTGGATACAGGGGGCATTGTTAGTGTGTGTGTGTGTGTGTGTGTGTGTGTATATATATTACTTTCCTTGTGGGAATCGTAAATCCCCACAAGGATAGTAAAACAAGGAAAATTCTCCCTCGTGGAGACATTTTCCAGGTCCCCACAAGGACAAAGACTAATTTAGGCTTAGGGGTGAGGTTTAGGTTTACAATTAGAATTAAAGTTAGGGAAAATAGGATAGTGAATGGAAATCAAATGTAGGTCCCCACAAGGATAGTGAAACATACAGGACGTGTGTATTACCCAGAGGTCATGCTCGGCGTAGTCGAAGAGCAGCCAGACTTTGCGGTCTGCGTGTGACAGGAACACCTTCTGCAGTGAGATCACATTAGGATGCTTCAGCTCCCGCAGTAACTAGAAGAAACATTCATACATTATGAGATGTCTCACAGACCCAGGTTAAGCCTGCTCTTGAGCTAAACACAACACTTACTGCAATCTCTCTGCAGGCAGACATGGAGATGCCAGTGCCTTCAATCTGCTTGAGGGCGTAGTCCTTATCATCCTTCCTGCAGACAGAGAAGATACAGCATCATCCCCAGTTCACCACAGTTCCCATGGGGCCTTGCTACACAGAGATAATGGAGGCTGGCTGGCAGCTGGTGGAACAGGAGTGGGAAAGGGGGATACCTAGTCAGTTGTACAACTGAATGCATTCAATGTGTCTTACTCATTTAACCCCTCTGAGGTGCGGGGGGCTGCCATAATTGACATCCACGTCGTCGGCACCCGGGGAACAGTGGGTTAACGGTCTTGCTCAGGGGCAGAATGAAAGATTTTTACCTTGTCAGCTCGGGGATTCGATCCAGCAACCTTTTGGTTACTAGCGCTCTAACCACTAGACCACCTGCCTGGCCGTGAGAAGAGGGAAACATGCTTCAATTACCTCCCGATTTAAGTAAAATAGTTATTGGTCGTGTACATATATTTTGCAGATGTTATCAGGTTTCTAGCTCCAACACTGCAGTAATACATATCAATACACACAAATCCACTAAATAAAATGAAAGGAATTAAGAAATATCAGAACAAACAATGACAGAATCCGTATATGATGTACAGTGCATTCAGAAAGTATTCAGATATCTTGACTTTTTCCACATTTTGTTACGTTACAGCCTTATTCTAAAATTGATTAAATAGTTTTTTCCCCCCTCATCAATCTACACACAGTACCCTTCAATAACAAAACAGGTTTTCAGACATTTTTGCAAATATATTAAAAATAAAAAAACAAAAAAATCTGATTTACATAAGTATTCAGACCATTTACTCAGTACATTGTTGAAGCACCTTAGGCAGTGATTACAGCCTCGAGTCTTCTTCGGTATGACGCTATAAGCTTGGCACACCTGTATTTGGAGAGTTTCAAGCTCTGTCAGGTTGGATGGGGAGTGTCGCTGCACAGATATTTTCAGGTCTCTCCAGAGATGTTCGACCGGGTTCAAGTACGGGCTCTGGCTGGACCACTCAAGAACATTCAGAGACTTGTCCTGAAGCCACTCCTGCGTTGTCTTGGCTGTGCGCTTACGGTCGTTGTCCCGTTGGAAGGTGAACCTTCGCCCCAGTCTGAGGTCCTGAGCGCTCTGCAGCAGGTTTTCATCAAGGATCTCTCTGTACTTTGCTCCGTTCATCTTTCCCTCGATCCTGACTAGTCTCCCAGTCCCTTCCGCTGAAAAACATCCCCACAGCATGATGCTGCCACCACCATTTTTGTTTTTGTATTTCACCTTTATTGAACCAGGTAGGCCAGTTGAGAACAAGTTCTCATTTACAACTGCGACCTGGTCAAGATAAAGCAAAGCAGTGCGACAAAAAAACAACAGAGTTACACATGGGATAAACAAAAGTACAGTCAATAACACAATAGAAAAATCTATATACAGTGTGTGCAAATGGAGTAAGGAGGTAAGGCAATAAATAGGCCATAGTAGCAAAGTAATTACAATTGAGCAAATTAACACTGGAGTGATAGATGTGCAGATGATGTGCAAATAGAAATACTGGTGTGCAAAATAGCAAAAAAGTAAATAAAAACAATATGGCGATGAGGTAGGCAGTTGGATGGGCTATTTACAGATGGGCTATGTACAGCTGCAGCGATCAGTAAGCTGCTCAGATAGCTGATACTTAAAGTTATTGAGGGAGATAAGTCTCAAACTTCAGCAATTTTTGCAATTCGTTCCAGTCATTGGCAGCAGAGAACTGGAAGGAAATGCGGCCAAAAGAGGTGTTGGCTTTGGGGATGACCTGCTGGAGCGCGTGCTACGGGTGAGTGTTGTTATGGTGACCAGTGAGCTGAGATAAGGCGGAGCTTTACCTAGCAAAGACTTATAGATGACCTGGAGCCAGTGGGTCAGTTTTACGAGGGTATGTTTGGCAGCGTGAGTGAAGGAGGCTTTGTTGCAATATAGGAAGCCAATTCTAGATTTCATTTTGTACTGGATATGCTTAATATGAGTCTGGAAGGAGAGTTTACAGTCTAACCAGACACCTAGGTATTTGTAGTTTTCCACATTTTCTAAGTCAGAACCGTCCGGAGTAGTGATGCCAGTCGTGCGGGCGGCAATTGGTTGAAGAGCATGCATTTATTTTACTAGCGTTTAAGAGCAGTTGGAGACCACGGAAGGAGTGTTGTATGGCAATGAAGCTTGTTTGGAGGTTTGTTAACACAGTGTCCAAAGAAGGGCCAGATGTATATAGAACGGTGTTGTCTGAGTAGAGGTGGATCAAGGAATCACCCACAGCAAGAGCCACATCATTGATATATACAGAGAAAAGAGTTGGCCCGAGAATTGAACCCTGTGGTACACCCATAGAGACTGCCAGAGGTCCGGAAAACAGGCCCTTCAATTTGACACACTGAACTCTGAGAAGTAGTTGTTGAACCAGGCTGTTTTTTTATTTATTCTTTTTTACCTTTATTTATCCAGGTTTTTCCCTCATTGAGATAATATCTCTTTTCCAAGAGAGACCTGGTCCAATAGCAGCAGGGGGAACAACATTTCAGACAAAACAACTTACATACACTAACACAACATTAAACAAAACTATAAACAAACACACACACATACAGTACAACAATTACATATTACATTAAAAACACAAACATCTTGACTAAAAACAGCTGGCCTAAAAACAATTACACTCTTCTATGATATATACATCGATCAAGTGTTTAACTTCTTATGGCTGCAATCCCGTTAACGGGATGATATGACAACAGCCAGTGAAAGTGCAGGGCGCCAAATTCAAACAACAGAAATCTCATAATTAAAATTCCTCAAACATACATGTATCTTATACCATTTTAAAGCTAATATTGTTGTTAATCCCACCAAAGTGTCCGATTTCAAATAGGCTTTTCAGCGAAAGCACCACAAACGATTATGTTAGGTCACCGCAAAAATCACAGAAAAACACAGCTATTTTTCCAGCCAAAGACAGGAGTCACAAAAAGCAGAAAGAGATAAAATGAATCACTAACCTTTGATGATCTTCATCAGATGACACTCATAGGACTTCATGTTACACAATACATATATGTTTTGTTCGATTAAGTTCATATTTATATCCAAAAACCTCCGTTTACATTGACGCCATGTTCAGAAATGCCTCCAAAATATCCAGAGAAATTGCAGAGAGCCACGTCAAATAACATAAATACTCATCATAAACTTTGATGAAAGATACATGTTTTACATAGAATTAAAGATACACTTGTTCTTAATGCAACCGCTGTGTCAGATTTCAAAAATCTTTACGGCAAAAGCACAATATTCAATAATCTGAGAACAGCGTTCAGCCACAAAAGGAAGCCATACAGTTACCCGCCAAATTGTGCAGTCAACAAAACTCATAAAAAGCATTATAAATCTTCACTTACCTTTGCTGATCTTCGTTGGAATGCACTCCCAGGACTCCCACTTCCACAAGAAATGTTCGTTTTGTTTGGTAATGTCCATCATTTATGTCCAAGTAGCTACTTTTGTTAGCGCGTTTAGTACACATATCCAAAAGCTCGTGCAGGTGCAGGCGAACGTCGGACGAAAACTTCAAAAAGTTATTTTACAGGTCGAATAAACTTGTCAAACTAAGTGTTGAATCAATCTTTAGGATGTTGTTATCATAAATATTCAATAACGTTCCAACCGGAGAATTCCTTTGTGTCTATAAAAGTAATGGAACGCAAGTCGATATCATGTGGAATGCGCGTGACCAGGACCTGGCACTCTGCCAGACCACTGACTCAAACAGCACCCATCCGGCTCAACATCACAGTAGAAGCTTCATTCAACGTTCTACAGACTGTTGACATCTAGTGGAAGGCGTAGGAAGTGCAAACAGATCCATATCCTACAGTGTTTTCAATAGGCGATGAGTTAAAAAAATAAAAAAATCGACCAACCTCAGATTTCTCACTTCCTGGATGGATTTCTTCTCAGGTTTTTGCCTGCCATATGAGTTCTGTTATACTCACAGACATAATTCAAACCGTTTTAGAAACTTCCGAGTGTTTTCTATCCAATACTACTAATACTATGCATATATTAGCAACTATGGAGCAGGCCGTTTACTCTGGGCACCTCTGTGCACCTTTCATCCAAGCTACTTAATACTGCCCCTGCAGCCATAAGAATTTAAACTCCATCAACGAAACTAGATCATCACATTTTAAAATGTTCAGGAGAGAATTCCAGGACCACGGTGCTAAGTAACTAAAACTATTTCTACCATGACCTGTTCTAATTTTTGGTACTGTTAGAAGCAAATCAGAATGGGACTGTAATTGATATTTATTTACTGACCTGACTAAAAAAAGAACAGAGATAAAATGGCATTTTACCCAATATGGCCTTATAAATCAGTGTATACCAGTGTTTAAGCCTACGCAAGGTCAATGACGACCAGCCAACAGCGCTGTAGAGATCACAATGATGTGTTAGACGTTTCTGACTTGTAATGAACCTGAGGGCTGCATGATACACTGAATCAAGTGCTCTCAGGGTAGTGGCTGAGGCCTGCATATATATAACATCACTAAAATCTTTTTATCCGATTTGTACGAGTCCAGGTTTTGCAGCTCTTTCAGAACATCTGCTATCTGGATTTGGGTGAAGGAGAAGCTGGGGAGGTTTGGGCAGGTAGCTGCGGGGGGTGCGGAGCTGTTGGCCGGGGTTGGGGTAGCCAGGAGGAAAGCATGGCCAGCCGTAGAGAAATGCTTATTGAAATTCTCGATTATCGTGGATTTATCGGTGGTGACAGTGTTTCCTAGCCTCTGCAGTGGACAGCTGGGAGGAGGTGCTCTTCTTCTCCATGGACTTTGTGTCCCAGAACGTTTTGAAGTTAGGGCTACAGGATGTAAATTTCTGGTTGAAAAAGCTATCCTTCGCATTCCTAACTGACTGTGTATATTGGTTCCTAACTTCCCTGAAAAGTTGCATATCGCGGGGACTATTCGATGCTAGTGCAGTACGCCACAGGATGATGTTTTTGTGCTGGTCGAGGGCAGTCAGGTCTGGAGTGAAGCAAGGGCTATATCTGTTCTTAGTTATACATTTTTTGAAAGGGGCGTGCTTATTTAAGATGGTGAGGAAATTACTTTTAAAAAACAACCATGCTTCACCGTAAGGATGGTGCCAGGTTTCCTCCAGATGTGACACTTGCATTCAGGCCGAAGAGTTCAATCTTGGTTTCATCAGACCAGTGTAGCTTGTTTCTCATGGTCTGAGAATCCTTTAGGTGCCTTTTGGCAAACTCCAAACGGGTTGCCATGTGCCTTTTACTGAGGAATGGTTTCCGTCTGGCCACTCTACCATAAAGGCCTGATTGGTGGAGTGCTGCAGAGATTGTTGTCCTTCTGGAAGGTTCTCCCATCTCCACAGAGGAACTCTAGAGCTCTGTCAGAGTGACCATCGGGTTTCTTGGTCACTTCCTGACCAAGACCCTTCTCCCCGATTGCTCAGTTTGGCCGGGTGGGCAATTGTAGTTAGAGTCTTGGTGATTCCAAACTTCCTCCATTTAAAAATGATGGAGCCACTGTGTTCTTGGGGACCTTCAATGCTGCAGACATTTTTAGGCACCCTTCCCCAGATCTGTGCCTCGACACAATCCTGTCTCGAAGCTCTACGGACAATTCCTTCAACCTCATGGGTTGGTTTTTGCTCTGAAATGCACTGCCAACTGTGGGACCTTGTATAGACAGGTGTGTGCCTTTCAAAATCATGTTCAATCAATTGAATTTACAACAAGTCGGAAGTTTAAACTCAGTTTTCACAATTCCTGATCTTTAATCCTAGTAAAAATTCCCTGTCAAATGTTTCGGGTAGCCTTCCACAAGCTTCCCACATCAAGTTGGGTGAATTTTGGCCCATTCCTCCTGACAGAGCCGGTGTAACTGAGTCAAGTTTGTAGGCCTCCTTGCTCGTACACGCTTTGCTTGGGGTCATTGTCCATTTGGAAGATCCATTTGTGACCAAGTTTTAACTTCCTGACTGATGTCTTGAGATGTTGCTTCAATATATCCACAATTTCCCTTTCTTATGATGCCATCTATTTTGTGAAGTGCACCAGTCCCTCCTGCAGCAAAGCACCCCCACAACAGGATGCTGCCACACCCGTGCTTCACGGTTGGGATGGTGTTCTTCGGCTTGCAAGCCCCCCCCCTTTTCCTCCAAACATAATGATGGTCATTATGGCCAAACAGTTCTATTTTTGTTTCATCAGACCAGAGGACATTTCTCCAAAAAGTACATTCTTTGTCCCCATGTGCAGTTGCAATCCGTAGTCTGGCTTTTTATTGTGGTTTTGGAGCAGTGGTTTCTTCCTTGCTGAGCGGCCTTTCAGGTTATGTCGACATAGGACTCGTTTTACTGTGGATATAGATACTTTTGTACCTGTTTCCTCCAGCATCTTACAATGTCCTTTGCTGTTGTTCTGGGATTGATTTGCACTTCTTGCACCAAAGTACGTTCATCTCTAGGAGACAGAACGCGTCTCCTTCCTGAGCGGTGTGATGGCTGCGTGGTCCCATGGTGTTTATACTTGCGTACTATTGTTTGTACAGATGAACGTGGTACCTTCAGGCGTTTGGAAATTGCTCTCAAGGATGAACCAGACTTGTGGAGGTCTACAATTTTTTTCTGAGGTCTTGGCTGATTTCTTTTGACTTTCCCATGATGTCAAGCAAAGAGGCACTGAGTTTGAATGTAGGCCTTGAAATATATCCACAAGTACACCTCCAATTGACTCAAATGATGTCAATTAGCCTATCAGATGCTTCTAAAACCATGACATAATTTTCTGGAATTTTCCAAGCTGTTTAAAAGGCACAGTCAACTTAGTGCATGTGAACTTCTGACCCACTGGAATTGTGATAGTGAAATAAACTGTCTGTAAACAATTGATGGAAAAATGACTTGTGTCGTGCACAAAGTAGATGTCCTTACCGACTTGCCAAAACTATAGTTTGTTAACAAGACATTTGTGGAGTGGTTGAAAAATGAGTTTTAATGACTCCAGCCTAAGTGTATGTAAACTTCCGACTTCAACTGTATGTAAATAAGGTATCTGTTTTTTATTTGTAATAAAATTGCAAACATTTCTAAAAACCTGCTTTTGCTTTGTCATTAAGGGGCATTGGGTGTCAATTGATGAGGAACATTTTTAATTTAAGGCTGTAACGTAGCAAAATTTGGAAAAAGGGAAGGGTTCTGAATACTTTCCAAATGCACTGTATTTGATGGTGTGTAGACAGTATGGACAGTACATTAAAAGAAAAGGTGTGTGCAGCAGTAGTTATATAGGATGAGCCTTGACTAGAATACAATATATACACATATGAAGTGGGTAAAACAGTATGTAAATATTGACCAGTGTTCAAAGAATATGTACATAGGGCAGCAGTCTCTAATGTGCAGGGTAGAGTACTGGGTGGTAGCCGGCTAGTGGTGACCATTTAACAGTCTGATGGCCTGGAGAAAGATGTTTTTCAGTCTCTCGGTTTCAGCTTTGATGCACCTGTACTGTCTATGCCTTCTAGGTGGTAGCAGAGTGAACAGAGTGGTTCGGGTGGCTGAGGTCCTTGTTGGCCTTCCTTTGACACCGGATGCTGTAGATGTCCTGGAGGGCAGGCAGTGCGCCCCCGGTTATGAATTGGGCTGATCGCACCACCCTCTGGAGAGCCCTGTGGTTACAGACGTTGCAATTGCTGTACCAGGCAGTGATACAGCCTGACAGGATCCTCTCAATGGTGCATCTGTGGAAGTTTGTGAGGGTTTTAGGGGCCAAGCCAAATTTCTTCAGCCTCCTGAGGTTGAAGAGGCGCTGTTGCCACCATTTCAGGTTGGCAGTGATGTGCACGCTGAGGAACTTACATTTACATTTAAGTCATTTAGCAGACGCTCTTATCCAGAGCGACTTACAAATTGGAAAGTTCATACATATTCATCCTGGTCCCCCCGTGGGAATTGAACCCTGGTCCCCCCTTGGGAATTGAACCCACAACCCTGGCGTTGCAAGCGCCATGCTCTACCAACTGAGCCACACAGGAACTTGAAGCGTTTCACACTTTCCACTATGATCTTGTGGATGTGGACGTCCTGTATCTGCGGTCTCTAGAAGTCCACAATCCGCTCCTTCGTTTTGTTGACGTTGAGGGAGAGGTTATTTTCCTAGCACCACTCCGCCAGGGCCCTCAGGGCTCTTGTCATTGGTAATCAGGCCTACCACTGTTGTGTCATCTGCAAACTTGATGATTGAGTTGGAGACATGCTTGGCCACACAGTCATTGGTGAACAGGGAGTACAGGAGAGGGCTGAGCACGCACCCTTTTGAGGATCAGTGTGGCGGAGGTGTTGTTGCCTACCGTTACCACCTGGAGGTGGACCATCAGGAAGTACAGGACCCAGTTGCACAGGGTGGGGTTCAGCCCCAGGGCCCTGAGGTTAGTGATGAGCTTGGAGGGTACTATGGTGTTAAAGGCTGAGCTGTAGTTGATTAACAGCAGTCTTACATAGGTATTCCACTTGTCCAGATGGGATAGGGCAGTGTGCAGTGCGATGAGTCATCCGTGGACCTGTTGGGGCGGTATACAAATTGTACTGGGTCTAGGGTTTTGGCTAAAAGGTGATATGAACCTTAACTAGCCTCTCAAAGCACTTCATGATGACAGAGGTGAGTGCTACAGGCCGATAGTCATTTAGTTCAGTTACCTTCGCTTTCTTTGGCACAGGAACAATGGTGGACATCTTGAAGCAAGTGGGGACAACAGACTGGGATAGGGAGCGATTGAAAATGTCCGTAAACACTCCAGTCTGCACATGCTCTGAGGACACGGCTTAGGATATTGCATGGGCCGGCAACCTTGCGAGGGTTAACACGCTTAAATGTCTTACTCACTTTGGCTACGGAGAACGAGAGGTCACGCAGTAGTTCTTTTTCCAATGGTCAAATTAACTCACAGATTGGTCTTGGGTACTGTATAAAAACCTACAACTACTACCAGGGTGACCCTTCTCATATGTATGCTTTCACTTTTCAGAATTAGAAGTGTGTGGGCACAGGATGAATATTGTAAATAGATATCTGCCACGTGGGATTACAACTCAACAAGCATTAAATATCAGCCAACTGTCACAGGAGACAGTGCCACCAATCAATCACCAACATAAAAGCATAATTATCATAGCCTACATTTTTTTTTCTCTTTAAAAGCACATAGCTCTGTATAAAACGGTAGGTAAAAACGTTGTATTTGGTCATATGTGGAAATGTGCCTTACCGTCTTTTGAATTTTGTGTAACTTCTAGTCAAGGAAGCATAATGCTAAATATATTGGCACACTCCACCTACCAAGACCATTGCCAAATATGGTGCGCTGTCACCTACTTTTTATAGGAAGCCTTGAGGCTGTACCACCCAGCACATCTAGAAGGGAGTGGATTTCATACCTAACCCCTCCCTTGAGATGATGTTTCCTTAGTTATAGTGAAACATGTCGATATGGTCATCATTTTGACAGTCGATTTCAATGGTAGTTGAACTGCTAAGGGCCAAAAGAGCTAGATTTACAACTAAAAGAGCGAAATAACACTTTTGCATCAAACTGTCAAAATGAAAACCATATCGACGTGTTTCACTATAACTAAGCAAAAAACATCTGGTTTTCCATTAAACATTATTCCCCCCATAACATTTTTACTCTTTAACGCTCCATATTAACTCATCCTCCACGTTTACTGGATTGGTTAAACAGTGCAGAAGAGAACCTCCCCTGACAGTTGTTTTTCTTGTCAAGTCCAGTATTTTGGGGATCTCGTTTCAGGCGTTTCTTTTACGCCTGCTACGTAGGTTAGCCTCTGGTTTGCTTGGCTGCGTCAGTGATAGGCTGGCCTACTTCACTACGTTGTTGATATTGCTGCGAAAAATGTAAAAATCTGATCATGTAAAAATGACAGCATAATCTGATACCGAAATACATCCTCAGAATTCGGTTTAGAGCAAAACCTGTTACCTGGCTGCAATACCCCGACGTGAGCTGTTGTTACAACACCCCCGGTTATGTTCTGTTTCATCTGTGAGCGAAGGCGCCCTTATAAAAACTGCTTGATTGAACTGCAATCAACGATGTCAAGTGTAGCGGATGGATTTTGCGCACACACTACACCGTTAGCACGGGGATAGGCCACTGATGACAGTGGTCAAATCGAGGCAGTAAATTTTGTCATGGAGCTCGAGCCCCCGTTCTCCAGATGAGATGAAGTCTCCGGAGTGTATTCAGTGGGTTCTTCAATCTACTAGTGATTTTCATCGCACTACGAGTTACAAATAGGTTTATTGATGCAAATAGCATTCGGAGATGGGGCCTTGAAAACAGGGGCAATTAACGAAGACAACGGAGTTATTTTATTTGGAGACTGGCGGACCTGAAGGCCTTCTTACTGGCTATATCAATATAAACTTACCCATCTTTTCGCTTTGCTTTATATACATGGCCGTAGGTGCCTCTTCCCACTTTGCATCCCTCATATTCAAACAGGTCCTCTACACGTTCTCTCTCCCCGGTCAGCATCACTTTGAAATCATAGTCCATCTTCTCTGTTGTTTTGGTCAATTATCTTCTGCTTCCTTTTAAAGCGCCGCTTAGAAGGCAACTTACTTTACAACCCGGGTTAGAATTTTTAGTTGCCTTCCCTCGCGTCGCTCTCTCCTCAGCCCTGTTTCCACATCTAACCGCTCGGTTTATGTGTACCAGAGAAGATGCAGGATTCTTATCGGGGACGAGGGGCCAGGTATGGGAACGATTACTAACCCTTCTCTGTACTCTCTTGCTACTGCGTTTCTCCAACCGGTATCTCACTGGGGAGAACAGAAATTCCATGCACGGCTTTGTCGTAAAATGTCGTTATGTAGACTGTACAGAAAGAGACGGGAGAAAAGTGTTTAGAGCACCACGTGGACTTTAACTCTTTGTAACGTAAAGGGGCTAAAATTCACACAAACAAAAATATAGTATTCTGCTCAAAACTTTGGTACCTCTGCAGACAGTTTAAAATGTTCCCCCTTCACGTTTTATGGCAATTACTCCTCTCCTTAATAATACATTGATGTGGATGTCCACAATTAGACCATTCTGGCGTCTAATAAAGGCAGAAAGACTAGTCAAGATACGCGCACAGACATTGACAAACGAAAAACATTTAATTATGTCATTTTCCAATGCTATTTTGTGGGTTATACCTCATTCTAGAATCATTCAGACTGCGGGGAGAAAAATTATCAAACTTCGTGATTTTATGTAAAATACATTTGTGAAAAAGAACCTGTTGGAAATTGTAAACAGTCGTCTTCATAGTTAAACAAATATTAATACATATATACATTGATTGAAACACAACAATTAGCTGTTTTAATCCTCGTAGTCGTGCGGTTTCATTGGGTAGGAACTAATCTGACACTGATAGTGTTTGGTCGGACGGTGAGAAGTGTAGCACAGGTGGTCCCATCTTGGCTACATTGTAATCAGAGCGGAGAGGAAAGCAAACCCGTCCATATTACAGCTGCTGTGTCAGGTACAACAATCCCTTTAAATTTCGTTGTCATTGCCATTTCCTCGAGCCAATAACACTGTTTAGATTGAGTATAGTATGTACTCTGTTCGTGTGTTGCTTGTCAAAAAAAAAGTATTATTTATTGGTCAAACCTTTCACCAGAAGATGGCTAGTTAGCTGTCGACAGCAACTAACAAATGCGTTGCGCATTCAAAATGACAGCTCGTCGCTTTGAAAGGCAATGTGAAACCTGCGTATAGGTGTGAACAAGATTTTTTTGTAGTTGGAGACGTTTATATAATTCTGTTGCAATAGTTAGGTGACGATTCTTTGTCCTCTACATAGTCAGTTTGTATGGAGCCCGACTTTTCTTTGTCATGTCCCTCCTCCGTAGTGCAATGTTTGGACTCTCGACGTGTCTGTGATCATTCCTGGGTCGGTGATTGGTAACTAGTAGGATGACAACGTCAGTTTTGTTGCTCCTCCTGTGTTCTCCAACATGGCCTTCTATATTATGATGCTTTGTAGAGACTGCATTATTGCTCCAAATACCGTGATTGTTGCAACATTTACGGCCGACGAAATATTTTTTGCTGTCTATCGCAGTGGCATTGATGCTGTTGTATAGAGCTTTTCTGATGAATCCGAGGTTAGCCAGCTAGCTGTCGGAACAGGGAAGGTTAGATTTTTGTTATGTCAGCTCAGCCGACCTCTTACTGGCCATGTCTCATTCCACATCAAAATGGAAGTTGTTGTTTTAACTTGTCGTCATCGTTCATGGCTAAAGGTTGGCCACAGAAACCGGTTTAATAACGTAAAGGCTACGGGAGTTGCAGTCACATAATTCTGTTGATCGAGTAATAGCCTTAATGTAAATCCTACTTTCACGTGACACAGAAGCTATTGGACTGCGGTTTTTCCCCAGGGAATTGGATGATCAGTAAAGCCTCCTTCGAATCCATGCTTGTCAAGTGTGTCAGTGATGTGTACATTAGTTGTATAGAATCTGTCAAATATGTCTGATCCCAACTCAACTGCTCCCTATGATTGAATGATGGATGCATCACAATAGCAGTGCCCTGGTAAGATCCAGCCAGGTGTTCCACAATTCTGACACCCCTATCACCCCTTCCGTGTGCACCAGCGGTTTCCATGGTGATGGACCCTCCCGGTGGGCGAGACGAGCGGCGGCGTCAGGCGGAGCGTCTTCGAAGGGAGGAGGCGTACTATCACTTCATCAATGATCTGAGCGAGGAAGAGTACCGCCTCATGAGAGACAGCAACCTGCTGGGCACACCTGGTGAGAGGAACCTAGAACACCTGAACTCACTAGAACCCCAGGAACCTAGAACACCTGACCTCACTAGAACCCCAGGAACCTAGAACACCTGACCTCACTAGAACCCCAGGAACCTAGAACACCTGACCTCACTAGAACCCCAGGAACCTAGAACACCTGACCTCCCTAGAACCCGCTCCAATCGCTCAGGGCAGTGGTGTTTGCTGGTTTTCCTCCATGTTTTTAAATCACAGGCTAATTTGTATCAGGACAGCCACGTGCCCGGTCCCCCTAGCCAATCAGTGGCGCTAATTAATGCCATGGAGAAAGGAAAACCAGCAGGACTGCAGCCCTCGGATTAGCGTAGTTGTCCACCCCTGTCCAAACCCAATACACTAATGCAGACTCGCTAATACAATCTAATATAGGCCGTCATTGTAAATAAGAATTTGTTCTTAACTGACTTACCTAGTTAAATAAAGGTAAAATAAAACACAAACATTTGTAGTAACACAATAATATCACATCATAATATAATGTCTCCATGTTGGCCACTAAGGGCTGAACTGGACCCTCAACAATGAAGCATATAACCCACCCCATATCATACACCCTCCATCTTGACCTAACAGAGGACATGTTGTTCCCCAGGTGAAGTGACAGCTGAGGAGCTACGGCAGCGCCTGGACGGGGCAAAGGAGCGTGTGTCATCTCAGCCCCGACCTGAACCACGCCCACAAAACACGGAGACCGGAGAAGAGGAGGGAAGCAGCGGTGAGGGGGAGGAGAGAGGATTAGGAGGGGCATGGAAGGAATATAGGGGAGGAAATGGATGCTAAAGTGTCTAGCCTGTATAACCTAAACTTGACAGGATGTTATGGGTCTCAAAAGGTTTATAACCTAATTGCTGCTGTATAGTACTGCAGCATTACTAGATAATTACAACTGACTCAGTTCAGTAACGAGCCGCTGTCTGTATAGGTACTGCTGAGCCGGGAGCAGAGACGTCTAATGGCGACTCACTGCTGGAGTGGCTGAACACGTTCCGACGAACCGGGAATGCCACGCGGAGCGGCCAGAGCGGAAACCAGACGTGGCGCGCGGTCAGCCGCACCAACCCCAACAGTGGAGAGTTCCGCTTCAGCCTGGAGATCAACATCAACCATGAGCAGCCAGAGCCAGGGGAGCACAGTGACAACCCCGACCCCTCAGAGTTGTCCCCTGTCCCCCCTCCATCCACAGCGTCCATACGCACTTCCCCCTCCACTCGCCCCTCACCCTACACCCCTGCCCGGCCCTCCCCCTATCCCTCACCTCGAGCAACCCTGGGCAGGAGGGCTCAAAACCGCCGTACACGCAGTACTACCACCACCCCTCCTCTGACTCCAGCACCCTTCACCTCACCCCTGTCCCCCCCTACTGCTCTGAGTACAACAGCCCTCTACCTCCCCCCATTCCCCATCACCCCCCCTACCCTTCAGGATCAAAGCAGCCCTCCACAGCTCCAGTCCCCAAGCGGAGCTTCCTCCCCGGAGGAGAGGCAGGAGGAGGGTGTTGCTACCCTGGACTGCCCCCGTGTAGCGCCCCAGCCTGGCCCCCAGGGGGCGTCTGTGGGGCGTGAGCCACGCAGCAGCAGGACTCGTTCCCGCGGCCGGACCCGCAGGGCTGCAGCAGGAGGTGGGACTTCCTCCCGGTCGTCTAGGAGACGTAGCCGCTCCCCTCTTCAGGGAAACCCAGCCCCTAACTCGGCTACCTTATCCCCTAATGGTGGGAGTGGAAATGGTGGCTCTAATAATATCCACACTGCCGAGCCCAGCAATGGAACTGCTTCTGTCTCCATGGAGACCGGTGAGGCCGTGTCAGAGCCGGCTGTAGTAGCAGAGCCTGGTCCAGAGGCAGGGGAGCAGGAGGCAGAGGCACACACAGCTGGGGCAGGGGGCGCAGGAGGGGTACGCCGCCATCCCACCATCATGCTGGACCTGCAGGTGCGTCGCATCCGACCGGGAGAGAACCGGGACCGAGACAGCATCGCCAGCCGTACCCGCTCCCGGGCCCGCGCTGCCGAGAATACCGTCACCTTCGAGAGTGACAGTGGAGGCTTCCGGCGCACCATCTCCCGCTCGGAGCGGGCCGGGATCCGGACCTACGTCAGCACCATCCGGATCCCTCTGAGGAGGATCAGTGAGACTGGCCTGGGGGAGCCCAGCTCCACCGCCCTGCGCTCCATCCTCAGACAGATCATGACCGGCTTCGGAGAGCTCAGCTCCCTCATGGAGACGGAGGCTGACTCTGAGACCACCGGGGGCACGCCAGGTCACCAGGACCCTGCTGGACCCAACGCAAACACCACCACACAGGCCTACCATAGCCACGGCAACGAGAGTGGAACTGGGGCGGAAGGTCAGGCAGGAGGGGTGGAGATGGAGACCGAGGGAGCGGCAGGGGCCGAGGAGGAAGGAGGCCAGGAGAGATTAGTCGGGAGTGACGGCGGTGCCGGTGGAGTCCCCACCCCCAATGAGGGTCGGCCGACGACCAGGGACACAAACAACCTCGTGGAAAATGGCACACTGCCCATCCTGCGTCTAGCCCACTTCTTTCTGCTCAACGATGAGGAGGATGAGGAGCACCCTCGTGGCCTGACCAAAGAGCAGATCGATAATCTGGCCACGCGCACCTACGGCCAGGCTAGCCTGGAGGGAGAGGCGGGGCGCGCCTGCAGCGTCTGCATTAATGAGTATGCCCAGGGGAATAAGCTGCGCCGCCTGCCCTGCGCCCACGAGTTCCACATCCACTGCATCGACCGCTGGCTCTCTGAGAACAACACCTGCCCCATCTGCAGGCAGCCCATCCTCCCTGTGCACCAGGACTGACCCTGCCCTGACCTTTGATCTCTAGAACCCCCTGACCCTAGACCGCCACCAGCTACACCTTGCCACCTGTTGGCTGAACTGAGCATGCCCGAGCGGAGTGGACGGTGCATGTACATAGCGCTTTAATGTTTTCATTTATCATTGCGCTATCCATTGAGGGGGGGAGAAAAAACTATAAATGCAGAGAATTAACAAAGCTTTATTTTTTTAGACTTATTTTATTTTCAGCACTTTTTTTTCCTTTTCTTTCCTCCTTGTTTCTCTTTGGCCACTCTGTCATGATGTCACTGAGGTCCACATGTAAAGATAGAACTTATGCTAATGAGCTACTATAGCCAGCTGCTGCTCCTCTACCTGATGCGCTGTGACATCACCCTGTCACAACCAGACTACAGTAATCAGTCAGACACATCTCTGGACTTGATTTGGTTGAGAACGTGTAAATATGTCACCGCCTCCTGTGTTTTGGGGTTGAGAAGAGAAAGTCCTCCTCAGTCGCCTTGCATTTTAATCAGAAGCAGGAAACAGCCATTTTAAGTTAAAGCTAATATTGGAATCCTCCATTTTAAAGCTCCAACATTCCTTTCAAAGTGTCCTCTATGATTTGACGTTGTGTGGACAAAGGCTGTCATGTATTCTGACTTTTGAATGAGTTTTCACTTGGTCAGTGGTTCCAAGGATCCTGTTGTCTGCCCACCTGTTCAGTATATTTCAACCTAGCCATCTAACCCCACAGATCCACAGTGGATGTTCAACATTTCATTCCGTTACAGCCTTTGACACTAAAATATTAGTACCCCAAGTCAGAAAGAAACATCTAAAGCAAAAGATGATCAGGAAAGTGTGTGATTTAGCAGCAAGCACTTGTAGTAGGACTTGTCTGTTACAGAGACAGGCCAATAATGTTGATGCTAGATAAGGAGTTGTGCAATAACATGGAGGGAAGGAAGGACTGTTTTTCATAGTTACATTTTTAAACATTATAGTGCTGTTCGTTCTCCCTTGTTTACTCCTTGGCATCAATGATTAGTTCCTCTGTTGGGAAATAGAGTATCTGCTCAGTAGTATTCTGTCTCTCTACCCTCGGTCTAGAGATACCCCCTTAATTAAAAAGTAGTTCATCACCTCCCACTCCTCTAACGTCTGTGTTTTTTAAAGTCCCAGCTCTGGTAGAACCTGCCTGTCATGGCCTGATTTCCATGTTCACAAACCTGAAAGGAATGAATAGGTGAAAGCAAAATGGTTCCGGCTCCACTCAACCATTTTCTATATCTATCCAATCCTTTCAGATCAGTGAACAACAGATTTCTTCCTCCATTAGCCTGGCCTAGATCTCAATAGGCTCTTCCTGCATGCAGTATCACCATGTTACCACCAGGGGCAGTATTCACCACAGTACAACATGGTGAGAACTGGAGGCCAGTGTTATTGGTGTCCAGGTAAGGCAGGGGTTTTCTGTCATTTGAATCCTGACTTTTGTCATGCAGACCCATGAGACAGGGGTGTGATAATTGGGTAATATTGCTCTTTGTATACTGCAGAATCTGAGCGTACGTGCACTGTGGAGCTGTGAGTGTGATGAATAAGTGTGTGTGTGGTAGAGCTGAAGGAAGTGACAAAACAGAATGTCATATGATTTAGCAGCATTAATCAGTCACCCGAATGTTAATCTAAGACCGAGTGGGAGGGTCCGTGGCCATCGAATTCAGAATTTAGTATTTATTCTGTTCCTATTTAATGAGATCAAAAACATAATTTGAGATATTGAATACTTATTGTTATGTGATGAGATTAAAACAATAAACTGTTAAGATTAATGTGTTCTGTTACTGTGTAATATAAATATACAAGGGTTTTCTTCTCTGCTCTAACAATGGAATTAAATACAGCTTTGTTATGCCTGGAGTTATTTTGTGTGACTTTGTGTTTGTGTTCCTCACACAGAACCACTGGTTTTATCCACATCTCCTCCTATGACACGACATAACCCAGTGTGATGGTTTTTCTCCCTGTCTTTTAATTTGACTTTCTCTCTAGGCTACAAATTACTCCTAGGCCTATGAAATTAGATGAATGGAACACTTCATTTTTTAAATATCCAAATATTAAATGACCATCGTGCTAATAGTCATATTCCCTACACCCATTTAGCATGCTATTTAACCTAGCTCTGCAGTGTTGGCCTCCTGCAGCCTATGGCTACTGCGTTACTAGGTTATTTTTACACATGACATGTTAGACTATTAATTTATGGCACACATTGGTTACATGCATATCCAGTTGAAGCAAAGTGAGTCTGAACGAAGGAACGAGGTTAGCCTTTTTGTGAGTTTGGCTGAGGACGAAGCCGCACGAACACATGGCATATATGCGCGCCCTCGTCGCTGCTGAGTCGACCCACCACGGTCCCTCGTCCTACTGGTCAGTTATGATTAATCTCCGAGCGAATGCAGCCTTGTCCCGGGCCCGCATTCCCCGCTGTGACAGTGAGCCACGAGCATGCCAGTGCCCCGGACGCCCTCTTCCAGCCTGATACAGACCCGCACAAGTTCAGGATGTATTTCAACCGGCGATCGAAGATCCACAGCGAGGGTGGTAAGCGTGGCTAGAGGGGACGACGCATGTACTGTATTCTACAGTAGGCTAGTACAGCTCCATGGGTAATTATAGGGGTCGAACTGGCAGCGACATAAACATTGCGACGAGGACGGATTGATTGATTCTATTGACAATTTGTGCAATCTGTCCTATTATATATGTGCTTTAGGCTATATTATTGGGACTACAGGGGTTGGGATGGCCTTGTTTATCCCAGGACTGCGGCACGGAGGCGGTGCACCCTGTCATAGGCTACACAGTCAGTGCAGGGCTGATTTTCTATTGGCACGGACTGACTCGGGTTGTGGGCTCAGCGCTTCAACTGAGTCAGTGTCGAATGCTTTGTATAGCGTAGCGTACTGTGGGTAATTATGCTGTGCAGAAATAATTCAGTAAATACCGGTAGATGGAGAGGAGGTTAGTGTAGGTTAGCGGGGACCGGAGAGCCCGTTGTTTAACACAGTCGTTACTTAAAGGCAACGTGACTAAGGGATCTTATTCTAAGCCCCTGGCGGGAAGGCCATCTCACCTGTTAAGGTCACGCGGGACCCACACAGTTGAACACGAAATCTGTGCTAGTTTAGGCTACATCATAGAGACATTATCTGGGCCTGTATACTGGTGCAGAATAGTGATTGGTCTTTTGGGGCTATTCATTGCGCTTTTGTCCCCGAAAAAAAACAATGCGTCACAGATGTGCTTTTGCCCTCTATGCGTTACAGGGACAGCAGAAAGCATCATTGCACAGTACTCGCCACACAGCGCATAATAATTTTATCCACGGACTCTAGCCTATGTACACACGGACAATCCTAGCATGATTATTGGCGTTTTGACCGTGTCAGGGAGTGACTGCTATAAGAGGTTTTGGGTCAAGGCTGCAGGGATTAGAGGGGAGGAGGTCAGGGTTTTGGGAGATCGCTGGGGCAGGTTTGGCAGTGATGCAGCCAAATATGAGTTTGTTTTTGCCGATGCTCCAGTTGGGCTTTGGAGGGATTGTCCTGGAAGAGGGTATGCACGTGGCTGAACGACCTTGAGTGACTGGCACAAGTAACTGGCACAAGTGCATTGTGGCGGGTGTTTGTGTGTGACTGACTGTTTTTCCTCCAGCAGGTTCTAGTGAGAGACTCCAGGGAAGGCTGATATTGACAGAAAATTACTTTTACTCTGGGTTAATCAGGACAGTCAGGACCCAGGAGTCAAGACAGGAAGACACATCCGGTAACAAACACTCATACTATCCCTATAGACCTATTAACGGACCCCCCCCCCCCCCCAGTGACATTTAAGGGAGATGTTGACAGTTCTTCACTGATTATATAATAGTAAGGGGTTGCGTATATAGTGTTGTTTCATTGTATGTACAAGTGAGTAACCTGTAAGGTGTGAGATGGGAATGTGTTTTTTGCATATCCCACTCTCCCTGAGACACACTCAGAGTGGGGTCAAGGGTCAGACATTATTGACAGCTACCCAGGAACAATTAGGTTTAATTGCCTTGCTCGGGATTCGATCCAGCAACCTTTTGGTTACTGTCCCAATGTTCCTAACCGCCAGGATCCCTGCCGCCGCATTACTATTCTGTGTGTGTACAGTCCCCAGAGAAGTGTTGTTTGTTTACCATGTATAAAGATATAATGATATGAATCAGGCTATTGTCTGTGTGTCTGAGGCAGGTCTTTTTGGGGACATACACTACATGACCAAAAGTATATGGACACCTTCTCTTGGAACATCTCATTCCAAAATCATGGGCATTAATATGGAGTTGGTCCCCCCTTTGCTGCTACATCATATTTTGCCTTTACCTCCCTTATCTCACCTCATTTGCTCACATAGTATATAGACTTATTTTTCTACTGTATTATTGACTGTATGTTTGTTTTACTCCATGTGTAACTCTGTGTTGTTGTATGTGTCGAACTGCTTTGCTTTATCTTGGCCAGGTCGCAATTGTAAATGAGAACTTGTTCTCAACTTGCCTACCTGGTTAAATAAAGGTGGAAAATATCAGTCTCCACTCTTCTGGGAAGGCTTTCCACTAGATGTTGGCACATTGCTGCCGGGTACTTGCTTCCATTCAGCCACAAGAGCATTAGTGCGGTCGGGCGCTGATGTTGGGCGATTAGACCTGGCTTGCAGTCTGCGTTCCAATTCATCCCAATGGGATTGAGGTCAGGGCTCTGTGCAGGCCAGTCAAGTTCTTCCACACCTATTTTGACAAAATATTTCTGTATGGACCTCGCTTTGTGCACGGGGGCATTGTCATGCTGAAACAGGAAAGGGCCTTCCCCAAACTGTTGCCACAAAGTGGGAAGCACAGAATCGTCTAGAATGTCATTGTATGCTGTAGCGTTAAGATTTCCCTTCACTGGAACTAAGGGGCCTGAACCATGAAAAACAACCCCAGACCATTATTCCTCCTCCACCAAACTTTACAGTTGTCACTAGGCATTGGGGCAGGTAGCGTTCTCCTGACATCCGCCAAACCCCAAATCTTACTACCAGATGGTGAAGCGTGATTCATCATTCCAGAGAACGCGTTTCCACTGCTCCAGAGTCCAATGGCGGTGAGCTTTACACCACTCCAGCCGACGCTTGGCATTGCGCATGGTGATCTTGGCTTCCCGGCCATGGAAACCCATTTCGAGAAGCAGATTGGAACTCCGTAGTGAGTGTTTCAACCGAGGACAGATGATTTTATATATCATGTATAAATGTATTATGCCGTCTCTGGTCTCACCTGTAGGATTATCAGTGTATGGATTAGCAGGTAGAGGAAGTTGCAGAGCAGACACTGAGAGGATTACTACCCCAGCTTGTGCTGTAGGAAAGAGGCTTTCACTCCTCTACTCATTGTTCACTCCATCGCCTTGGTAACTGGACCCACTGGCCACCCCAGCAGACCTGCAGGTCAACCTTGACCAGGAAGTAAACGACCTGGCTAGAGGTCACCTTAGGAACAGGGACAGCCATGGCACCTCGTAGGGGTCAGACGGTCAGACGGCGCTGCTCTGTAGGTAATGCTTTCCTGATATCATAATGGGAGGGGCAACGAATCAACACAGGGAGACTGGGGGGCGATGGGGGAACCTCCGATTCACCAAGAAGTGTTCAGAGGGTGGGACCTTCAAGTGGGCTGTCTGAGTTTGTAGTTTGCTTATTTTTAGTCACATGACTGACTTTGTATGCCTGTTTTACAGATAGTCAAAACCATAAGCCAAAACAAGAAAAACTGAGCGTCGCTATCCGACTGTCACATTCAATTGGTGGACATCATAATTAGGACTGTGGCGGACACAACATTTTGTTAGCCGGTGATTGTCAAGCAAATAACTGCCGGTCTCACGGTAATTGACCGTTAATTAACATAAACACATTTAGCATCTCCTGGCTTCCACTGATGCAGACCTTTGGAAAATCTACTTTTTAAAAAGTGTAATAAATCCATGTAATATAGCGTACACCTTCACAACAAATCCATTATGTATTTTAGACTGGTCTAAAGAAGCATGATATGAAGGAAATGTAGTCTATTTCAGAAGAACAGAATAGCATACTCTGAGTTGTCCTGATCTGGCTATGCCATATAGCTGTGGGCTACACTAGTTCATTTAGCAGACAAGATTTGCTTAGAATTCCATGGCATTATTTTATAGTATGAAGAATACAACTGAACAAAGCTGAATAAAATAGAAAGGATATCTTCTCCAAACGATTTGAGGGAGTGTGCACATTCTTTGTTGAGCAGTTAACAAAGAAGCAGGTACCCGTAAATGCTTAAGGTTGGATTTTTAATACATTCTAATACATTCTAAATCTGCATGACACGACTCTAATGATGATTTGAAAAAAGTTGCATGAAAGGCATGAGCTCTGCTTTGTTTTTTTGTGCAGGCTGTACACACTTCATCAGTCTCTTTTTCACAATTTGACAAGCACTTGACAATGCCTCGGATTTCCCGGCGCAATCCCCTTGTGTGGCTGTAATGCCTTTTTTTTTCGCGGCCAGTAGCCGTTGTGCCCTTGGGCTGAATATAATCATTTTAATTCCCTTCTCCCTTTGTGCTGCGTGCTTCAAAGGTCCTCTCACTCACATGGCTCTCCATCACGTGATTGGGTCTTTCTCACAGGCTACAAGTGAAGACATACACATACGCACACGTCCTATCCATTCCCGAGGCGCCTATTGAAGATATTAGAACTGTCCACATTTACTTTTCGTTAGCCAACAAGATGAGTAGGCCTAACAAACAGCAAAAGCACTAGCTTATGTCAATCTACTATCTCCCATAGTACAAAAGTTGCCCGATTCTGTCCGAGAAATAAATATTCCAAACATAGTCTGGGACAGTTGTGGGATGCGATAGATCCCAAATGAATACAACCACTAGCATCAAAAAACCTTTTTTACACTATAAGGCTGACGCAACACATCAGAACGTTTAGCTTTACATTTTTATAAATGATTAGGCTATTTTTTCACATTACAAGCGCAGCAATGCACTCACGGCAGTAGGCTATAAGCGTGAATGTATGCCAATTAGGCTCTACACCCATTGTAAAGCGGATTAATGTGCTTAATTTTAAGAAGTTATTTGGTCACTTTAGTTGTGATGCAAACCTTATCAAAACATAGAGGCCTATGGGCTCCCAAGTGTCGCAGCATCTCAGTGCTAGAGGCGTCACTACAGACCCTGGTTCGATTCCAGGCTGTATCACAACCGGCCGTGATTGGGAGTCCCATAAGGTGGCACACAAATGGCCCAGCGTCATCCGGGTTGGAGTTTGGCCAGGGTAGGCCGTCATTGTAAATAACAATTTGTTCTTAACTGACTTGCTTAGTTAAATAAAACATTAATACAATATGGGCTAGGCTACAGGTCTGGGACTATGATTTGAAAAAGTTGCTAAAAAAAGGTATGCATTGTGTCTTGCCTTATGCTTTCTTGCCTTATGCTTGTCATCATTCACAAGTGATAATATATACTATATAAATTGATAGGCTAATATTGTCACCCATCAGACTATTCTTGATTTAATCTTATCTTTATATATACTAAATAATGTGTGACATTTGTTTTGATTTAGAATGGACCATTATTACGCATATGGCTTGAAAGGGGGGGGGGGGGGGGGGGGGGGGGGATACATGTCATCTATGCACTTAAATAGCGAATGGAGGACGCTTTTCCTGTGGTTCATTTTCATGCCAGCCAGGTAGGCTATACTCCTGTTGTAAAGACAAGTAATGTGCTTAATATTAGGAAAGTTGAGAAATAAATATATTAGGCCTAGCCTATAGAAAACTGATGGGATTCTCCTCTTTTTAATAGAGGCCATCACTCTGTTTTCTCACACAATAGCATAGCCTATAGAAATGTTGCGCAACATGAGCTCATGTAGTGTTTGATTAGATTTTCGATTACATTTGCATTGATGTCAAAGTGATTAGAGGGACCATAGAGTGCTGAGTACCAGGCTGTTAGCAAGTTTGGTAGGCTACTAATGATCGTCAGCAGCATCAGAGCTTGGAGAAGCCTAATTACCATGACTAAACAACCACGTGGAATTTGACTGCATTCATGACTTGTGACCGCCAGTGTGGTGGTAATACGGTCACCATGCCACAGAGGCAGGGTGTCTGCTGACACGGAACCCAAACCGGCTGCGCGCGTGCGCCATCATGCGCCAACGTGCGCCATCGTGCATAAATGTATTTTGTCCCCCCACACCAAACGGGATCTCGAAACTCAGGTTAAAATATCAAATCATCAAATCTGAACCAATTACATTAATTTGGCGACAGGTTGAAAAGCATTAAACATTTATGGCAATTTAGCTAGCTAGCTTGCACTTGCTAGCTAATTTGTCCTATTTAGCTAGCTTGCTGTTGCTAGCTAATTTGTCCTGGGATATAAACATTGAGTTGTTATTTTACCTTAAATGCACAAGGTCCTCTACTCCGATAATTAATCCACACACAAAATGGTCAACCGAATCGTTTCTAGTCATCTCTCCTCCTTCCAGGCTTTTTCTTCTCTGGACTTTATATTGCAATTGTCAACTTTCATAAATTAGGTGTATTACCGCCACCGACCTCGTTCATCTTTCAGTCACCCACGTGGGTATAACCAATGAGGAAATGGCACGTGGGTACCTGCTTCTATAAACCAATGGGGAGATGGGAGAGGCAGGACTTGCAGCGCGATCTGCGTCACAAATAGAACTAACTTCTATTTTAGCCCTTGGCAACGCAGACGCTCGTTGGCGCGCGCGCAATAATTGAATAATATAGATATCAAAATTTATTTTGCAACGCTCGTGCACGCGACACGAGCGGTGTAGTCAGGGTATGAGAGGTGACACCAACCATACAGGAGAGAGATAGTATGAATTATGCAGCCTCCCTTAATCCATTATTCAGAACAGCGCTTTGCTTTATAGCCATGAAAAGCTGGCACGGGGCCAGGGAACACAGGAACAGAGAACACAGGAACAGGGAACACAGGACCAGGGAACACAGGGCCAGGTAAAAGGTGGCAGAGATCAACCCAGAGAAGAACAGAGGGATACAGTATAGTACAGCCTAGCTGTGTCTGACTGAGCTATTGATGTGTTTCTGGGATGATAAGACATGACTATACCTGCCAGGTATGACTTTATTTATTGTTGATTGCATGTGTGGGTATATCAAGATGAGAAAAGTTTTACTGGTCTTGGTGACCTGATTTGTTTTGAGTTGGGGCGTGTCTGTTTGGTGTTTGTTTTGTTTCCCCTGCCCAGGGCCAGGTTAGTGTCACGGCCGTTTAAAGGAGTGGACCAAGGCGCAGCGTTTTGAGCGTACATACTTATTTACCGATGTCGCCAACAATAAATATCAAACCGACACGTGACGCCAACGTAGTGCATCCAGGCAACTAACAAGGACAACTACCCACAAAACCAACTTGGAAAATGGCAACCTAAATAGGCTCCCCAATCAGAGACAACGATAAACAGCTGTCTCTGATTGGGAACCCATCCAGGCCACCATCAACCTAATTACCCCTAGACAAGACAAAAACCCATAGACAACACAAAAACTAAACAAACCACCCTTGTCACACCCTGGCCTAACCAAATAATAAAGAAACCAAATATAACTAAAGTCAGGGCGTGACAGTTAGTATGCTGTATTGTGGCTCTGGTCTGTTTCACCTGCCCAAGGCCAGGTTAGTATGCTGTATAGGGGCTCTGGTCTGTTTCACCTGCCCAGGGCCAGGATGGTATGCTGTATAGGGGCTCTGGTCTGTTTCACCTGCCCAGGGCCAGGATGGTATGCTGTATAGGGGGTCGGGTCTGTTTCACCTGCCCAGGGCCAGGTTAGTATGCTGTAGAGGGGCTCTGGTCTGTTTCACCTGCCCAGGGCCAGGATGGTATGCTGTATAGGGGCTCTGGTCTGTTTCACCTGCCCAGGGCCAGGTTAGTATGCTGTAGAGGGGCTCTGGTCTGTTTCACCTGCCCAAGGCCAGGTTAGTATGCTGTAGAGGGGCTCTGGTCTGTTTCACCTGCCCAAGGCCAGGTTAGTATGCTGTATAGGGGCTCTGGTCTGTTTCACCTGCCCAGGGCCAGGATGGTATGCTGTATAGGGGCTCTGGTCTGTTTCACCTGCCCAGGGCCAGGTTAGTATGCTGTAGAGGGGCTCTGGTCTGTTTCACCTGCCCAAGGCCAGGTTAGTATGCTGTAGAGGGGCTCTGGTCTGTTTCACCTGCCCAGGGCCAGGTTAGTATGCTGTAGAGGGGCTCTGGTCTGTTTCACCTGCCCAAGGCCAGGTTAGTATGCTGTATAGGGGCTCTGGTCAGTTTCACCTGCCCAGAGCCAGGTTAGTATGCTGTATAGGGGCTCTGGTCTGTTTCACCTGCCCAGGGCCAGGCTGGTATGCTGTATAGGGGCTCTGGTCGTAGTAGCTGTATAGCGTGACTGACTGAGCCCATGGAGGGGTTAGCTGCTGAGTCAACCTTGACGCATCAGTAATGAGCAGCGGAGGTGTCAATGCTTCTGCTTGTAATCCATCAGGGAGGAGGAACACAGAGCCATTGATCTGCTCAGGGAGGAGGAACACAGAGCCATTGATCAGCTCAGGGAGGAGGAACAGAGAAACATTGATCAGCTCAGGGAGGAGGAACACAGATCCATTGATCTGCTCAGGGAGGAGGAACACAGAGCCATTGATCCATCAGGGAGGAGGAACACAGATCCATTGATCCATCAGGGAGGAGGAACACAGATCCATTGATCTGCTCAGGGAGGAGGAACACAGAGCCATTGATCTGCTCAGGGAGGAGGAACACAGATCCATTGATCCATCAGGGAGGAGGAACACATCCATTGATCTGCTCAGGGAGGAGGAACACAGATCCATTGATCCATCGGGGAGGAGGAACACAGATCCATTGATCCATTAGGGAGGAGGAACACAGATCCATTGATCCATCAGGGAGGAGAAACACAGAGCCATTGATCTACTCAGGGATAAATCAGAGCTGGAACAGGCTGCTGAGACGGCCAATATCGATCTGCTAGGAATTAAAGGTAGAGTGGAGAAGAGAGGAGAGGGAGAGAGAGTGGGAAAGAGGTGGGAAGAGAGAGGTAGAGTGCAGGTATATGGTAAAGTCAAAGAGAGGGGGATGAAGAGTGGAGGTGTACGGTAAGGATGAAGAGAGGTAGAGTGGAGGTGTACGGTAAGGATAAAGAGAGGTAGAGTGGAGGTGTACGGTAAGGATGAAGAGAGGTAGAGTGGAGAGGTACGGGAAGGATGAAGAGAGGTAGAGTGGAGGTGTACGGTAAGGATGAAGAGAGGTAGAGTGGAGGTGTACGGGAAGGATGAAGAGAGGTAGAGTGGAGGTGTACGGGAAGGATGAAGAGAGGTAGAGTGGAGGTGTACGGTAAGGATGAAGAGAGGTAGAGTGGAGGTGTACGGTAAGGATGAAGAGAGGTAGAGTGGAGGTGTACGGGAAGGATGAAGAGGTAGAGTGGAGGTGTACGGTAAGGATGAAGAGAGGTAGAGTGGAGGTGTACGGGAAGGATGAAGAGAGGTAGAGTGGAGGTGTACGGGAAGGATGAAGAGAGATAGAGTGGAGGTGTACGGTAAGGATGAAGAGAGGTAGAGTGGAGGTGTACGGGAAGGATGAAGAGAGGTAGAGTGGAGGTGTACGGTAAGGATGAAGAGAGGTAGAGTGGAGGTGTACGGTAAGGATGAAGAGAGGTAGAGGAGGTGTACGGGAAGGATGAAGAGAGATAGTGGAGGTGTACGGTAAGGATGAAGAGAGGTAGAGTGGAGGTGTACGGTAAGGATGAAGAGAGGTAGAGTGGAGGTGTACGGTAAGGATGAAGAGAGGTAGAGTGGAGGTGTACGGTAAGGATGAAGAGAGGTAGAGTGGAGGTGTACGGTAAGGATGAAGAGAGGTAGAGTGGAGGTGTACGGTAAGGATGAAGAGGTAGAGTGGAGGTGTACGGTAAGGATGAAGAGAGGTAGAGTGGAAGTGTACGGTAAGGATGAAGAGAGGTAGAGTGGAGGTGTACGGTAAGGATGAAGAGAGGTAGAGTGGAGGTGTACGGTAAGGATGAAGAGAGGTAGAGTGGAGGTGTACGGTAAGGATAAGAGAGGTAGAGTGGAGGTGTACGGGAAGGATGAAGAGAGATAGAGTGGAGGTGTACGGGAAGGATGAAGAGAGGTAGAGTGGAGGTGTACGGTAAGGATGAAGAGAGGTAGAGTGGAGGTGTACGGTAAGGATGAAGAGAGGTAGAGTGGAGGTGTACGGTAAGGATGAAGAGAGGTAGAGTGGAGGTGTACGGTAAGGATGAAGAGAGGTAGAGTGGAGGTGTACGGTAAGGATGAAGAGAGGTAGAGTGGAGTTGTACAGTAAGGATGAAGAGCGGTAGAGTGGAGGTGTACGGTAAGGATGAAGAGAGGTAGAGTGGAGGTGTACGGGAAGGATGAAGAGAGGTAGAGTGGCGGTGTACGGTAAGGATGAAGAGAGGTAGAGTGGAGGTGTACGGTAAGGATGAAGAGAGGTAGAGTGGAGAGGTACGGGAAGGATGAAGAGAGGTAGAGTGGAGGTGTACGGTAAGGATGAAGAGAGGTAGAGTGGAGGTGTACGGGAAGGATGAAGAGAGGTAGAGTGGAGGTGTACGGGAAGGATGAAGAGAGGTAGAGTGGAGGTGTACGGTAAGGATGAAGAGAGGTAGAGTGGAGGTGTACGGTAAGGATGAAGAGAGGTAGAGTGGAGGTGTACGGGAAGGATGAAGAGGTAGAGTGGAGGTGTACGGTAAGGATGAAGAGAGGTAGAGTGGAGGTGTACGGGAAGGATGAAGAGAGGTAGAGTGGAGGTGTACGGGAAGGATGAAGAGAGATAGAGTGGAGGTGTACGGTAAGGATGAAGAGAGGTAGAGTGGAGGTGTACGGGAAGGATGAAGAGAGGTAGAGTGGAGGTGTACGGTAAGGATGAAGAGAGGTAGAGTGGAGGTGTACGGTAAGGATGAAGAGAGGTAGAGTGGAGGTGTACGGTAAGGATGAAGAGAGATAGAGTGGAGGTGTACGGTAAGGATGAAGAGAGGTAGAGTGGAGGTGTACGGTAAGGATGAAGAGAGGTAGAGTGGAGGTGTACGGTAAGGATGAAGAGAGGTAGAGTGGAGGTGTACGGTAAGGATGAAGAGAGGTAGAGTGGAGGTGTACGGTAAGGATGAAGAGAGGTAGAGTGGAGGTGTACGGTAAGGATGAAGAGAGGTAGAGTGGAGGTGTACGGTAAGGATGAAGAGAGGTAGAGTGGAAGTGTACGGTAAGGATGAAGAGAGGTAGAGTGGAGGTGTACGGTAAGGATGAAGAGAGGTAGAGTGGAGGTGTACGGTAAGGATGAAGAGAGGTAGAGTGGAGGTGTACGGTAAGGATAAGAGGTAGAGTGGAGGTGTACGGGAAGGATGAAGAGAGATAGAGTGGAGGTGTACGGGAAGGATGAAGAGAGGTAGAGTGGAGGTGTACGGTAAGGATGAAGAGAGGTAGAGTGGAGGTGTACGGTAAGGATGAAGAGAGGTAGAGTGGAGGTGTACGGTAAGGATGAAGAGAGGTAGAGTGGAGGTGTACGGTAAGGATGAAGAGAGGTAGAGTGGAGGTGTACGGTAAGGATGAAGAGAGGTAGAGTGGAGTTGTACGGTAAGGATGAAGAGCGGTAGAGTGGAGGTGTACGGTAAGGATGAAGAGAGGTAGAGTGGAGAGTACGGGAAGGATGAAGAGAGGTAGAGTGGAGGTGTACGGTAAGGATGAAGAGAGGTAGAGTGGAGGTGTACGGGAAGGATGAAGAGAGGTAGAGTGGAGGTGTACGGGAAGGATGAAGAGAGGTAGAGTGGAGGTGTACGGTAAGGATGAAGAGAGGTAGAGTGGAGGTGTACGGTAAGGATGAAGAGAGGTAGAGTGGAGGTGTACAGGAAGGATGAAGAGAGGTAGAGGAGGAATGGAGAGAGCAGAGTGGGAAGAAAGGAGTAGAAGAGAGAGTGAAATGAAGTAAGGGAGTTGGAGAGGAAGAGAGAGAAAGAAGGGAGAAAGGAGGAGAAGAATTTAAACAAATCATCAAAACTAGGGCTGACCACAATTAGTCGACAAGTCGATAGTTTGGTCGATAGGCTGTTGGTCAACCAAGATTTTTTTGTTGTTGTTGCAGTAGCATATATATATATATATACAGTACCAGTCAAAAGTTTGGACACACCTACTCATTCAAGGGTTTTTCTTTATTTTTACTATTTTCTACATTGTAGAATAATAGTGAACACATCAAAACTATGAAATAACACATATGGAATCATGTAGTAACCAAAAGAGTGTTAAACAAATCAAAATATATTTTATATTTGAGATTCTTCAAAGTAGCCAGCCTTTGCCTTGATGACAGCTTTACATACTCAGACCCAAGTTGAATGTTTCAAGTTGGTTGCAGACAGGCCATGCGTAGCCAATGTGATTTACAGGATATTTATTTTTTATCAGGATATTTTCTACCTGCAGGCTGCACTGTTGTTACTATTTGGCTTTATCGGCTATTTTTACATACAGTAGTTGGCAATAGAAGTTACTTTTTAGGTTTGTGTTATTTTCATTTAGATTTGGATATAATTTTTATTAACCACATGACAATGATTTTGAGATATGAAGACGTTATTATAAATGAAATGAAACTGTTTCACGAAAATGTGCATATGAAAACCAGAACTGGCACACAGTTCGGTAGAAATGGTAAGATAAATTGGCATTCCACATGAGAAAGTTTGCTGACTCCGGGTGTAGCCTATTACCGGCAACTTCAGGAGAGTAGAGGAAGAATCTGCGAAAGCCATTAGGAGCGGGAGGAGGATGGTCGGGACAGGTTAAGGTTTTTTACTTCTGGTTATCTTGATCTCTGGCTCCCTCTTGAGTCGTGTGTGTCTTATTTCATCAAACAGTGTGCTTATTAAAGCATCAGACAAGCTCAATGCATACATGGTGTGTGTCTACATATGGAAGAATACACGTTTAAAAATGTCGACCAATCACCTTGTCAAAAGAACAGACGACTTTCATTCGACCAATACTTGTTTTAGTCGGGGACAGCCCTAATCAAAACAAATCATCATGAGGCCCTGTAGCTGTCTTATTCTTTCTTCACTCCATTGTCTTTCACCTTGTTGCATCCTCAGCTAAATATGTACACTCCTACGTGATCACAACCTCCTCTCCTCCTCTCTCTCCCCAGTGAGCTGTGAGATAGATGGTGGGAGGTGATTTATTGGCCTGTTGGTTACTGGGCAATAGGCCACTGAGAGAGGAGACACATGGTGCATTCCTCTGCGCAGGCATTTCTGACACATGCCAGATCTTACAACGCCTGGATAGGTATTTTACGTATCAGCTAACCACATATTTTATAGCAATCTGGTGCCTAACGGCACAGTCGATGACGTGGCAGGCAACCATTGGTTGATGCATGCAACGTCTGAGCAGGGGAACGTGACCACGGTGATCAGTCTGCTCAGAAGACCTTTGACCCGTTCTGTCTCCTGTGAACTAGCCCCAGACGACCAGGAGGCTCCCTGCATGAATCTTTATGAGAGGTTGGAACATTTGGTCCTGGATGTCTGCTATGTGTGCAGGATTTTGTTCCAGAACAGCTCTAGCACCTGATTCAACATATCCTAAAAGGCGCTGCATGGTCAATCTGACGTCTGCATTGGCCGTGAAGCATTTACAGGGATACGGCCTCTGCAGAAGTCAGGGCATTCATTCTTCTTGCGCTTCGAGGAGCAGTGCAGAGCTGTTGAGCAGAGCTGTTGTGAAGGAAGTAAGTTTGTGTTTATACAAGACCTCCCGCCCCCACCTACAGTCAACCAATCATGTCAATGCGGATCTCTACGGAGCCCTCCGCATTGTTACAAAATCTGGGAGGCGCACGGCGATGCGGTACGGAAATCAATTTGGCCTCCGCCTCTGGAGGGTCCACAACTGGTACGGAAATCAATTTGGCCTCCGCCTCTGGAGGGTCCACAACTGGTACGGAAATCAATTTGGCCTCCGCAAGCCTCTGGAGGATCCACAACTGCATCACACCCTCTATACGAAGCCTCCGACCACATTTTCAGATCAAGCATAAATTGTTTTTAAGCCTGCGCACACTGTGACACCTGTATGTGGTTCATATGTCCCTTCCACACTGTGACACCTGTATGTGGTTCATATGTCCCTTCCACACTGTGACACCTGTATGTGGTTCATATGTCCCTTCCACACTGTGACACCTGTATGTGATTCATATGTCCCTTCCACACTGTGACACCTGTATGTGGTTCATATGTCCCTTCCACACTGTGACACCTGTATGTGATTCATATGTCCCTTCCACACTGTGACACCTGTATGTGATTCATATGTCCCTTCCTGCACGCTGGATGCTTACCTGATCTGCCTGACAAGACCTTACTGTGATCTCCACTCCTCCTAGACATGTGTCCCTGTCCTCATTCCAGTGGAAAACAGGATGTGTATGAATATTGATGCTATCAGGGGCTATAATGACCAGCTGCTCTGCTTTCAACCCTAGTCATTTGACAGAGGCTAAACACAGAAATCACTTCTACACAGAGGAAACTCTGCTGCCTCTTATACTTGTTCTGAATTATTGATGGAATAATGATGGATGTTTTCAATTCCAGCCCCACAAGGCGATCCAGACAGGGCCCAATCTTGTAAGAATTGATTGCTGGTGAAGTTTGGAGTAGAACCTGAAATGAGTTAGAAATTGAGCTGCATTAGGGCCAATATTGCAGTTTGTGGCTATGATTTCATATAGCCTGCCCTGAATAGTGAATGTAGTGACTGAACCTTAAGGCCCCAGAAAACAGTGTGGGAAACTGAGGAACGTGCCCTCTTGATGGATGACGCGTCCCTTTACAAGTGTAATATAAACTGGTAAAACGAGCCTGCAAAAAAACATGTCGAGACAGCAGACACTATACCAGCCTCGCTCAGGGGGCTACTGTCCCTTTAAATCCGGAGCCCTCAGCCCGCCCTCAGATGGGAACACCCGTAGTCAAGCCTTCGCGGGAGACTGGGGCGGTTGTCTGGTGTCGGAGCATCATCTAATCCGCGTTGCAGGGAGACAATTTTTAAGAGCCACGCTGAGAAAAAGGCTTTTCTAGACCGCCAGAGACGGCCCGATGAAACGGAAGCGGTGGAGGTCTGTGGGCTTGGGGTATTCTCACAACCAGGACTCGGGAGCTTACCCAACAGCGAGGCCGAGGGAAAGGAGACGAGTGACGGGCGTGCTCCAGCTGTCCTCGCCGAGGCTTGTTGTGCCAGCTGGGTAAACTATTCCGTAACGTCCAGAACTGCTTGCCATTCACTCCCCCCCTCCGTTATTTAGCGCAGCCGGATGATAGACAATGTTTCTCCGACGCGCAATGGGTGTGGCGGATCGCTGCTTCGCCTTGATTTTAAACGAGACAACCACAAAAGAGGGGGGACCCAGTATGGAAGCAGTGCCGCGCGATTCATGCAGCGTCGGTTCAGGTTCTCTTGGGTGATAATGCAGGTGCTCTGTGCGCACATAGGACGATGTAACAAGTCCCCATGGTGTTAGATAAACAAATACACAAGGTTTCTGCAACGATAAAAGGAGTCAAACCAACGGTGTTTGTTTGAACATTGTACATCCCTCAGCACATTCTATACAGAGGGTCCCGTGGGCGTTGAGCGGCTTGTGTGTGTATTGGTGATGGTGCAATAGCGTCGAGCGAGGCGAGAGCGCACTGAAAGAAGAGGGGCTGTTTGGAATGGGGAGGGGGAAAAGTCATTGACATCGACCGCCACTCCGCCAGCTTACATCAGCATACAGTTAGCCCTACCTACCTGTTGTTTCTGCCCTCCACTTTTTAACTGTAAACAACGTCTCGTATTTCTGTCTCCCACACACACATACTTACCCTAGCCTCAACTTTCTCCCATCAATCGAACCGTGCAGGACCCTCTTGCTCATCCGCCGGCTACCGCAAGGCAGATGATGAGATGTCCGGGACTACTTCTCAGGCGGATCCCACAGATGCCACGGCGCGGACGATTCTGCTCAACCAACCTCAGAACACCAAGTTCTGTGATAACCATGTCAGGTAAGATTTCATCTGGCTACAGCATCATTATCATCAAGTCACTGAATACAGACTTCAATTGCCTTTCCAGACGGTTTGTGATATTATGATTGCCTACAATACAGTTTGTTGATCGTTTTAGGAATTTGTTTTCTTATTTTAATTTTGTTTTAGTTAAATTGTTTTTGTGATAGCCCAATGGTCTTATTATTGATAGGCTATAGGAGATAATGGGCCATTTATGGAACAGTAAATGATGGTTGTAAATAATCAATTTTGTATTAAATGACCTCCAATGATTGGAGAAAGGCATCAACGGGTTATTGTTTTACGACTCCCCTGTTAGTGCCACTCTGAGGAAAGTGCTTCACATGAACATTTAGGCTACTGTCATGTGACCGATATTAGCATTTTTTTTTTGCCGCATCATATCAAAACATCTAAGGTTTTTTGTTGAGCTTCACAATCAATTTAAGATATTTTCGGTTGATTTGGACATGATCGGCCCCATGACTTGAATGGGATTTGTGCCACATATGCTAAATTGTTAGTGCCTGGGAAACTAAACCAAAGCATGGATTTCTGTCATACCTTGTCCATAGATTACTTACAGGGTAAGGAAACCAATGTGTAATTTTGTAATTTGGGTGAACTATTCCTTTAATCAATAATGACTAATGTATTTTTAAAGCAGGCACTGAAAGAAAAGTAACTACAGAGAGTTAATAATGTAATGGTAGACATTTAGTAGCCTAGCATGAAACAGAATAGAACAGGTTCCATTCAAAGTTTGAAAGAAATTTGTTTTGCTCAGGAAAAATAACAAGATCTAGTGTATGATCCAGGTCTGGTCACTGGTCATTTTACTCTGCTGTCCTGATCAGATGAGGCAAACAACCTTATCACACTACAGTTTAAAATGGACACTCATTCCTTCAATTCAGGAAGTACACTTAAATTACAATCATCTTCAATGCTTTTCAATTAGGAACATTTTTAATTTTAATTTGGCTTACTTTCTGAATTCCCTGGAATTTAAATTGTTCCCAACGCTGGTAAGCAGGGGATCTGGCCTTAACAAATCCAGTCTCTAAAGCGACAACATTCACAACTAGTTGGTTAATGATTTGGTGTGTGGCTATCTCTCGTGGGCAGGGTTCTGGGTAGGGCCCAAACGGAATCTTAATTTGTGTGGAATATCTTTTACAACCACCCTCCCAGCTGTCGGCTGCATATTCGATGGTGACGACAACACTGGAGCTATACATGTTGAGTCATATAGCTTTGCACACCAATGTATTGTTTACATTTGTTATTACCCCTCAATGTATTTATGTTGGCTTGAGGAGATAGGGTTGAGTTCAGTAGTGTGCAGCAATGTCGGAATGTTCAAATAGAAATACCATTTGTAGAATAGTTATGCTTCTCTGTTATGTAGAATAGGAAATCATGTTGGCTCTATATGCCCTACAACTCTATCTGGAACATTTAGGAGTCTACGCCCTCCCGAACATTACCCTGCCGCCTATAGAATCCATCAGGTCCTAGTTACGTGCGGCAATCGGCAAACACACCTCACCGATCTGTCTTTACCTTCAGGAGATTCAATTCTGCTCTGAAAGGGGCCTATTTCAGGTCCGTTAATGAGATTAAGGTGGGCCTTCATCAAATTGTCTCATTGGATCACCAGGCCTTTTACTGGCCTTTGATTGGACAGTCTGGCTCTGGAGCCATGCCCTGTGTATGTCTGTGTTTTGTGTTTTAGGGCTTTACTGGTCCTATTGATTAGTCTGAGATTAAATTCCTATAGCTCTTATCCCCTCTTCTGTTTTCCTCTTCCGCCTCCTCTCTGCCTTCACTACATGTTTTATTCACAGCCCTGTGTCCCTGTTTGATTTGATACAGACACAGGGACACAGGGACCCTGTGTCTGTATCAAATCAAATTGTATTTGTCACATGCGCCGAATACAACAGGTGTAGACCTTACAGTGAAATGCTTACTTACAAGCCCTTAACCAACAATGTTTTAAGAAGTTTTTAAGAAAAAAAATAGATAAGTAAAAAATAGAAAATAAAATTAACTAATAATTAAACAGCAGCAGTAAAATAACAATAGCGAGTCAATGTGCGGGGGCACCGGTTAGTCGAGGTAATTGAGGTATTATGTGTCCCTGTGTATCTGTGTCCCTGTGTCCTTTTGTCCCTGTGCATGAGTGAAAATCTCCTCCGCCTGTTAATCAGTCGCCACAGAAACACAACCACCATTAACAAATACTTGGCGTAGATGTAGTCCCTAGACACAGCTCCAGGATCAGCTTAAACTCGGCAGTTTCCTAACCTTAACCATTGGGGAAGAAATGTAAAAACGGACCATACATCAGTCTCTAGGCGCAATCATAACTCATTAACAAACACAGTAACCACAGTAACACTCAGACAACCACCATAGATCTGTTACATCTCAATATACTGTAATTACCACAACCATAAACTACCCTGATACCATCACAGCAATTACATGGCCACATTATAAACAAACATTTTTCCCCTGTCTAGACAGCGAACACTAGCAACCAACTCATTTATGACAGAACTTGTGTGTATCATTTGTTAGATTAGATATAAGCAGCTTTTACGTGTGAATCAGATGTTTATCTCAACACACTGAGGTACCAGAAGAAGGTGTGTGTATCTGGGTCAGCAGCTGTTGTTATGTCTGCTATTTGATGTCCTGGTCTTTGTGTGACTGTGGGCTCATCTCCAAGGAGATTTACATGTGATGGAGGATTTAGATACTCTCTTACACACACACACAAACGTACACACACACACACACATACACACACACAAACCCTTGACTTAGCTATATTGGCCAGGATAACGACGGACCCTGAAGGGAAGGCTGGCAGTTATTTTTGTCTCTCAAAAAGCTCTTACAGCTGCTGGCTATTGTCAATGCTAATAATTGCTGTTGTCTGAGCAATACAGGTGACTGACTGACAAGGTGAGCCTTCCAAGGCCTCATATACCCCTATTTAGGAGGTTTGGTCTAAATATAAAGCTTTGAACAGTGAGGTTCGGTCCATTTGTGGGAGTGTGAAGTTGTGCAGCCCATAATACATCCTTGGTAACACTTTACTTGACACCCAGCACCATAACATGTTATGCCACGGTCATAACCATGTCATAATGTGTCATAACAGCTGACATAACTTGTCATAACCTGTCAAAACACTGTCATGAACCATATATTTACACCTGTGACATATTGTGTTATGGATGGTTATGACACCTGCATTTATTCAATTGTGTTTTTTTCCTGCCAAGAAGTTTCCTTTCGTTTGAAAGTTTGTTTCTTATGTCCTTTGTTATTGTGATGAATTCTAACTTGTATAAAATACTCTTTATGGCACTGTCATAAAGCATTATGACCATCCTGTGTCACTTAACTTGTTAGATTAGATAAAAGCAGCTTTAATGTGTGGGTCAGATGTGCTTATCTCACCACACTGTGGTACCAGAAGAAGGGAGGGGGGGGGGGGGTGTATGTGTGTTTGTGTGTATCCGGTTCAGCTGTTGCGTCTGCTATTTGGTATCCTGGTCTTTGTGTGTGACTGGGCTCGTTGCAGGGAGACCATTTTTTTAAGGGCCACGCCGAGAAAAAGCCTTTTCCAGACAGCCAGAGAAGGCCCGATGAGGCGGTGGAGGTCTGTGGGCTAGGGGTATTCTCACATTTCAGAACATGTTAAAATAGCATGAACATACTGTTGACCTGTAGGCTATAGTGTAATGGAATGTTTTTCCTTGTGTGGTGGGTTTTGACACTCTCTTATGTAGGTGTCATAACCAGCCATAAAAATGTCCAACAGGTCTAAATATGTGTCATGACAGTGTTATAGCCATGTTATGATAGGTTATGTCAGCTGTTATGACATGGTTATAATGCGGGGTATAGTAAAGTGCTACCTGATCCGGTAATGTTTTGCTGCCTGTAACAGGAATTTCCAGTTGAACAAAAAGGAGGGCAGTCGTTGAAAACCCAGATCAAAATCAGTTCAATTACAAGTTGCAAGTTGCATCATGCATCTCCTGGAGACGGGCCTTTTTATATTCTAACCAGACACCACTCAATGTTCTCTAAACGTCCGCCTGAGAGGATTGTACCAAGTCAAAACAGAAGGCACTGACGTTGCCAGCTGCTACAGAATCACACGGTATTCATATTGTCATCAACACTATAAGAGTCACTGTGTCCTCGGTCCTTACACCTTCAGTAGCTCTCATGTCATTCACTGTTAACGATATGAGAACTATCCAGAGCATCCCTAACAGGTCTAGTGACCATCAACCAGTACACAAATGAGTGTCACAAATAGCACACTGGAAATCATGTGCATTACAGAAAAGGGAAAACATAAATATGCTAATCATTGTGTTAATTACTATTAACTGAATATTAACTTTATTAATCTTAAATATTCCCGTTTCACCGCCAGAGGACATTTTGAGTCTTGTGTTGTCTCTGTAATGGGGTTTCATGTGCATCGATCATTTTAGTGGAGAGTTTTGACGAATGTTTTTAAGAAGGGATTTAAACTCTAGTGACTACCTCTGTGTTACCCTGGAGAACACCGAGAAAGTTTCTGAAAAAGAAAATCAAACTCCCTATTTTTGTCTACAGTATACTCACAGCCCAAGGGTGATTACTTTTTTGGTGTGCGTATTTGTGTTTCATTACCG
This sequence comes from Salvelinus namaycush, assembly GCF_016432855.1. Lineage (NCBI taxonomy): Eukaryota > Metazoa > Chordata > Actinopteri > Salmoniformes > Salmonidae > Salvelinus > Salvelinus namaycush. The sequence continues at coordinate 12,258,583 of NC_052313.1, read as the reverse complement.
TGGTGACTAACCCTGTGTTGTACATGTATCCCTCCTCCTACTTCTCCTCCTTCTCAGTACCACTAAGTACGGGGTGCTCACCTTCTTGCCTCGTTTCCTGTACGAGCAGATCCGCCGGGCCGCCAACGCCTTCTTCCTCTTCATCGCCCTGATGCAGGTAGGCCACGCCCACTACATGTGGTTTACTCTGGAGGGTGCAACGTCCTAGAGCGTTCAGATAGAAATGTGTTGTCAAGACAAGATATGATTCTCTGTGGAGTAGAACTATGAAACAAATCAGCTCTATCCATTACATTTCTATCTGTAACCTGCACTGACAGCCTGACCGTGTCTAACCAAACCGTCAGCGTTTCCTCAACATTGTCTCTGCGTTCTTCCTCAGCAAATCCCTGATGTGTCTCCTACGGGTCGTTACACCACTCTGGTACCACTCATCTTCATCCTCACTGTGGCCGGGATCAAAGAGATCATAGAGGACTATGTAAGTAGGACGGTCACTGGTCAACAGAGACAGGTCAGCAGAGACAGGTCAGCAGAGACAGGTCAGCAGAGACAGGTCAGCAGAGACAGGTCAGCAGAGACAGGTCAGCAGAGACAGGTCAGCAGAGACAGGTCAGCAGAGACAGGTCAACAGAGACAGGTCAACAGAGACAGGTCAACAGAGACAGGTCAACAGAGACAGGTCAGCAGAGACAGGTCAGCAGTCGCAGGTCATCTCCTCCGCTGTGGAACAACACCCTGCAGAGTTTATACATCTCCCCCTCTGTTCCAAAACAATTGCTTAGCCAGCACAGAGCCATTCTTGTGCATCTAATGTGAAAGAAAAAGGGAGGGAGACTGGTAAGGAGCTCACACCCCCTCTCTGTCTCTTTACAGCAAAGACACAAGGCAGACAACACGGTCAACAAGAAAAAGACCACAGGTATTGGACATGTGTGAAGCCGTGCTAGTCAGTTTCATGAGTGTATTCCATGCGGCTTAATAGACAGTTGTGCTTTAGGAAAGAGCAGCAGTATATGACGTGTTTAGGCTAACAGCTCTGTTGTCTTTGTGTCTCAGTTCTGAGGAATGGAGCCTGGCAGACCATCATATGGAAACAGGTACCATTACCCTCATCCTCTCAACAGCCTGTCTGACTAGTGGTTACAGATGGAGCCCACACTTTCCACAACACACAACCTGAACATGGAAAAAGTCCTAACTTTAGTTGCAGCCTGTAACTAGGGCCCAGAGTTTTTCCTCATCAGGTGATATGGTGAAGGAAAACTCTGGGCCCTAGTAATAAAGACTGCATGGCTCATTCTGTACCTCTCCAGAATGTTCTCTGGCATCTTTCTCCACGTTGTTGAGTATCCTTTGTATCTAATGCTGAGCAGCTTGCTCTGACTGAGGGACGCGTCAGACTTAAACATTCACAGTAAAGCTACTTGCTGCTCACTGTCACTTTCTTTCTCCCTCTCTCCACCCTCCCTCTCTCTCCCTCCACCACCCTCCCCCTCTCTCCCTCCACCACCATTCCCCTCTCTCCCTCTACCACCATCCCCCTCTCTCCCTCTACTACCATCCCCCTCTCTCCCTCTCTCCACCATCCCTCTCTCTCCCTCTCTCCACCCTCCCTCTCTCTCCCTCCACCACCCTCCCTCTCTCTCCCTCCACCACCCTCCCTCTCTCTCCCTCCACCACCCTCCCTCTCTCTCCGTCCACCACCACCCCTCTCTCTCCCTCCACCACCATCCATTTTCAATGTCATTCTGACCTCATGCTGTTGCATTGCTGCATCCTGGCCACAAGGTGGCAGTAGGAGACATAGTGAAGGTGACCAATGGGCAGCATCTTCCAGCTGACATGGTCATAGTGTCCTCCAGGTTGGTTTGCGGTCTTGTGTTTTTGTGTGGTCAGTGTTAGTTAGAGTAGTGTTTGATCAGTATTGTCAGGGTAGTAATAGGGGAGGCATTGAGGGTTGTCACCATTATGTTTGATCAATGATTCAATATTGTCATTTGACCGTTGCATAGATGAATGTTGTGGTAAAGTTGGACTCCATCTCTCTCCACAGTGAGCCTCAGGCCATGTGTTATACTGAGACCTCCAACCTGGACGGAGAAACCAACCTGAAGATCAGACAGGTGAGACGTGTGCGGAATGACCCCCAACACTGTGCTTTATCAACCTCCGGAGGAGCTGGTGATGGGAGTGTGTGTGTGTGTGTGTGTGTGTGTGTGTGTTTGTGTACCTGCTCTAACAGGGTGTGTGTGTGTATTTCAGGGTCTCCCTCTCACAGCTGGTCTCCAGTCTCTGGAGGAGCTGATGGGTCTCTCTGGCCGTCTGGAGTGTGAAGAGCCCAACAGACACCTGTATGACTTCACTGGGACTCTACGCCTGGACAACCAAAAGTACTGAGCGCTCTCTCTCTCTCTCTCATTATTTTTGAATTTTTGGGGTTTACTGCCAGGGCCCACGTCTGGCAGTACTGCTCTAGCAGGTCCAGGCTCTGCTGTAGGCCATGTGCTGTGGGTGACAGCAGGCGCAGGTCATCTGCGAAAAGTAGGCATTTAACCTCTGAATTGTGGAGACTAACACCAGGGGCTGAGGATTTTTCTAGAATAGTGGCCAATTCGTTGATGTAAATATTGAAGAGTGCAGGGCTCAGATTGCAACCCTGACGAAGGCCCCGCCCCTGGTTAAAGAATTCTGTTCTTTTCTTGACAATTTTGATGCTGCATGTATTGCCAGTATACACTGATTTTATTATGTCATATGTTTTACCCCCTACACCACTTTCAATAACTTTGTAGAACAGTCTTGTATGCCAAATAGAATCAAATGCTTTTTGGAAGTCGATAAAGCAAGCGTACATTTTGGAATTATTTTGGTTGACATGTTTATCTATCAGGGTGTGTATGGTGTAAATATGATCGGTCGTGCGATGTTTTGGTATAAATCCAATTTGGCTTTTACTTAAGACATTGTGCTTATTAAGGAAGTTCATAACTCTTATATTTATAATACTACAGAAAACCTTCCCCAGGTTACTGTTCACACAAATGCCTCTAATTGTTACATGCTGACCAGACTACTTGCGCGCGTGCGTTCGCCATCGCGAGCATGTTGATTTTGTCCAGTCACACCAGACGCGATCAGGACACGCAGGTTGAAATATCAAAACAAACTCTGAACCAATTATATTAATTTGGGGACAGGTCAAAAAGCACTACACATTTATGGCAATTTAGCTAGCTAGCTTGCTGTTGCGAGCTCATTTGTCCTGGGACAAACATTGGGTTGCTATTTTACCTGAAATGCACACGGTCCTCTACTCCGGCAATTAATCCACAGATAAAAGGGTAAAAGTTTGTTTTGAGTAATATCTCCTTCTTCAGGCTTCTTCTTCTTTGGACATTATATGGCAGTTGGCAACCAATGTTAGGTGCATTACCACTACCAGCTGGAGTGTGGACCTCAGTTCATCTTTCAATCACCCATGTGGATATATGCTCCTAAAAACCAATGAGGAGATGGGAGAGACTTGAAGCGCGTCAAGCGTCACAAATAGAACCAAGTTCTATTTTAGCTCCTGGCTACGCGGATGCTCGCACACGACGCAAGCAGTGTGGCCAGCATGTTAGGGTCAAATTTGTCTCCATTCTTAAAGATTGGGGTTATGAGTCCTTGATTCCAGATGTCAGGGAAATAACCTACACTCAGGATCAAATGAAACAGTTTTAATATAGCCAGTTGAAATTTTGCACTAGTGAATTTGAGCATCTCATTTAGGATTCCATCAGGTCCACATGCTTTTTTAAATTTGAGGCCTGAAGTTTCTTATAGAGCTCATGGTCAGTAATTGGGGAGTCCAATGGATTTTCATTGTCCTTCATAAATGTTTCTACTCCATTAAACTTCTAATGAATTTGGCATTGTTCTGCGTTTGCATCAATGTGAACAGTGTTGTAAATGGCTCGTCCATATCTCTCCATTTTCTATCGCTAATTCCTCTAGATTAGATTTTTTTTAGGTTTTTCCAATTTTGCCAGAAGTTGTTTGTGTTTATGGACTCCTCACTGTCAGATTCTTGCTGTTGTACTGTGCTTTTTTTGCTTCTGAGTGTACTTCTATAGAGTTTTAAAGTCTCACAGTAATTAAGGTGTAATTCATCATTATTTGGGTATCTGTGCTTTTGTTTTTTTCCTTATAATTCTACAATCTGCATCAAACCAGTTGTCATCTGTGGTCTTTTTTGGTTCGTTTTTTAAAATCAATTTCAGTTGTGCTTCTTTTGCCGTTTGCCTGAATTTATTGTTAATGTTTTTTTACTGCTAGATTGATGCCTTCTTTACTGTGAGTGGATGTGGTATGCAGAAAGTTATCTAAGAGTGTTTGGATTTTTTGGTTACAGGTTGCTTTCTGGTATTCTTCTGTGCTGTTTTGGGCCCATCTGTATGAATTTCTGATGTTGTACAGCTTACTGGGCTGTGAATGTGTGGTTGTTTCCATGTCTGTTCTTTTGAGGAACAACGTAATTTGGCTGTGATCAGACAGAGGTGTTAGTGGCTTGACGGTGAATGAGCTGAGCGAGAAAGGGTCAATGTCTGTGATCATATAGTCTACTGTGCTGTGGCCGAGAGGTGAGCAGTAGGTCAATCTCCCCAACGAGTCGCCCCGTAACCTTCCATTGACAAAGTACAGACCCAGGCTTCGACAGAGCTGCAACAGATCCCTTCCGTTTTTGTTGACGGTGCTGTCACTGTTGTTTCTATGGGGGAGATGAAGACAGTTAGAAACAGTAAAGCTGTCCCCTCGTGTGCTCGTTAGATCAGGTAGTGTTCCTGTGTGCACATTTGTGTCCCCACAGATGAGCACATTTCCCTGGGCCTGGAAATGGCACGTTCAAGGGTGGGGAAGATCTCCTCTCAGTAATATAGTTTTAACCAAATGTGATATTTAGGGGATCAATTAGATTTTGTAGTTGGGATTGTAGAAAATGATCAATCCTCCAGAGTCTCTGCCTCTATTGACAGAGCTGTGTTTCTGTGACGGCACAATTACCTCTCTGTAGCCTATGGGACAGTGAGTGACAATGTCAGCCTTACACCATGTCTCCTGCAGAATGATGACGTCAACATCTTTAAGATTTTATTTAAACTCCTGTACAAAACTCTTCAGCCAAAAGGTTGATGAGTTTAGGCCCTGAATGTTTTCATGTTGCAAAAAGAAAGAATAGCACAGTCAGAAATACAGTAACTACTAACTACTGAGTTGTTCAGAGTAATAAACAGAATAACAGTCAGAAATACAGTAACTACTAACTGCTGAGTTGTTCAGAGTGATTAACAGGATAACAGAAATACAGTAACTACTAACTGCTGAGTTGTTCAGAGTGATAAACAGGATAACAGAAATACAGTAACTACTAACTACTGAGTTGTTCAGAGTGATTAACAGGATAACAGAAATACAGTAACTACTAACTGCTGAGTTGTTCAGAGTGATTAACAGGATAACAGAAATACAGTAACTACTAACTACTGAGTTGTTCAGAGTGATAAACAGGATAACATAAATACAGTAACTACTAACTACTGAGTTGTTCAGAGTGATTAACAGGATAACAGTCAGAAATACAGTAACTATTCATCGAACAAGTAAACTTTTAGTACAGTAGCTGTGTGTTTAGTGCTGATGTATTGGAGGAGCTGTTTAATCTCACTCAATCCTACAGAGTTCTCCTGTCCTCTGGGGCTTCCTCTCTGGTCTGGTAGAGGTGGTGGTCTGGTGTGGGGTAGTAGGCTGGGCCCGGTCCAGTCTGGCTGCGCCGATGGAGGTGGTGATGCTCTGGTGGTGGGTGGGACCTGTGGGGTGTGCTGTGTCTGGGGGGGCCTGGGGCTCCTTGTTGGTGCAGTGGTCTGGTAGGGGGCTCTGGGTGGTCCTCTGTCCAGTGCGGTATAGGGTGTCTACCAAGTGCCACTTGCTTTAGAGACTTGACAAACATACCTACTGTCTGCTTCCCCGGGTGGGAGTGGTCGTGCAGGTGCTTTGGGGTGATTGTTGGGGTGGTGAGCAACATACACGTTCGTGAGTAGGCCACACCCTCTGGTGATGTCAGCATTGACCTTCTGAATGGTATATGGGAGGAAAGTCTTTGCGGGGCAGCAGAGAGGAGATGGTGATGTGGGAGTTGGGGAACCACTCAGAGGCCCTCTACTCTGTAGACCAGGCTGCCATCTCTCTCCGGCTCTTCTCACAGGTTGTTGGTGCGGGTGTGAATAATAATGCGGCTTTGTGTGCCAAAGTCAGGCTGGGACAGGATGTGGAGTGTATCCTGTGTTTTTGGGCACCATATTTTGGACACCTTGTGGTGGGGGAAGAGTTTATCCTCTTGGATGAATTTCCCATTTAAGTCAATGAGGATGGCCCCCTCAGTGAGTTTTACCAGAGTAGTGGGTTTACGGCTGGGGCTTGGTCTGGGGCTGGGTACAGTGAAGGGTGTGTCTGGGGCTGGGGTACACAGGGTCTGGGTACAGTGAGGGGAGTGTCAGGGGTTCCATAGAGCTTCTCTCTGTAGTAGGTGTCCCCATGTGAGCCTCCTTGTTGACTGGGGGTGTGTATAAGGGGTGGTCGGTATGGGGGGGTGGTAAGGAGTATCTCAGTCACTGCTGCTGCGTTGAATTTAATTAGTATTTTTTTTAAACTCAATCTTTTCCTCCTGTGTTGATCGTCAGTTGTACAATTTGATTACCTATATATTTTTTGCTAATTTAATCTTGTTAATCTCACTCTTAGCAACCAGAAGTCAGGAGCTGTTCGTCTGCATGACTGCCTCTCTCTCTCTGAACACACACCTAACATAGGATTGCATCATTTTGAACCTCCACCTGCTTGTCACTGTTCTCTTTCCAGTGCGGTTCCTCTGGGTCCTGACCAGGTGCTGCTGCGAGGTGCCCAGCTCAGGAACACACAATGGGTTGTGGGTATTATAGTCTACACTGGACATGACTCCAAACTGATGCAGGTGAGACATTTCAAGCCTTGAACCAAGCAAATCTAAACTCTAATACTGTAAACGAGGCTGTAGAGTTTGCTGTTCTTCCTCCATAGTGGTCGTCTGAGTTCCTGAACTCTGTGCCATTTGGGGTGTTTTGTAGTTCCACATGAAGGATGTAATAATGTGGTGAATGTTCCTTCCAGAACTCGACCAAGGCCCCTCTGAAGCGTTCTAACGTGGAGCGGGTGACCAACGTCCAGATCCTGGTGCTGTTCTGTATCCTCCTGGTGATGGCGCTAGTGAGCTCTATAGGAGCCTCCATCTGGAACAAACAACACACTGAGGAGGCCTGCTGGTACCTGTCACGCGCCGGTGAGAATACACACACACCCCTGGACACACACATGCCTCTTAGTCATTTATTCTTCTTCCATACAACCGTGTGTGTGTGTGTGTGTGTGTGTCTACAGGTGACATCTCCACTAACTTCTGGTATAACCTGCTGACCTTCATCATCCTCTACAACAACCTCATCCCCATCAGCCTGCTGGTCACTCTGGAGGTGGTCAAGTTCACACAGGCACTCTTCATCAACTGGGTACGCACGGACGCAGGCTCGTGTGTGTTTAGAGAGCGTTTGGCTGTCTTTAGATGTCTTTCATCCAACTTCTCTGTTTGGTGTCAGGATGTGGAGATGTACTACGCGGAGACAGACACACCCGCCATGGCTCGAACATCCAACCTCAACGAAGAACTGGGCCAGGTGAGGATGGACTCCACCAATCTTTATCATGTTCACATCCGGGCTCAACCAATCAGAGTTGATTCCTGTTGTGAACTGATATCCTTCCTTTTTCCCCTCTCTCCCAGGTGAAGTATCTGTTTTCTGATAAGACAGGAACTCTCACCTGTAACGTCATGCATTTCAAGAAGTGTACCATCGCTGGAATCACATACGGCCACTTCCCTGACCTAGATGTTGATCGTTCCATGGAGGACTTCAGGTCAGTGACCTCCTCTTATTCTTCACCTTTGGCTGTGCTTTATTTTTGTTTTATGTAGTTAGTGTCAATTAGTAGTGTTTAATTCTGTCCGTCTCCTCTCAGTCCCCTGCCGTCCAGCAGTCTTAACTCCACAGAGTTTGATGACCCCACTCTCCTCCAGAACATTGAGAAGAGCCATGTAGGTGTTCCCCTTTTGTCATGATAATTATTATACTGAAAGAGATTGACACTGGGCTGTGTATGACTGCTCTCTTTCTCTTTGTTGCTCGCTCTCTCTCTCATTCCCTCTCTCCAGCCGACCTCTGCTCAGATCTGTGAGTTCCTGACGATGATGGCGGTGTGTCACACCGTGGTTCCAGAGAGAGAGGAGGACCAGCTTATTTACCAGGCCTCCTCGCCAGGTAGACAGCCTATCACGACGCAGCTTATACACCTAGGAGCCAATCATAACTCGGCTACTAGACAGTAGAACCAATCACATCCAAGCTACTACACCTTAGAGCCAATCACATCCAAGCTACTACACATTAGAGCCAATCGAATCAACTCAACATGTATGTGCACTGCATGTGCGTTTTCCTTTCCTCAGATGAAGGAGCTCTGGTGAAAGGAGCCAAAGGTCTGGGCTTCGTTTTCACAGCAAGGACTCCTGGCTCAGTTATCATGGAAGCTGTAAGTGTGGGTTTGAGACACGGGATGGAGTGCGTCATTTGAAGAAAGGTAAATATTCATCCTCTTCTCTGTTGAATTCTTTCTATTTGTTTGTGTCTTTCAGAGGGGGAAGGAGAAGAGCTTTGAGCTGCTGAATGTGCTGGAGTTTTCAAGGTAAGTAAAACCACACACACACACACACACAATCACGACACACACACATTCACAGACACTTAACAGTCATTCCCTTTCCTACAGTAACCGTAAGCGCATGTCTGTAGTGGTCCGAACCCCCGATGGGAAACTGCGTCTGTACTGCAAGGGAGCAGTGAGTATTCCCCCAGTCATTGAATGCACCACCGTTTATTCCCATAGTGGCATTGCTCATATTGAAGATGAACCGGCGCGTGTTGATGATGTCATGGTGTGTGTTTCAGGATAATGTGATCTTTGAGCGTCTCACTGATGCGTCTCAGTACAAAGAGTTGACCATGGCACATCTGGAACAGTTCGCCACCGAGGGTACGTCCTTTCTCTTTTTAAATGTGCTGGTCATATTTGTTCCTGCTAGCTTTTGTCTACGTTCTCTTACCTTTTTACCATCTTTTTCTCTGCAAGATTCATTTTCCCCTTTCACCCCCTTTTTATTATCTACATTATTACTACTGTATTACATGTTGACCTTGTCCCCCCCCAGGTCTGCGGACTCTGTGTTTCACCTATGTTGATCTGGAGGAGGGGTTATATCGGGAGTGGCTGAAGGAGTACACTCGGATTAGCACTATCATTAAAGACCGGGCCCAGAAACTAGAGGACTGCTATGAACTGCTGGAGAAGGTAAGGGTTAAGGTTGGGCTTAGCGGTTAGTGATTAGCATTGCATGTGTAGTTAGATATTGCAAAGATATATCTCTGTACTGTTTAGCATGGTGAGATAGTGACTACCCCTCACTCCATTCCCTTCAGTCAGTGTGTTGGTAAGATGGTGACTACCCCTCACTCCATCCCCTTCAGTCAGTGTGTTGCTGGGTTGGTAAGATGGTGACTACCCCTCACTCCATTCCCTTCAGTCAGTGTGTTGGTAAGATGGTGACTACCCCTCACTCCATCCCCTTCAGTCAGTGTGTTGCTGGGTTGGTGGGTTGGTAAGATGGTGACTACCCCTCACGCCATTCCCTTTAGTCAGTGTGTTGCTGGGCTGGTGAGTTGGTGACTACCCCTCACTCCATCCCCTTCAGTCAGTGTGTTGGTGAGTTGGTAAGATGGTGACTACCCCTCACTCCATCCCCTCCAGTCAGTGTGTTGGTGAGTTGGTAAGATGGTGACTACCCCTCACTCCATTCCCTTCAGTCAGTGTGTTGCTGGGCTGGTAAGATGGTGACTACCCCTCACTCCATCCCCTTCAGTCAGTGTGTTGGTAAGATGGTGACTACCCCTCACTCCATCCCCTTCAGTCAGTGTGTTGTTGGGTTGGTAAGATGGTGACTACCCCTCACTCCATCCCCTTTAGTCAGTGTGTTGGTAAGATGGTGACTACCCCTCACTCCATTCCCTTCAGTCAGTGTGTTGGTAAGATGGTGACTACCCCTCACTCCATCCCCTTCAGTCAGTGTGTTGCTGGGTTGGTAAGATGGTGACTACCCCTCACTCCATCCCCTTCAGTCAGTGTGTTGCTGGGTTGGTGGGTTGGTAAGATGGTGACTACCCCTCACTCCATCCCCTTTAGTCAGTGTGTTGCTGGGTTGGTAAGATGGTGACTACCCCTCACGCCATCCCCTTCAGTCAGTGTGTTGCTGGGTTGGTGGGTTGGTAAGATGGTGACTACCCCTCACTCCATCCCCTTCAGTCAGTGTGTTGCTGGGTTGGTAAGATAGTGACTACCCCTCACTCCATCCCCTTCAGTCAGTGTGTTGCTGGGTTGGTAAGATGGTGACTACCCCTCACTCCATTCCCTTTAGTCAGTGTGTTGCTGGGTTGGTAAGATGGTGACTACCCCTCACGCCATCCCCTTCAGTCAGTGTGTTGGTAAGATGGTGACTACCCCTCACTCCATCCCCTTCAGTCAGTGTGTTGGTAAGATGGTGACTACCCCTCACTCCATCCCCTTCAGTCAGTGTTGGTAAGATGGTGACTACCCCTCACGCCATCCCCTTCAGTCAGTGTGTTGGTAAGATAGTGACTACCCCTCACTCCATTCCCTTCAGTCAGTGTGTTGGTAAGATGGTGACTACCCCTCACTCCATCCCCTTCAGTCAGTGTTGGTAAGATGGTGACTACCCCTCACGCCATCCCCTTCAGTCAGTGTGTTGCTGGGTTGGTAAGATGGTGACTACCCCTCACTCCATCCCCTTCAGTCAGTGTGTTGGTAAGATGGTGACTACCCCTCACTCCATCCCCTTCAGTCAGTGTGTTGCTGGGTTGGTAAGATGGTGACTACCCCTCACTCCATCCCCTTCAGTCAGTGTGTTGGTAAGATGGTGACTACCCCTCACTCCATCCCCTTCAGTCAGTGTGTTGCTGGGTTGGTAAGATGGTGACTACCCCTCACTCCATTCCCTTCAGTCAGTGTCTTGGTAAGATGGTGACTACCCCTCACTCCATCCCCTTCAGTCAGTGTCTTGGTAAGGTGGTGACTACCCCTCACTCCATCCCCTTCAGTCAGTGTGTTGCTGGGTTGGTAAGATGGTGACTACCCCTCACTCCATCCCCTTCAATCAGTGTCTTGGTAAGATGGTGACTACCCCTCACTCCATCCCCTTCAGTCAGTGTGTTGGTAAGATGGTGACTACCCCTCACTCCATCCCCTTCAGTCAGTGTGTTGCTGGGTTGGTAAGATAGTGACTACCCCTCACTCCATCCCCTTCAGTCAGTGTGTTGGTAAGATGGTGACTACCCCTCACGCCATCCCCTTCAGTCAGTGTCTTGGTAAGATGGTGACTACCCCTCACGCCATCCCCTTCAGTCAGTGTCTTGGTAAGATGGTGACTACCCCTCACTCCATCCCCTTCAGTCAGTGTTGGTAAGATGGTGACTACCCCTCACGCCATCCCCTTCAGTCAGTGTGTTGCTGGGTTGGTAAGATGGTGACTACCCCTCACTCCATTCCCTTTAGTCAGTGTGTTGCTGGGTTGGTAAGATGGTGACTACCCCTCACGCCATCCCCTTCAGTCAGTGTGTTGGTAAGATGGTGACTACCCCTCACTCCATCCCCTTCAGTCAGTGTGTTGGTAAGATAGTGACTACCCCTCACTCCATCCCCTTCAGTCAGTGTGTTGGTAAGATGGTGACTACCCCTCACTCCATCCCCTTCAGTCAGTGTGTTGCTGGGTTGGTAAGATGGTGACTACCCCTCACTCCATTCCCTTCAGTCAGTGTGTTGGTAAGATGGTGACTACCCCTCACTCCATTCCCTTCAGTCAGTGTGTTGCTGGGTTGGTAAGATAGTGACTACCCCTCACTCCATCCCCTTCAGTCAGTGTGTTGGTAAGATGGTGACTACTCCTCACTCCATTCCCTTCAGTCAGTGTGTTGGTAAGATGGTGACTTCCCCTCACTCCATTCCCTTCAGTCAGTGTGTTGGTAAGATGGTGACTACCCCTCACTCCATTCCCTTCAGTCAGTGTGTTGCTGGGTTGGTAAGATGGTGACTACCCCTCACTCCATCCCCTTCAGTCAGTGTGTTGCTGGGTTGGTAAGATGGTGACTACCCCTCACTCCATTCCCTTCAGTCAGTGTGTTGGTAAGATAGTGACTACCCCTCACTCCATCCCCTTCAGTCAGTGTGTTGGTAAGATAGTGACTACCCCTCACTCCATCCCCTTCAGTCAGTGTGTTGGTAAGATGGTGACTACCCCTCACTCCATCCCCTTCAGTCAGTGTGTTGTTGGGTTGGTAAGATGGTGACTACCCCTCACTCCATCCCCTTTAGTCAGTGTGTTGCTGGGCTGGTAAGATGGTGACTACCCCTCACTCCATCCCCTTCAGTCAGTGTGTTGCTGGGTTGGTAAGATGGTGACTACCCCTCACTCCATCCCCTTCAGTCAGTGTGTTGTTGGGTTGGTAAGATGGTGACTACCCCTCACTCCATCCCCTTCAGTCAGTGTGTTGCTGGGTTGGTAAGATAGTGACTACCCCTCACTCCATCCCCTTTAGTCAGTGTGTTGGTAAGATGGTGACTACCCCTCACTCCATTCCCTTCAGTCAGTGTGTTGGTAAGATGGTGACTACCCCTCACTCCATCCCCTTCAGTCAGTGTGTTGCTGGGTTGGTGAGTTGGTAAGATGGTGACTACCCCTCACTCCATCCCCTTCAGTCAGTGTGTTGCTGGGTTGGTAAGATGGTGACTACCCCTCACTCCATCCCCTTCAGTCAGTGTGTTGGTGGGTTGGTAAGATGGTGACTACCCCTCACTCCATCCCCTTCAGTCAGTGTGTTGCTGGGTTGGTAAGATAGTGACTACCCCTCACTCCATCCCCTTCAGTCAGTGTGTTGCTGGGTTGGTAAGATGGTGACTACCCCTCACTCCATCCCCTTTAGTCAGTGTGTTGCTGGGTTGGTAAGATGGTGACTACCCCTCACTCCATCCCCTTCAGTCAGTGTGTTGGTAAGATGGTGACTACCCCTCACTCCATTCCCTTCAGTCAGTGTGTTGCTGGGTTGGTAAGATGGTGACTACCCCTCACTCCATTCCCTTCAGTCAGTGTGTTGGTAAGATGGTGACTACCCCTCACTCCATCCCCTTCAGTCAGTGTGTTGCTGGGCTGGTAAGATGGTGACTACCCCTCACTCCATCCCCTTCAGTCAGTGTGTTGCTGGGCTGGTAAGATGGTGACTACCCCTCACTCCATCCCCTTCAGTCAGTGTGTTGGTAAGATGGTGACTACCCCTCACTCCATCCCCTTCAGTCAGTGTTGGTAAGATGCTGACTACCCCTCACGCCATCCCCTTCAGTCAGTGTGTTGGTAAGATAGTGACTACCCCTCACTCCATTCCCTTCAGTCAGTGTGTTGCTGGGTTGGTAAGATGGTGACTACCCCTCACTCCATCCCCTTCAGTCAGTGTTGGTAAGATGGTGACTACCCCTCACGCCATCCCCTTCAGTCAGTGTGTTGGTAAGATGGTGACTACCCCTCACGCCATCCCCTTCAGTCAGTGTGTTGCTGGGTTGGTAAGATGGTGACTACCCCTCACTCCATCCCCTTCAGTCAGTGTGTTGCTGGGTTGGTAAGATAGTGACTACCCCTCACTCCATTCCCTTCAGTCAGTGTCTTGGTAAGATGGTGACTACCCCTCACTCCATCCCCTTCAGTCAGTGTCTTGGTAAGGTGGTGACTACCTCTCACTCCATCCCCTTCAGTCAGTGTGTTGCTGGGTTGGTAAGATGGTGACTACCCCTCACTCCATCCCCTTCAGTCAGTGTGTTGGTAAGATGGTGACTACCCCTCACTCCATCCCCTTCAGTCAGTGTGTTGTTGGGTTGGTAAGATAGTGACTACCCCTCACTCCATCCCCTTCAGTCAGTGTGTTGGTAAGATGGTGACTACCCCTCACGCCATCCCCTTCAGTCAGTGTCTTGGTAAGATGGTGACTACCCCTCACTCCACCCCCTTCAGTCAGTGTGTTGGTAAGATAGTGACTACCCCTCACTCCATCCCCTTCAGTCAGTGTGTTGGTAAGATGGTGACTACCCCTCACTCCATTCCCTTCAGTCAGTGTGTTGGTAAGATGGTGACTACCCCTCACTCCATTCCCTTCAGTCAGTGTGTTGGTAAGATTGTGACTACCCCTCACTCCATTCCCTTCAGTCAGTGTGTTGCTGGGTTGGTAAGATGGTGACTACCCCTCACTCCATCCCCTTTAGTCAGTGTGTTGGTAAGATGGTGACTACCCCTCACTCCATCCCCTTTAGTCAGTGTGTTGCTGGGCTGGTAAGATGGTGACTACCCCTCACTCCATCCCCTTCAGTCAGTGTGTTGGTAAGATGGTGACTACCCCTCACTCCATCCCCTTCAGTCAGTGTGTTGTTGGGTTGGTAAGATGGTGACTACCCCTCACTCCATCCCCTTTAGTCAGTGTGTTGGTAAGATGGTGACTACCCCTCACTCCATTCCCTTCAGTCAGTGTGTTGGTAAGATGGTGACTACCCCTCACTCCATCCCCTTCAGTCAGTGTGTTGCTGGGTTGGTAAGATGGTGACTACCCCTCACGCCATCCCCTTCAGTCAGTGTGTTGCTGGGTTGGTGGGTTGGTAAGATGGTGACTACCCCTCACTCCATCCCCTTTAGTCAGTGTGTTGCTGGGTTGGTAAGATGGTGACTACCCCTCACGCCATCCCCTTCAGTCAGTGTGTTGCTGGGTTGGTGGGTTGGTAAGATGGTGACTACCCCTCACTCCATCCCCTTCAGTCAGTGTGTTGCTGGGTTGGTAAGATAGTGACTACCCCTCACTCCATCCCCTTCAGTCAGTGTGTTGCTGGGTTGGTAAGATGGTGACTACCCCTCACTCCATTCCCTTTAGTCAGTGTGTTGCTGGGTTGGTAAGATGGTGACTACCCCTCACGCCATCCCCTTCAGTCAGTGTGTTGGTAAGATGGTGACTACCCCTCACTCCATCCCCTTCAGTCAGTGTGTTGGTAAGATGGTGACTACCCCTCACTCCATCCCCTTCAGTCAGTGTTGGTAAGATGGTGACTACCCCTCACGCCATCCCCTTCAGTCAGTGTGTTGGTAAGATAGTGACTACCCCTCACTCCATTCCCTTCAGTCAGTGTGTTGGTAAGATGGTGACTACCCCTCACTCCATCCCCTTCAGTCAGTGTTGGTAAGATGGTGACTACCCCTCACGCCATCCCCTTCAGTCAGTGTGTTGCTGGGTTGGTAAGATGGTGACTACCCCTCACTCCATCCCCTTCAGTCAGTGTGTTGGTAAGATGGTGACTACCCCTCACTCCATCCCCTTCAGTCAGTGTGTTGCTGGGTTGGTAAGATGGTGACTACCCCTCACTCCATCCCCTTCAGTCAGTGTGTTGGTAAGATGGTGACTACCCCTCACTCCATCCCCTTCAGTCAGTGTGTTGCTGGGTTGGTAAGATGGTGACTACCCCTCACTCCATTCCCTTCAGTCAGTGTCTTGGTAAGATGGTGACTACCCCTCACTCCATCCCCTTCAGTCAGTGTCTTGGTAAGGTGGTGACTACCCCTCACTCCATCCCCTTCAGTCAGTGTGTTGCTGGGTTGGTAAGATGGTGACTACCCCTCACTCCATCCCCTTCAATCAGTGTCTTGGTAAGATGGTGACTACCCCTCACTCCATCCCCTTCAGTCAGTGTGTTGGTAAGATGGTGACTACCCCTCACTCCATCCCCTTCAGTCAGTGTGTTGCTGGGTTGGTAAGATAGTGACTACCCCTCACTCCATCCCCTTCAGTCAGTGTGTTGGTAAGATGGTGACTACCCCTCACGCCATCCCCTTCAGTCAGTGTCTTGGTAAGATGGTGACTACCCCTCACGCCATCCCCTTCAGTCAGTGTCTTGGTAAGATGGTGACTACCCCTCACTCCATCCCCTTCAGTCAGTGTTGGTAAGATGGTGACTACCCCTCACGCCATCCCCTTCAGTCAGTGTGTTGCTGGGTTGGTAAGATGGTGACTACCCCTCACTCCATTCCCTTTAGTCAGTGTGTTGCTGGGTTGGTAAGATGGTGACTACCCCTCACGCCATCCCCTTCAGTCAGTGTGTTGGTAAGATGGTGACTACCCCTCACTCCATCCCCTTCAGTCAGTGTGTTGGTAAGATAGTGACTACCCCTCACTCCATCCCCTTCAGTCAGTGTGTTGGTAAGATGGTGACTACCCCTCACTCCATCCCCTTCAGTCAGTGTGTTGCTGGGTTGGTAAGATGGTGACTACCCCTCACTCCATTCCCTTCAGTCAGTGTGTTGGTAAGATGGTGACTACCCCTCACTCCATTCCCTTCAGTCAGTGTGTTGCTGGGTTGGTAAGATAGTGACTACCCCTCACTCCATCCCCTTCAGTCAGTGTGTTGGTAAGATGGTGACTACTCCTCACTCCATTCCCTTCAGTCAGTGTGTTGGTAAGATGGTGACTTCCCCTCACTCCATTCCCTTCAGTCAGTGTGTTGGTAAGATGGTGACTACCCCTCACTCCATTCCCTTCAGTCAGTGTGTTGCTGGGTTGGTAAGATGGTGACTACCCCTCACTCCATTCCCTTCAGTCAGTGTGTTGCTGGGTTGGTAAGATGGTGACTACCCCTCACTCCATTCCCTTTAGTCAGTGTGTTGCTGGGTTGGTAAGATGGTGACTACCCCTCACTCCATCCCCTTCAGTCAGTGTGTTGGTAAGATGGTGACTACCCCTCACTCCATTCCCTTCAGTCAGTGTGTTGGTAAGATGGTGACTACCCCTCACTCCATCCCCTTCAGTCAGAGTGTTGGTAAGATGGTGACTACCCCTCACTCCATCCCCTTCAGTCAGTGTGTTGTTGGGTTGGTAAGATGGTGACTACCCCTCACTCCATCCCCTTTAGTCAGTGTGTTGCTGGGCTGGTAAGATGGTGACTACCCCTCATTCCATCCCCTTCAGTCAGTGTGTTGCTGGGTTGGTAAGATGGTGACTACCCCTCACTCCATCCCCTTCAGTCAGTGTGTTGTTGGGTTGGTAAGATGGTGACTACCCCTCACTCCATCCCCTTCAGTCAGTGTGTTGCTGGGTTGGTAAGATAGTGACTACCCCTCACTCCATCCCCTTTAGTCAGTGTGTTGGTAAGATGGTGACTACCCCTCACTCCATTCCCTTCAGTCAGTGTGTTGGTAAGATGGTGACTACCCCTCACTCCATCCCCTTCAGTCAGTGTGTTGCTGGGTTGGTGAGTTGGTAAGATGGTGACTACCCCTCACTCCATCCCCTTCAGTCAGTGTGTTGCTGGGTTGGTAAGATGGTGACTACCCCTCACTCCATCCCCTTCAGTCAGTGTGTTGGTGGGTTGGTAAGATGGTGACTACCCCTCACTCCATCCCCTTCAGTCAGTGTGTTGCTGGGTTGGTAAGATAGTGACTACCCCTCACTCCATCCCCTTCAGTCAGTGTGTTGCTGGGTTGGTAAGATGGTGACTACCCCTCACTCCATCCCCTTTAGTCAGTGTGTTGCTGGGTTGGTAAGATGGTGACTACCCCTCACTCCATCCCCTTCAGTCAGTGTGTTGGTAAGATGGTGACTACCCCTCACTCCATTCCCTTCAGTCAGTGTGTTGCTGGGTTGGTAAGATGGTGACTACCCCTCACTCCATTCCCTTCAGTCAGTGTGTTGGTAAGATGGTGACTACCCCTCACTCCATCCCCTTCAGTCAGTGTGTTGCTGGGCTGGTAAGATGGTGACTACCCCTCACTCCATCCCCTTCAGTCAGTGTGTTGCTGGGCTGGTAAGATGGTGACTACCCCTCACTCCATCCCCTTCAGTCAGTGTGTTGGTAAGATGGTGACTACCCCTCACTCCATCCCCTTCAGTCAGTGTTGGTAAGATGCTGACTACCCCTCACGCCATCCCCTTCAGTCAGTGTGTTGGTAAGATAGTGACTACCCCTCACTCCATTCCCTTCAGTCAGTGTGTTGCTGGGTTGGTAAGATGGTGACTACCCCTCACTCCATCCCCTTCAGTCAGTGTTGGTAAGATGGTGACTACCCCTCACGCCATCCCCTTCAGTCAGTGTGTTGGTAAGATGGTGACTACCCCTCACGCCATCCCCTTCAGTCAGTGTGTTGCTGGGTTGGTAAGATGGTGACTACCCCTCACTCCATCCCCTTCAGTCAGTGTGTTGCTGGGTTGGTAAGATAGTGACTACCCCTCACTCCATTCCCTTCAGTCAGTGTCTTGGTAAGATGGTGACTACCCCTCACTCCATCCCCTTCAGTCAGTGTCTTGGTAAGGTGGTGACTACCTCTCACTCCATCCCCTTCAGTCAGTGTGTTGCTGGGTTGGTAAGATGGTGACTACCCCTCACTCCATCCCCTTCAGTCAGTGTGTTGGTAAGATGGTGACTACCCCTCACTCCATCCCCTTCAGTCAGTGTGTTGTTGGGTTGGTAAGATAGTGACTACCCCTCACTCCATCCCCTTCAGTCAGTGTGTTGGTAAGATGGTGCCTACCCCTCACGCCATCCCCTTCAGTCAGTGTCTTGGTAAGATGGTGACTACCCCTCACTCCACCCCCTTCAGTCAGTGTGTTGGTAAGATAGTGACTACCCCTCACTCCATCCCCTTCAGTCAGTGTGTTGGTAAGATGGTGACTACCCCTCACTCCATTCCCTTCAGTCAGTGTGTTGGTAAGATGGTGACTACCCCTCACTCCATTCCCTTCAGTCAGTGTGTTGGTAAGATTGTGACTACCCCTCACTCCATTCCCTTCAGTCAGTGTGTTGCTGGGTTGGTAAGATGGTGACTACCCCTCACTCCATTCCCTTCAGTCAGTGTGTTGCTGGGTTGGTAAGATGGTGACTACCCCTCACTCCATTCCCTTCAGTCAGTGTCTTGGTAAGATGGCGACTACCCCTCACTCCATTCCCTTCAGTCAGTGTGTTGCTGGGCTGGTAAGATGGTGACTACCCCTCACTCCATCCCCTTCAGTCGGTGTGTTGCTGGGTTGGTAAGATAGTGACTACCCCTCACTCCATCCCCTTCACTCAGTGTGTTGGTAAGATGGTGACTACCCCTCACTCCATCCCCTTCAGTCAGTGTGTTGGTAAGATGGTGACTACCCCTCACTCCATTCCCTTCAGTCAGTGTGTTGGTAAGATGGTGACTACCCCTCACTCCATCCCCTTCAGTCAGTGTGTTGGTAAGATGGTGACTACCCCTCACTCCATCCCCTTCAGTCAGTGTGTTGGTAAGATGGTGACTACCCCTCACTCCATCCCCTTCAGTCAGTGTGTTGGTAAGATGGTGACTACCCCTCACGCCATCCCCTTCAGTCAGTGTCTTGGTAAGATGGTGACTACCCCTCACTCCATCCCCTTCAGTCAGTGTTGGTAAGATGGTGACTACCCCTCACGCCATCCCCTTCAGTCAGTGTGTTGCTGGGTTGGTAAGATGGTGACTACCCCTCACTCCATTCCCTTTAGTCAGTGTGTTGCTGGGTTGGTAAGATGGTGACTACCCCTCACGCCATCCCCTTCAGTCAGTGTGTTGGTAAGATGGTGACTACCCCTCACTCCATCCCCTTCAGTCAGTGTGTTGGTAAGATGGTGACTACCCCTCACTCCATCCCCTTCAGTCAGTGTGTTGCTGGGTTGGTAAGATAGTGACTACCCCTCACTCCATCCCCTTCAGTCAGTGTGTTGGTAAGATGGTGACTACCCCTCACGCCATCCCCTTCAGTCAGTGTCTTGGTAAGATGGTGACTACCCCTCACTCCATCCCCTTCAGTCAGTGTTGGTAAGATGGTGACTACCCCTCACGCCATCCCCTTCAGTCAGTGTGTTGCTGGGTTGGTAAGATGGTGACTACCCCTCACTCCATTCCCTTTAGTCAGTGTGTTGCTGGGTTGGTAAGATGGTGACTACCCCTCACGCCATCCCCTTCAGTCAGTGTGTTGGTAAGATGGTGACTACCCCTCACTCCATCCCCTTCAGTCAGTGTGTTGGTAAGATAGTGACTACCCCTCACTACATCCCCTTCAGTCAGTGTGTTGGTAAGATGGTGACTACCCCTCACTCCATCCCCTTCAGTCAGTGTGTTGCTGGGTTGGTAAGATGGTGACTACCCCTCACTCCATTCCCTTCAGTCAGTGTGTTGCTGGGTTGGTAAGATGGTGACTACCCCTCACTCCATTCCCTTTAGTCAGTGTGTTGCTGGGTTGGTAAGATGGTGACTACCCCTCACTCCATCCCCTTCAGTCAGTGTGTTGGTAAGATGGTGACTACCCCTCACTCCATTCCCTTCAGTCAGTGTGTTGGTAAGATGGTGACTACCCCTCACTCCATCCCCTTCAGTCAGTGTGTTGGTAAGATGGTGACTACCCCTCACTCCATCCCCTTCAGTCAGTGTGTTGCTGGGTTGGTAAGATGGTGACTACCCCTCACTCCATTCCCTTCAGTCAGTGTGTTGGTAAGATGGTGACTACCCCTCACTCCATCCCCTTCAGTCAGTGTGTTGGTAAGATAGTGACTACCCCTCACTCCATCCCCTTCAGTCAGTGTGTTGGTAAGATGGTGACTACCCCTCACTCCATCCCCTTCAGTCAGTGTGTTGCTGGGTTGGTAAGATAGTGACTACCCCTCACTCCATCCCCTTCAGTCAGTGTGTTGTTGGGTTGGTAAGATGGTGACTACCCCTCACTCCATCCCCTTTAGTCAGTGTGTTGCTGGGCTGGTAAGATGGTGACTACCCCTCACTCCATCCCCTTCAGTCAGTGTGTTGCTGGGTTGGTAAGATGGTGACTACCCCTCACTCCATCCCCTTCAGTCAGTGTGTTGTTGGGTTGGTAAGATGGTGACTACCCCTCACTCCATCCCCTTCAGTCAGTGTGTTGCTGGGTTGGTAAGATAGTGACTACCCCTCACTCCATCCCCTTTAGTCAGTGTGTTGGTAAGATGGTGACTACCCCTCACTCCATCCCCTTCAGTCAGTGTTGGTAAGATGGTGACTACCCCTCACTCCATCCCCTTCAGTCAGTGTTGGTAAGATGGTGACTACCCCTCACGCCATCCCCTTCAGTCAGTGTGTTGGTAAGATGGTGACTACCCCTCACGCCATCCCCTTCAGTCAGTGTGTTGCTGGGTTGGTAAGATGGTGACTACCCCTCACTCCATCCCCTTCAGTCAGTGTGTTGCTGGGTTGGTAAGATGGTGACTACCCCTCACTCCATTCCCTTCAGTCAGTGTGTTGGTAAGATGGTGACTACCCCTCACTCCATCCCCTTCAGTCAGTGTGTTGCTGGGTTGGTGAGTTGGTAAGATGGTGACTACCCCTCACTCCATCCCCTTCAGTCAGTGTGTTGCTGGGTTGGTAAGATGGTGACTACCCCTCACTCCATCCCCTTCAGTCAGTGTGTTGCTGGGCTGGTAAGATGGTGACTACCCCTCACTCCATCCCCTTCAGTCAGTGTGTTGGTAAGATGGTGACTACCCCTCACTCCATCCCCTTCAGTCAGTGTTGGTAAGATGCTGACTACCCCTCACGCCATCCCCTTCAGTCAGTGTGTTGGTAAGATAGTGACTACCCCTCACTCCATTCCCTTCAGTCAGTGTTGGTAAGATGGTGACTACCCCTCACTCCATCCCCTTCAGTCAGTGTTGGTAAGATGGTGACTAACCCCTCACGCCATCCCCTTCAGTCAGTGTGTTGGTTAAGATGGTGACTACCCCTCACGCCATCCCCTTCAGTCAGTGTGTTGCTGGGTTGGTAAGATGGTGACTACCCCTCACTCCATCCCCTTCAGTCAGTGTGTTGCTGGGTTGGTAAGATAGTGACTACCCCTCACTCCATCCCCTTCAGTCAGTGTGTTGGTAAGATGGTGACTACCCTCAAGTCCATCCCCTTCAGTCAGTGTGTTGTTGGGTTGGTAAGATAGTGACTACCCCTCACTCCATCCCCTTCAGTCAGTGTCTTGGTAAGATGGTGACTACCCCTCACTCCACCCCCTTCCAGTCAGTGTGTTGCTGGGTTGGTAAGATGTGACTACCCCTCACTCCATCCCCTTCAGTCAGTGTGTTGGTAAGATGGTGGACTACCCCTCACTCCATTCCCTTCAGTCAGTGTGTTGCTGGTTGGTAAGATAGTGACTACGCCTACTCCATCCCCTTCAGTCAGTGTGTGAGTAAGATGGTGACTGAAGGGGATGGAGTGAGGGGTAGTCACATCTTACCAACCCAGCACACATGACTGAGGGAATGGAGTGAGGGGTAGTCACCATCTTACCAACACACTGACTGAAGGGGATGGAGTGAGGGGTAGTCACATCTTACCAACCCAGCAACACACTGACTGAAGGGAATGGAGTGAGGGGGTAGTCACCATCTTACCAACACACTGACTGAAGGGGATGGAGTGAGGGGTAGTCACTATCTTACCAACACACTGACTGAAGGGGGTGGAGTGAGGGGTAGTCACCATCTTACCAAGACACTGACTGAAGGGGATGGAGTGAGGGGTAGTCACTATCTTACCAACCCACAACACACTGACTGAAGGGGATGGAGTGAGGGGTAGTCACCATCTTCAACACAGGACTGAAGGGATGAGTAGGGTAGTCACTATCTTACCAACCCAGCAACACATGACTGAAGGGGATGGAGTGAGGGGTAGTCACCATCTCTACCAACCCAGCAACACACTGACTGAAGGGGATGGGTGAGGGGTAGTCACCATCCTAACCAACACACTGACTGAAGGGGATGCGTGAGGGGTAGTCACCATCTTACCAACACGACTGAAGGGGATGGAGTGAGGGGTAGTCACCATCTACCAACACTGACTGAAGGAATGGAGTAGTGAGGGTAGTCACTATCTTACCAACACACTGACTGAAGGGGATGGCGTGAGGGGTAGTCAGCATCTTACCAACACTGACTGAAGGGGATGGAGTGAGGGGTAGTCACCATCTTACCAACACACTGACTGAAGGGGATGGAGTGAGGGGTAGTCACCATCTTACCAGCCCAGCAAACACACTGACTGAAGGGGATGGAGTGAGGGTAGTCACCATCTTACCAACCCAGCAACACACTGACTGAAGGGGATGGAGTGAGGGGTAGTCACATCTTACCAACTCACCAACCCAGCAACACACTGACTGAAGGGGATGGAGTGAGGGGTAGTCACCATCTTACCAACACACTGACTGAAGGGAATGGAGTGAGGGGTAGTCACCATCTTACCAACCCAGCAACACACTGACTGAAGGGGATGGAGTGAGGGGTAGTCACCATCTACAACCCAGCAACACACGCTACGAAGGGGATGGCGTGAGGGGTAGTCACCATCTTACAACAACACACTGAAGGGATGGCGTGAGGGGTAGTCACCATTACCAACACTGACTGAAGGGGATGGAGTGAGGGGTAGTCACCATCTTACCAACACTGACTGAAGGGGATGGGGTGAGGGGTAGTCACCATCTTACCAACACACATGACTAAAGGGGATGGAGTGAGGGGTAGTCACTATCTTACCAACCCAGCAACACACTGACTGAAGGGGATGGAGTGAGGGGTAGTCACCATCTTACCAACCCAACAACACACTGACTGAAGGGGATGGAGTTAGGGGTAGTCACCATCTTACCAACCCAGCAACACACTGACTGAAGGGGATGGAGTGAGGGGGTAGTCACCATCTTACCAGCCCAGCAAACACACTGACTAAAGGGGATGGAGTGAGGGGTAGTCACCATCTTACCAACCCAACAACACACTGACTGAGGGGATGGAGTGAGGGGTAGTCACTATCTACCAACCCAGCAACACACTGACTGAAGAGGGATGGAGTGAGGGGTAGTCACCATCTTACCAACACACTGACTGAAGGGGATGGAGTGAGGGGTAGTCACTATCTTACCAAAACACTGACTGAAGGGGATGGAGTGAGGGGTAGTCACCATCTTACCAACACACTGACTGAAGGGAATGGAGTGAGGGGTAGTCACCATCTTACCAACCCAGCAACACTGACTGAAGGGATGGAGTGAGGGGTAGTCACCATCTTACCAACACACTGACTGAAGGGGATGGAGTGAGGGGTAGTCACCATCTTACCAACACACTGACTGAAGAGGAATGGAGTGAGGGGTAGTCACCATCTTACAACACACTGACTGAAGGGGATGGAGTGAGGGTAGTCACCATCTTACCAACCCAGCAACACACTGACTAAAGGAATGGAGTGAGGGGTAGTCACCATCTTACCAACCCAGCAACACACTGACTGAAGGGAATGGAGTGAGGGGTAGTCACCATCTTACCAACCAGCAAACACTGACTGAAGGGGATGGAGTAGGGGTGTCACCATCTTACCAAAACACTGACTGAAGGGGATGTAGTGAGGGGTAGTCACTATCTTACCAACACACTGACATGAAGGGGATGGAGTGAGGGGTAGTCACCATCTTACCAACACACTGACTGAAGGGGATGGCGTGAGGGTAGTCACCATCTTACCAACCCAGCAACACACTGACTAAAGGGAATGGAGTGAGGGGTAGTCACCATCTTACCAACCAGCAACACACTGACTGAAGGGGATGGCGTGAGGGGTAGTCACCATCTTACCAACACTGACTGAAGGGGATGGAGTGAGGGGTAGTCACCATCTTACCAAGACACTGATGAAGGGGATGGCGTGAGGGGTAGTCACCATCTTACCAACACACTGACTGAAGGGGATGGAGTGAGGGGTAGTCACTATCTTACCAACCAGCAACACACTGAATGAAGGGGATGGAGTGAGGGGTAGTCACCATCTTACCAACACACTGACTGAAGGGATGGAGTGAGGGGTAGTCACCATCTTACCAACACACTGACTGAAGGGATGGCGTGAGGGGTAGTCACCATCTTACCACCAGCAACACACTGACTAAAGGGAATGGAGTGAGGGTAGTCACCATCTTACCAACCAGCAACACACTGACTGAAGGGGATGGCGTGAGGGGTAGTCACATCTTACCAACACTGACTGAAGGGGATGGAGTGAGGGGTAGTCACCATCTTACCAAGACACTGACTGAAGGGGATGGCGTGAGGGGTAGTCACCATCTTACCAACACACTGACTGAAGGGGATGGAGTGAGGGGTAGTCACCATCTTACCAACACACTGACTGAAGGGATGGAGTGAGGGGTAGTCACCATCTTACCAACACACTGACTGAAGGGATGGAGTGAGGGGTAGTCACCATCTTACCAACACACTGACTGAAGGGAATGGAGTGAGGGGTAGTCACCATCTTACCAAACACACTGACTGAAGGGGAGGAGTGAGGGGTAGTCACCATCTTACCAACACACTGAGTGAAGGGGATGGAGTGAGGGGTAGTCACTATCTTACCAACCCAGCAACACACCGACTGAAGGGGATGGAAGTGAGGGGTAGTCACCATCTTACCAGCCCAGCAACACACTGACTGAAGGGAATGGAGTGAGGGTAGTCGCCATCTTACCAGACACTGAATGAAGGGAATGGAGTGAGGGGTAGTCACCATCTTACCAACCAGCAAACAACTGACTGAAGGGATGGAGTGAGGGGTAGTCACCATCTTACCAACCCAGCAACACACTGAATGAAGGGAATGGAGTGAGGGGTAGTCACAATCTTACCAACACCATGACTGAAGGAATGGAGTGAGGGGTAGTCACCATCTTACCAACACACTGACTGAAGGGAATGGAGTGAGGGGTAGTCACCATCTTACAACACACTGAACTGAAGGGGATGGAGTGAGGGGTAGTCACTATCTTACCAACACACTGACGAAGGGGTGGAGTGAGGGGGTAGTCACCATCTTACCAAGACACTGACTGAAGGGGATGGCGTGAGGGGTAGGCACCATCTTACCAACACACTGCTGAAGGGGGTGGAGTGAGGGGTAGTCACTATCTTACCACCCAACAAACACACTGACTGAAGGGGATGGAGTGAGGGGTAGTCACCATCTTACCAACACACTGACTGAAGGGGATGGAGTGAGGGGTAGTCACCATCTTACCAACCCCGCAACACACTGACTGAAGGGGATGGAGTGAGAGGAGTCACCACCTTACCAAGACACTGACTGAAGGGGATGGAGTGAGGGGTAGTCACCATCTTACCAAGACACTGACTGAAGGGATGGAGTGAGGGGTAGTCACATCTTACCAACCCAGCAACACACTGACTGAAGGGGATGGAGTGAGGGGTAGTCACCATCTTACCAACCCAGCAACACACTGACTGAAGGGGATGGCGTGAGGGGTAGTCACCATCTTACCAACACACTGACTGAAGGGGATGGCGTGAGGGGTAGTCACCATCTTACCAACACTGACTGAAGGGGATGGAGTGAGGGGTAGTCACCATCTTACCAACCCAGCAACACACTGACTGAAGGGAATGGAGTGAGGGGTAGTCCATCTTACCAACACACTGACTGAAGGGGATGGTGAGGGGTAGTCAGCATCTTACCAACACTGACTGAAGGGGATGGAGTGAGGGGTAGTCACCATCTTACCAACACACTGACTGAAGGGGATGGAGTGAGGGGTAGTCACCATCTTACCAGCCCAGCAACACACTGACTGAAGGGGATGGAGTGAGGGGTAGTCACCATTACCAGCCAGCAACACACTGACTGAAGGGGATGGAGTGAGGGGTAGTCACCATCTTACCAACACACTGACTGAAGGGAATGGAGTGAGGGGTAGTCACCACTTACCAACCCAGCAACACACTGACTGAAGGGAATGGAGTGAGGGGTAGTCACCATCTTACCAACACACTGCTGAAGGGGATGGAGTGAGGGGTAGTCACCATCTTACCAACCCAGCAACACACTGACTAAAGGGGATGGAGTGAGGGGTAGTCACCATCTTACCAACCCAGCAACACCTGACTGAAGGGGATGGAGTGAGGGGTAGTCACTATCTTACCAACCCAGCAACACAATGACTGAAGGGGATGGGATGAGGGGTAGTCACCATCTACCAACACCCAACACACTGACTGAAGGGGATGGAGTGAGGGGTAGTCACCATCTTACCAACCCAGCAACACACTGACTGAAGGGGATGGAGTGAGGGGTAGTCAACATCTTACCAACTCACCAACCCAGCAACACATGACTGAAGGGGATGGAGTGAGGGGTAGTCACCATCTTACCAACACACTGACTGAAGGGAATGGAGTGAGGGGTGTACCATCTTACCAACACACTGACTAAAGGGGAGAGGAGTGAGGGGTAGTCACTATCTACCAACCAGCAACACACTGACTGAAGGGGATGGAGTGAGGGGTAGTCACCATCTTACCAACCCAACAACACATGACTGAAGGGGATGGAGTGAGGGTAGTCACCACTTACCAACCCAGCAACACACTGACTGAAGGGGATGGAATGAGGGGTAGTCACCATCTTACCAGCCCAGCAACACACACTGACTAAAGGGGATGGAGTGAGGGGTAGTCACCATCTTACCAACCAACAACACTGACTGAAGGGGATGGAGTGAGGGGTAGTCACCATCTTACCAACACTCTGACTGAAGGGGATGGAGTGAGGGGTAGTCACCATCTTACCAACACACCTGACTGAAGGGAATGGAGTGAGGGGTAGTCACCATCTTACCAACACACTGACTGAAGGGGAGGAGTGAGGGGTAGTCACCATCTTACCAACCCAGAACACACTGACTAAAGGAATGGAGTGAGGGGTAGTCACCATCTTACCAACCCAGCAACACACTGACTGAAGGGAATGGAGTGAGGGGTAGTCACCATCTTACCAACCAGCAACACACTGACTGAAGGGAATGGAGTGAGGGGTAGTCACCATCTTACCAACACACTGACTGAAGGGAAGTGGAGTGAGGGGAAGTCACCATCTTACCAACACACGACTGAAGGGAATGGAGTGAGGAGTAGTCACCATCTTACCAACACACTGACTGAAGGGGATGGAGTGAGGGGTAGTCACTATCTTACCAACCCAGCAACACACTGACTGAAGGGAATGGAGTGAGGGGTAGTCACCATCTACACAACACACTGACTGGAGGGAATGGAGTGAGGGTAGTCACCATCTTACCAACCCAGCAACACACTGACTGAAGGGGATGGAGTGAGGGGTAGTCACCATCTTACCAACACATGACGAAGGGGATGGAGTGAGGGGTAGTCACTATCTTACCAAGACACTGACTGAAGGGGATGGAGTGAGGGGTAGTCACCATCTTACCAACACACAAGACTGAAGGGATGGCGTGAGGGGTAGTCACCATCTTACAACCCAGCAACACACTGACTAAAGGGAATGGAGTGAGGGGTAGTCACCATCTTACCAACCCAGCAACACACTGACTGAAGGGGATGGCGTGAGGGGTAGTCACCATCTTACCAACA
This sequence comes from Salvelinus namaycush, assembly GCF_016432855.1. Classification (NCBI taxonomy): domain Eukaryota; kingdom Metazoa; phylum Chordata; class Actinopteri; order Salmoniformes; family Salmonidae; genus Salvelinus; species Salvelinus namaycush. The sequence goes on along the minus strand of NC_052313.1, from coordinate 12,229,852 downwards.
CTGACTGAAGGGGATGGAGTGAGGGGTAGTCACCATCTTACCAAGACACTGACTGAAGGGGATGGCGTGAGGGGTAGTCACCATCTTACCAAGACACCTGAATGAAGGGGATGGCGTGGGGGTAGTCACCATCTTACCAACACACTGACTGAAGGGGATGGAGTGAGGGGTAGTCACATTCTTACCAACCCAGCAACACACTGACTGAAGGGGATGGAGTGAGGGGTAGTCACCATCTTACCAACACACTGACTGAAGGGATGGAGTGAGGGGTAGTCACCATCTTACCAAGACACTGATTGAAGGGGATGGAGTGAGGGGTAGTCACCATCTTACCAACCAGCAACACACTGACTGAAGGGATGGAGGTGAGGGTAGTCACCACTTACCAAGACACTGACTGAAGGGGATGGATGAGTGAGGGGTAGTCACCATCTTACCAAGACACTGCTGAAGGGAATGGAGTGAGGGGTAGTCACATCTTACCAACCCAGCAACACACTGACTGAAGGGGATGGAGTGAGGGGTAGTCACCATCTTACCAACACACTGACTGAAGGGGATGGAGTGAGGGGTAGTCACCATCTTACCAACCCAGCAACACACTGACTGAAGGGATGGAGTGAGGGTAGTCACCATCTTACCAACACACTGACTGAAGGGGATGGAGTGAGGGGTAGTCACCATTTAACAACCCAGCAACACACTGACTGAAGGGGATGGCGTGAGGGGTAGTCACCATCTTACCAACACTGACTGAAGGGGATGGAGTGAGGGGTAGTCACCATCTTACCAACACACTGACTGAAGGGAATGGGAGTGAGGGGTAGTCACTATCTTACCAACACACTGACTGAAGGGGATGGCGTGAGGGTAGGCACCATCTTACCAACACTGACTGAAGGGGATGGGTGGAGGGGTAGTCACCATCTTACCAACACACTGACTGAAGGGGATGGGTGAGGGGTAGTCACCATCTTACCAACACACTGACTGAAGGGGATGGCGTGAGGGGTAGTCACCATCTTACCAACCCAGCAACACACTGACTAAAGGGAATGATGGTGAGGGGTAGTCACATCTTACCAACCCAGCAACACACTGACTGAAGGGGATGGAGTGAGGGGTAGTCACTATCTTACCAACCCAGCAACACACTGACTGAAGGGGATGGGTGGAGGTAGTCACCATCTTACAACCACCAACCCAGCAACACACTGACTGAAGGGGATGGCGTGAGGGGTAGTCACCATCTTACCAACCCAGCAACACACTGACTAAAGGGGATGGAGTGGGGGTAGTCACCATCTTACCACCCACCAACCCAGCAACACACTGACTGAAGGGGATGGGTGAGGGGTACTCACCATCTTACCAACCCAGCAACACACTGACTGAAGGGGATGGAGTGAGGGGTAGTCACCATCTTACCAACACACTGACTGAAGGGAATGGAGTGAGGGGTAGTCACCATCTTACCAACACACTGACAAAGGGGATGGAGTGAGGGGTAGTCACCATCTTACCAACCCAACAACACACTTCTGAAGGGGATGGAGGATGGGGTAGTCACCATTACCAACACACTGACTGAAGGGGATGGAGTGAGGGGTAGCACCATCTTACCAGCCCAGCAACACACTGACTAAAGGGGATGAGGTGAGGGGTAGTCACCATCTTACCAACACACTGACTAAAGGGGATGGAGTGAGGGGTAGTCACCATCTTACCAACCCAGCAACACACTGACTGAAGGGAATGGAGTGAGGGGTAGTCACAATCTTACCAACACACTGAATGAAGGGAATGGAGTGAGGGGTAGTCACCATCTTACCAACACACTGACTGAAGGGAATGGAGTGAGGGGTAGTCACCATCTTAACAACACACTGACTGAAGGGGATGGAGTGAGGGGTAGTCACTATCTTACCAACACACTGATCGAAGGGGGTGGAGTGAGGGGTAGTCACCATCTTACCAACACACTGACTGAAGGGGATGGCGTGAGGGGTAGTCACCATCTTACCAACACACTGACTGAAGGGGATGGAGTGAGGGGTAGTCACTATCTTACCAACCACAACACACTGACTGAAGGGGATGAGTGAGGGGTAGTCACCATCTTACCAACACACTGACTGAAGGGATGGAGTGAGGGGTAGTCACCATCTTACCAACCCAGCAACACACTGACTGAAGGGGATGGAGTGAGAGGTAGTCACCACCTTACCAAGACACTGACTGAAGGGGATGGAGTGAGGGGTAGTCACCATCTTACCAAGACACTGACTGAAGGGAATGGAGTGAGGGGTAGTCACTATCTTACCAACCCAGCAACACACTGACTGAAGGGGATGGAGTGAGGGGTAGTCACCATCTTACCAACCAGCAACACACTGACTGAAGGGGATGGCGTGAGGGGGAGTCACCATCTTACCACACACTGACTGAAGGGGATGGAGTGAGGGGTAGTCACCATCTACCAACATGCTGAAGGGATGGATGAGGGTAGTCACCATTACCACCCAGAACACACTGACTGAGGGAATGGAGTGAGGGGTAGTCACTATCTTACCAACACACTGACTGAAGGGGATGGCGTGAGGGGTAGTCAGCATCTTACCAACACTGACTGAAGGGATAGGAGTGAGGGGTAGTCACCATCTTACCAACACACTGACTGAAGGGGATGGAGGGAGGGGTAGTCACCACTTACCAGCCCAGCAACACACTGACTGAAGGGGATGGAGTGAGGGGTAGTCACCATCTTACCAGCCAGCAACACACACTGACTGAAGGGGATGGAGTGAGGGGTAGTCACCATCTTACCAACACACTGACTGAAGGGAATGGAGTGAGGGGTAGTCACATCTTACCAACCCAGCAACACACTGACTGAAGGGAATGGAGTGAGGGGTAGTCACCATTTACCAACACACTGACTGAGGGATGGAGTGAGGGGTAGTCACCATCTTACCAACCCAGCAACACACTGACTAAAGGGGATGGAGTGAGGGGTGTCACCATCTACCAACCCAGCAACACACTGACTGAAGGGGATGGAGTGAGGGGGTAGTCACTATCTTACCAACCCAGCAACACACTGACTGAAGGGGATGGAGTGAGGGGTAGTCACCATCTTACCAACCCACCAACACACTGACTGAAGGGATGGAGTGAGGGGTAGTCACCATCTTACCAACCCAGCAACACACTGACTGAAGGGGATGGAGTGAGGGGTAGTCACCATCTTACCAACTCACCAACCCAGCAACACACTGACTGAAGGGGATGGAGTGAGGGGTAGTCACCATCTTACCAACACACTGACTGAAGGGAATGGAGTGAGGGGTAGTCACCATCTTACCAACACACTGACTAAAGGGGATGGAGTGAGGGGTAGTCACATATTACCAACCCAGCAACACAGACTGAAGGGGATGGAGTGAGGGGTAGTCACCATCTTACCAACCCAACAACACACTGACTGAAGGGGATGGAGTGAGGGGTAGTCACCATCTTACCAAACCAGCAACACAACTGACTGAAGGGGATGGATGAGGGGTAGTCACCATCTTACCAGCCAGCAACACACTGACTAAAGGGGATGGAGTGAGGGGTAGTCACCATCTTACCAACCCAACAACACACTGACTGAAGGGGATGGAGTGAGGGGTAGTCACCATCTTACCAACACACTGACTGAAGGGGATGGAGTGAGGGGTAGTCACTATTACCAACACACTGACTGAAGGGGATGGAGTGAGGGGTGTCACTATCTTACCAACACACTGACTGAAGGGAATGGAGTGAGGGGTAGTACCATCTTACCAACCCAGCAACACACTGACTGAAGGGAGATGGAGTGAGGGTAGTCACCATCTTACCAACCCAGCAACACACTGACTGAAGGGAAGGAGTGAGGGGTAGTCACCATCTTACCAACACACTGACTGAAGGGAATGGAGTGAGGGGAGTCACCATCTTCTTACAACACACTGACTGAAGGGAATGGAGTGAGGAGTAGTCACCATCTTACCAACACACTGACTGAAGGGATTGAGTGAGGGGTAGTCACTATCTTACCAACCCAGCAACAACTGACTGAAGGGAATGGAGTGAGGGGTGTCACCATCTTACCAACACACTGACTGAAGGGAATGGAGTGAGGGGTAGTCACCATCTTACCAACCCAGCAACACACTGACTGAAGGGGATGGAGTGAGGGGTAGTCACATCTTACCAACACACTGACTGAAGGGGATGGAGTGAGGGGTAGTCACTATCTTACCAACACACTGATGAAGGGGATGATGTAGGGGTGTCACCATCTTACCAACAACATGACTGAAGGGGATGGCGTGAGGGGTAGTCACCATCTTACCAACCCAGCAACACACTGACTAAAGGGAATGGAGTGAGGGGTAGTCACCATTACCAACCCAGCAACACACTGACTGAAGGGGATGCGTGAGGGGTAGTCACCATCTTACCAACACTGACTGAAGGGGATGGAGTGGGGGTAGTCACCATCTTACCAAGACACTGACTGAAGGGGATGGCGTGAGGGGTAGTCACCATCTTACCAAGACACTGACTGAAGGGGATGGCGTGAGGGGTAGTCACCATCTACCAACACATGATAGAAGGGGATGGAGTGAGGGGTAGTCACTATCTTACACAACCAGCAAACACACTGACTGAAGGGGATGGAGTGAGGGGTAGTCACCATTTACCAACACACTGACTGAAGGGGATGGAGTGAGGGGTAGTCACCATCTTTCCAAGACACTGATTGAAGGGGATGGAGTGAGGGGTAGTCACCATCTTACCAACCCAGCAACACACTGACTGAAGGGGATGGAGTGAGGGGTAGTCACCACCTTACCAAGACACTGACTGAAGGGGATGGAGTGAGGGGTAGTCACCATCTTACCAAGACACTGACTGAAGGGAATGGAGTGAGGGGTAGTCACCATCTTACCAACCCAGCAACCACCTGACTGAAGGGGTGGAGTGAGGGGTAGTCACCATCTTACCAACACACTGACTGAAGGGGATGGAGTGAGGGGTAGTCACCATCTTACCAACCCAGCAACACACTGACTGAAGGGGATGGAGTGAGGGGTAGTCACCATCTTACCAACACACTGACTGAAGGGGATGGAGTGAGGGGTAGTCACATCTTACCAACCCAGCAACACACTGACTGAAGGGGTGGCGTGAGGGGTAGTCACCATCTTACCAACACTGACTGAAGGGGATGGAGTGAGGGGTAGTCACCATCTTACCAACACACTGATGAAGGGAATGGAGTGAGGGGTAGTCACTATCTTACCAACACATAGACGAAGGGGATGGCGTGAGGGTAGTCACCATCTTACCAACACTGACTGAAGGGGATGGAGTGAGGGGTAGTCACCATCTTACCAACACACGACTGAAGGGGATGGAGTGAGGGGTAGTCACCATCTTACCAACACACTGACTGAAGGGGATGGGGTGAGGGGTAGTCACCATCTTACCAACCCAGCAACACACTGACTAAAGGGAATGGAGTGAGGGGTAGTCACCATCTTACCAACCCAGCAACACACTGACTGAAGGGGATGGAGTGAGGGGTAGTCACATATTTACCAACCCAGCAACACACTGACTGAAGGGGATGGAGTGAGGGGTAGTCACCATCTTACCAACCCACCAACCCAGCAACACACTGACTGAAGGGGATGGCGTGAGGGGTAGTCACCATCTTACCACCCAGCAACACACGACTAAAGGGGATGGAGTGAGGGGTAGTGCACCATCTTACCAACCCACCAACCCAGCAACACACTGACTGAAGGGTGGAGTGAGGGGTAGTCACCATCTTACCAACCCAGCAACACAACTGACTGAAGGGGATGGAGTGAGGGGTAGTCACCATCTTACCAACACACTGACTGAAGGGAATGGAGTGAGGGGTAGTCACCATCTTACCAACACACTGACTAAAGGGGATGGAGTGAGGGGTAGTCACCCTCTTACCAACAACAACACACTGACTGAAGGGGATGGAGTGAGGGGTAGTCACCATCTTACCAACACACTGACTGAGGGGATGGAGTGAGGGGTAGTCACCATCTTACCAGCCACCAACACACTGACTGAAGGGAATGGAGTGAGGGGTAGTCACCATCTTACCAACTCACCAACACACTGACTGGAGGGGATGGAGTGAGGGGTAGTCACCATCTTACCAACTCACCAACACACTGACTGAAGGGGATGGAGTGAGGGGTGTCACCAACTCACCAGCCCAGCAAACATGACTAAAGGGAATGGCGTGAGGGGTATCACCATCTTACCAACCCACCAACCCAGCAACACACTGACTGAAGGGGATGGAGTGAGGGGTAGTCACCATTTACCAACACACTGACTGAAGGAATGGAGTGAGGGGTAGTCACCATCTTACCAACCCAGCAACACACTGATGAAGGGGATGGAGTGAGGGGTAGTCACCATCTTACCAACACACTGACTGAAGGGAATGGAGTGAGGGGTAGTCAATATCTCACCATGCTAAACAGTACAGAGATATATCTTTGCAATATCTAACTACACATGCAATGCTAATCACTAACCGCTAAGCCCAACCTTAACCCTTACCTTCTCCAGCAGTTCATAGCAGTCCTCTAGTTTCTGGGCCGGTCTTTAATGATAGTGCTAATCCGAGTGTACTCCTTCAGCCATCCCGATAAAACCCCCTCCAGATCAACATAGGTGAAACACAGAGTCCGCAGACCTGGGGGGGGACAAGGTCAACATGTAATACAGTAGTAATAATGTAGATAATAAAAAGGGGGTGAAAGGGGAAAATGAATCTTGCAGAGAAAAGATGGTAAAAAGGTAAGAGAACGTAGACAAAAGCTAGCAGGAACAAATATGACCAGCACATTAAAAAGAGAAAGGACGTACCCTCGGTGGCGAACTGTTCCAGATGTGCCATGGTCAACTCTTTGTACTGAGACGCATCAGTGAGACGCTCAAAGATCACATTATCCTGAAACACACACACTGACATCATCAACACGCGCCGGTTCATCTTCAATATGAGCAATGCCACTATGGGAATAAACGGTGGTGCATTCAATGACTGGGGGAATACTCACTGCCTCCCTTGCAGTACAGACGCAGTTTCCATCGGGGGTTGGACCACATACAGACATGCGCTTACGGTTACTGTAGGAAAGGGAATGACTGTTAAGTGTCTGTGAATGTGTGTGTGTCGTGATTGTGGTGTGTGTTGTGGGTGGTTTTACTTACCTTGAAAACTCCAGCACATTCAGCAGCTCAAAGCTCTTCTCCTTCCCCCTCTGAAAGACACAAACAAATAGAAAGAATTCAACAGAGAAGAGGATGAATATTTACCTTTCTTCAAATGACGCACTCCATCCCGTGTCTCAAACCCACACTTACAGCTTCCATGATAACTGAGCCAGGAGTCCTGCTGTGAAAACGAAGCCCAGACCTTTGGCTCCTTTCACCAGAGCTCCTTCATCTGAGGAAAGGAAAACGCACATGCAGTGCACATACATGTTGAGTTGATTCGATTGGCTCTAATGTGTAGTAGCTTGGATTGATTGGCTCTAAGGTGTAGTAGCTTGGATGTGATTGGTTCTACGTTCTAGTAGCCGAGTTATGATTGGCTCCTAGGTGTATAGCTGGTCGTGATAGGCTGTCTACCTGGCGAGGAGGCCTGGTAAATAAGCTGGTCCTCCTCTCTCTCTGGAACCACGGTGTGACACACCGCCATCATCGTCAGGAACTCACAGATCTGAGCAGAGGTCGGCTGGAGAGAGGGAATGAGAGAGAGAGCGAGCAACAAAGAGAAAGAGAGCAGTCATACACAGCCCAGTGTCAATCTCTTTCAGTATAATAATTATCATGACAAAAGGGGAACACCTACATGGCTCTTCTCAATGTTCTGGAGGAGAGTGGGGTCATCAAACTCTGTGGAGTTAAGACTGCTGGACGGCAGGGGACTGAGAGGAGACGGACAGAATTAAACACTAATAATTGACACTAACTACATAAAACAAAAATAAAGCACAGCCAAAGGTGAAGAATAAGAGGAGGTCACTGACCTGAAGTCCTCCATGGAACGATCAACATCTAGGTCAGGGAAGTGGCCGTATGTGATTCCAGCGATGGTACACTTCTTGAAATGCATGACGTTACAGTGAGAGTTCCTTGTCTTATCAGAAAACAGATACTTCACCTGGGAGAGAGGGGAAAAAGGAAGGATATCAGTTCACAACAGGAATCAACTTGATTGGTTGAGCCCGGATGTGAACATGATAAAGATTGGTGGAGTCCATCCTCACGGCCCAGTTCTTCGTTGAGGTTGGATGTTCGAGCCATGGCGGGTGTGTCTGTCTCCGCGTAGTACATCTCCACATCCTGACACCAAACAGAGAAGTTGGATGAAAGACATCTAAAGACAGCCAAACGCTCTCTAAACACACACGAGCCTGCGTCCGTGCGTACCCAGTTGATGAAGAGTGCCTGTGTGAACTTGACCACCTCCAGAGTGACCAGCAGGCTGATGGGGATGAGGTTGTTGTAGAGGATGATGAAGGTCAGCAGGTTATACCAGAAGTTAGTGGAGATGCACCTGTAGACACACCACAACACACACACACGGTTGTATGGAAGAAGAATAAATGACTAAGAGGCATGTGTGTGTCCAGGGGTGTGTGTGTATTCTCACCGGCGGTGACAGGTACCAGCAGGCCTCCTCAGTGTGTTGTTTGTTCCAGATGGAGGTCCTATAGAGCTCACTAGCGCCATCACCAGGAGGATACAGAACAGCACCAGGATCTGGACGTTGGTCACCCGTCCACGTTAGAACGCTTCAGAGGGGCCTTGGTCGAGTTCTGGAAGGAACATTCACCACATTATTACATCCTTCATGTGGAACTACAAAACACCCCAAATGGCACAGAGTTCAGGAACTCAGACGACCACTATGGAGGAAGAACAGCAAACTCTACAGCTCGTTTACAGTATTAGAGTTTAGATTTGCTTGGTTCAAGGCTTGAAATGTCTCACCTGCATCAGTTTGGAGTCATGTCCAGTGTAGACTAAATACACCACAACCCATTGTGTGTTCCTAAGCTGGGCACCTCGCAGCAGCACCTGGTCAGGACCAGAGGAACCGCACTGGGAAGAGAACAGTGACAAGCAGGTGGAGGTTCAAAATGATGCAATCCTATGTTAGGTGTGTGTTCAGAGAGAGAGGGCAGTCATGCAGACGAACAGCTCCTGACTTCTGGTTGCTAAGAGTGAGATTAACAGATTAAATTAGCAAAAAATATATAGGTAATCAAATTGTACAACTGACGATCAACACAGGAGGAAAAGATTGAGTTTTAAAAAAAATACAATTAAATTCAAACGCAGCAGCAGTGACTGAGATACTCCTTACCACCCCCCATACCGACCACCCTTATACACACCCCAGTCAACAAGGAGGCTCACATGGGGACACCTATACAGAGAGAAGCTCTATGGAACACCTGACACTCCCCTCACTGTACCAGACCCTGTGTACCCCAGCCCCAGACACACCCTTCACTGTACCCAGCCCCAGACCAAGCCCCGCCGTAAACCACTACTCTGGTAAAACTCACTGAGGGGGCCATCCTCATTGACTTAAATGGGAAATTCATCCAAGAGGATAAACTCTTCCCCACCACAAGGTGTCCAAAATATGGTGCCCAAAAAACACAGGATACACTCCACATCCTGTCCCAGCCTGACTTTGGCACACAAAGCCGTGCATTATTTTCACACCCGCACCAACAACCTGTGAGAAGAGCCGGAGAGAGATGGCAGCCTGGGTCTACAGAGTAGAGGGCCTCTGAGTGGTTCCCCAACTCCCACATCACCATCTCCTCTCTGCTCGCCCGCAAAGACTTTCCTCCCATATACCATTCAGAAGGTCAATGCTGACATCACCAGAGGGTGGGGCCTACTCACGAACGTGTATGTTGCTCACCACCCCAACAATCACCCCAAAGCACTGCACGACACTCTCCACCCGGGGAAGCAGACAGTAGGTATGTTTGTCAAGTCTCTAAAGCAAGTGGCACTTGGTAGACACCTATACCGCACTGGACAGAGG